>NC_083227.1:75992995-76296025 GCF_032191835.1 Heteronotia binoei | reverse complement strand
TGAGCAGGCAAGTCATTTCATCACCAAATTAAATGTCTTGGGGTAGAAAATGCATACATGTAATTACCACATGATTTGGGTTTTCTGAATAACTGGACATCTATTTTCTCAGTTGCCACTAACATCAGTAAGATAAAGAGTTTTGGAAAAGCTGCAAGTTTTGAAAGCTCTGCTTTGATAGTTGGAGGGGGGGGGGGAAATCCTTGAAGAAACTTGTTTCTGATGTTCTAACTGCACACTCATCAGTAGGAGCCTCCCCTCCGCCCCCCCAGCAACAACCATTTTCAAGAACTAAAAAGAAAGCAAACAGCCACTTCTGTCTCCTTTACATTCTTGTAACAAGCAACTTAATGGAAGTATAAATCATTAATGGTTAACCATTAGCATTGCATGCTGGGCCCATCAGCACCTGGACAGCTGTGTGTCTGCGCCACTGTAATTGGGGAAGAGTTCAGTGTTAAAGAATACTTGCCACTATTAATGGGCAGCAAATACTGTTGTTTATCTGAATCTCTTAACAGTTTTCAATTGTGAATTTTGGGGAGCAGGGGGAAAACAGTTTCACATCAAAAGAACTTCAATGGAAGTCCCGCTTTGCATTTATTTTCAGTTTTCGTTAAAATAGCGGAACAGTTGCTGAAGCAATCACTAAATGAGTCTTGTCTTGATAATTGAAATCTATTGTTGCAGTGTAATGTTAGTGTGGAAAGTCAATGGTGGATCGTTATTCTTTCCACAGGGAGCAGATATTCTGTGCTGGCAAAGTTAGAAAGTGAAGTGCCATTATAACTTGTTAACATTTCTCTAGCTACCTTATCTAAGCAGACAGATGCCTCACAGTGACTGCCTTTAAAATTTTAACATGTTGGCAACTGTTTTAAGGGGTACTTGCATCAGTCTCTAGCTGTGAGTTATTAGAATGAAGGTAATTTAGTGCAGCCTTAAGCAGAGCTATACTTTTCTGTCTCTAACTATGTAGAGTTAGATGGGTGTAACTCTGTTTAGGATTGCACTACTAAGTTACGTCCATCCTAGTAATTAACAACTACAGACTGAAAAGGGATATGAGTGTACTGTTAGTGATTCTGTAAGTAGTATCATTCTAGTGAATAAATCTGGGGTTCTGTATGAAGTTCATTTTGCTTTCAACTCTAGGGTTGACTATGTGGACTCCTTGGGGAGATCAAGACGTTGTATGAAGAAGGATTTGCCACATCTGCTTCAAATGGATAAAGAACTTCAGGGGAAGAGGTGATGTTGGTCCCTGTTACTCTTGTAGACTCTTGCAAGTATGGGGCAATAGCATTGATAATGCAGTTGAAAATAGAAAAAAATCCATTCAGCATGTTTAGCCCTGTGTCAAAACAAGGGTGTAGAATTTTGAGGAACCTTTCCTTTTGTCATTGTTTAATTTGCTTTTCTTCTGGTGTATCATTCCTCCACTCTTCAATCTGAAAGCAGCTACTAATTTCATTTGCTATGGTTTCCTTTTCTCCTCTATTTCCACTGTCCTCTTGCTGCCCTCAGGTTTGCTTTTCACCTTCCTGTTTTTTCTTGCTATGAAGAATAGCTCACCTGGGTCTTAAACTTCTCCCTTTCCCTCCCATGGCTATATTTGAAAGTAACTTGGCTCTCCCTTTTGTCCAATGTCTTTGCCTTCAGCCTGCTTCCAGCCTTTTCATTTGGGAGGGTCTTATTTGATCTTTGCTTTTGTTACCCCCTATATATCTCTCTAATCAAAGGAAACTTTAGATCCATATATGTACTGCATTTTTATCCTTCCTATCTTCCAAAGTGGCTAACATAGTTTTCCCTTCCTCCTTTTTGTCCTAGCAACCATCTGTTAGATTAGTCATAATGAAAGAGGGTGACTGGCCCAAAGGGTACCTAGGGAGCTTTCTGGCTTACTGGGGATTTGAATCTGTGCCTATACCCTAGTTTAATCTCTAGAGTTATACAGCTTTAAGACTGATGATGAGGAAACTGAAACTGGGAAAGGTTTTCTATTCCCTGGCTCAGTCATCAACCAAAAGGGAGACTGCAGCCAAGAAACTAGAACAAGACTGAGACCTGGAAGGGCAGCCATGAAGTTGCTAGAAAAGATCCTTCCGTGTATGGATGTGCTACTGGTGGCCAAGATTAAGATAATTCATACTATAGTACTCCCCATTAGGAATGGGCATGAACTAGGTGATGAGCCAAAATCAGAACTGAACGTTGCCCAGTTCAAGGTTTGTGAGCTGAGGTTCGTCGCTCATATGTACACCAAACACATCTCTAAGCTCGGAGCAGCTCAGAAAGTGAAACCAACCCACAAAGTGAAAATGCTAGATAACAGTGGGGGTGGTAACGTTTTCCAGGCTTGAAAACATGAATAGGGACCTTCAACGCTTACAGGCAATACTGCCTGCCAATAACAGAGTTCCCTTCTTGCTTGCAATGGGAGAGGATGATTTATATAAGCATCGGACACATTCCCTTTGTTGGCAGAGTGTGGTGGTTTGGCATAGAGCAGGTGTACTAGTGCATGAAAGAGCCTCCCGTGTGGAATGACTGTCCCTAGGAATAGAACCTGTGCTCTGGGACTGGAATGACAGATCACAGAGTGGAATGAATGGTCCCTGAGAGTAGCAGAAGCATTCTGGGAATGAAATGAGAGCCCCTGGGAACAGGCTCAGCACTCTAGGACAAGAATGACAGGTTGCAGAGTAGAATGACAGCCACTGGGAGTAGCAGAAGTGTTCCAGGAAAATCGGAATTAAATTTCTCTTTCACATAGCAAGCATTTTGGTTTAGCGGGAGTTTGCTGCTGTCAGCTTTCCCTTCTCTTTTAATTTTTTTCCCTCCCTTTCCTTTGGGCTGCAGTAGAGGGATTTTTGGGCTGCTTTTTTTTGGGGGGGGGGAGGGCTTCAGCTTAATTACTGCCTGCGGTGTTTTTCCTTCATTTCAAATGCCATCCCACTTCTCCTGGGGGGCTTGTCTGCCTGGTCCAGAGTTACTGCTTGGAATGCCATCTCCTGACTCTACCATTTCAAACCTCACCCTACTTCTCTGTTGGGTCTGTGAGTGGTTGCCTGGTTCCAGAGCTACTGCCCAGGGACCCTGACTCCTTTCCATTTCATACCTCACCCTACTTCTCCTTGGGGGCTGATCTGTGTCACCAGTTTTGAAAAGCAGAGGGAGGTCTGTTGTAGTTACCTCCTTTCCTTGGTCCTGACATTGTGGGCACTCATTCTCCCTCCCTCCATGAGCAAGACTTTCTCCCTCATCCGTTTAAACAGAGTAGATGAGGCATAGAGGTAGAGGGGTAGTGAAGGAGGTCTCAGAGGAGAGGCGCAACTAGCAAAGAGCTGGTGCTAGAACCTTAAAATGTGTAGCTAAGTAGCTGCTCTGATTGCATAGCAATGGGGAGAACTTGGGAATCTAAGTCTGCCGGTTCCCAGGAGTGTCGGTAATGTGGAAGTATGCTGCAAGTGGGGTAAGGGAAGAGACAGAGACTGAAATAGCAGATTTCTTAAATTCTCTTGGCTGTGATTGAGATAGATAATGATGTGATTGTGCTATGGATTCTGGGGACATAATACAGAAAATGCAAACTCTTGGAGAAACCAGATTGTTGGGAGAAGAAAATATCTCTGGTAGCTTCTCACTGTGTCAAATTTGGAGAAGGCTGGGCTGAGATTCTTAGGAGCTGGGTGTGTGTGTGTGTGGCAAAATGCCTTTGCATTCCATTGCTCTTGTTTCCTATCTGTCAGTCTCTGTGATTTCATACTCCATTGGTACCAGTAACCAGATCTTTGTTTCTCCCTTTCATTCCCAATATGCATATATTAAACAGGAGGGTGCATCATTGCCTTTCCCATATCATATGCCATTTGCAAAATTTAGACTTTTGGGTTGTGTAGTCTGTTTCCCTTAAGGCACAGCTGTAGTTCTCCTGATTATGTACATTACGGTTTACAGTGGTGGTAAATCTTAGGGTGAAATCAGTGTTGACTGCAATGTCTCCATTTTCTGCTAGTAGCTGAAGTGGTAGCTATATAGTCTTTAACTGATGTTGTTGAATTGGCCCTGAGGTTTTGTACACCACTTAAAGAACAGGGAAATAATTTGTAGAAATGAAAAGGATGTCTCAAAAAAGGAGCACACGATGATGACTGTTTATGGGGACGTTTGCTATTACTTCTTAAAATCCCTTCTACTTATTTGAAAATGGGATAATAATGCTGACAAAATCTAAAATGCTCTGTGTAAGGGGAAAAGGCTCTTAATGTGTTCTTCACAGACCAATTAACTATCTAAAGAAATTTTATCCATGTTTTTAGAGCAATGGCCCTTCTATATGAGACTGAATTTTAATATGTCCCAATGAATTCCAATAGGGGTTCCCCCTTCAGACAGTGAATGGAACTTGACGCTTGTAATGCAGTTAAGGACATGATATTAAGCGTAAGCCACTTGTTTAAGCCATTTAATTTTGCACTGGACCTGGCCAAGCCGGGCATTATGGGGGAAATAGTTAAAATATAGATGGCACCATTGTCTGAGCAGCTCATTGTTCAAAGGCAGCCTGTTGCTAAAATGCACCTGAGGTCCTCTGTAGAGCAACTCAAGTAGCTCTGCACAGGACTGCAGTGCTAGATTGCCAGTACAATCCTATGCAATTTTACAAGGGTGTGAGACTTGCTTCTGAATAAATCTGTAGGAGAAGTAAAGAGTCTTGAAATGTATACCTGTTGTACCAGAGAAGTGGCTAACGAATGAATTTTCTTTCCCATGAAGCAAATGTCTCCTCCCTGTGTCCTGTTGCCATATTAAAGATTGGCTGAGAGCACTGTCTTAACTATTCTAAGGCCAATTAATAAGTGCATATAAGGAAACATTCTCACTGGGTACTCTACAGTGCTCTGCAGAATGTTTTCTAGAAATTCACACAGAGTTTTCTGTTGGACTAGTCTTCTGAATGCAGTTATTGAGTGCTTTCCCCTAGAATGTATTAGTCTTGTTCAGGTAATTTTTCCTTACCATTCATTGCTTCCCAGTTTTCAAGCAGTACCTCTGTTTTGTTTTAATTAGGCAAATGAGTGAAGAGAAGACTCTTTTGTCTGAAGATATGAGAAGGGAGCTTCAGCGTCAGCAGTGGGAACGAGAGGAAGAAGAGGCCATGCGGAGACCTGTGGGACCAATACATTATGAGGACATTCGTGAACATGGTGTGCACTCCTTCCATTAGAAGTGTTTGTCTTGGGGAGAAAAGTGCACTTTTATTCCTAGTGTAACAATACCATTTGATGTGCTGCCCTGTTGAAGCCCACAAAACTAGATTCTGTCCCTACAGAATTCTCAAGTTGTTATGCATTCAGGATGGAAAAATAAGTTCAGTATCTTATAGTATGTTTACTGGACATCTTGCTGTGGATTACTTGACCTGGAATAACCTACAGTTCTCTAATCACAGTCAAAGAGCAGAATTCTTTGGTCTTACCTATAAGTATATGCGAAGTGTAAAAACCCATTTGAAATACAAAAAGATGGTTTAAAATGGTGATATATTTGAAGGTATGAGTTTGACTTCTCTTCTAGTTCTTTGAAAATGAAGAGACTATCCCTTGGACTGGAAGATGTAGAACAGCGGTCCCTAACCTTTTTGGCACCAGAGACCGGTTTTCTGGAAAACAATTTTTCCATGGACCAGGGAGGACAGGGGAGGAATGGTTTCAGGATGATATAATTGTGCAGTTTATTTCTGTTAATTTGGTGTGGTGGCAAAGTGCGCGGACTCTGATCTGGGAGAACCGGGTTTGATTCCCCACTCCTCCACTTGCAGCTGCTGGAATGACCTGGGGTCAGCCATAGCACTCATAGGAGTTGTCCTTGAAAGGGCAGCTGCTGTCAGAGCTCTCTCAGCGGCACCTATCTCACAAGGTGTCTTTTGTGGGGGAGGAAGGTAAAGGAGATTGTGACCCCCTCTGAGATTTGGAGTGGAGGGTGGGATATAAATCCAATGTTGTCTTATTATTATTACTACATAGTAATATATAATGAAATAATTATACAACTCATGGCCTGATTGCTAACAGGCCATGGACCGGTACTGGTCCACGGCCTGGGGGTTGGGGACCCATGATGTAGAGCATCTGTTTGTACTGATGTACATCCTGGAGTTATAAATATATGGGTACTTTCTAACAGTGTGCAAAATCTTTCCTTTTCAGAGGCCCGGCAACTTGGTGTTGGTTATTTTGCTTTTGCCCGTGACCAAGCTTTGAGGAAAAAACAGATGGAAACATTAGAAATGCTAAGAGACCAGGTATGAGGTTTTGAAAGTAGTATAAACATATGCTAGAAGAGTATTCAGTATGGAGGCTTTTGCTAGCAGCTACATGAGAATGGTGGCTAATTTTATTTTAAGTGCTGCCCTTCTCTGCTAAGCTGTGTAATCCTGACTAGCCCAAAATAGCCTTCCAGCCTTTCAGAAAGCCACCTGAGTAATGCATGTGGGGCAGCTGAATCATGTATGCAGGGCAATCCCAGAAGTGTACCCTCTGAGTTCAGTGGGTCACACTCCCTAGTAAGTGCCTTTAGAGTTATAGCCATAAACTTCACAGTAATTGCTGGGATAAATGTTTAATAAATGAACACAGGCATATTCAGAGATGCTTTAAACAAAACAAGTCAATTTAAGCCAGGTAAGTAGTTTTTTCATTAGTTGAATATTTTTGTTCTGCAACTTTATGAAATATCTACTTTTCCCATAGCAGTGTTTGTAACATTTAGGCTCACATTTCAATAATGTGGGAAGAAACAGTAAAAGGAAATGACATTGCTGACTGATGGATTGTCTGTGTGTAAATATTGTGAGCAGTATAATGTTGGAATCGCAGAATAACTTACTTTTGTTTTGCTTCTTAAGACCACAGATCAGAGAGCGAAACGTGAGCACTTAAAGGAGAAACGCAAGGCTGTTCTGGAGGCACGGCTGTCCAAGCTTCGGGCAAAAAAGCGCTTAAAAGAGGGCAACCCAGTAGAAAATGGAGGTATGCTCTTTTTAAAAATTATTTGAATGCCAAGAATAAAAGATCCATGTTTGTGTGTTCATGACACTGAAATGCAAACAAGGTTTTGGTTACACCAGTCAGAAAACAGCATTTGATTTAGCACGTGAAGCAACCTACAAAACTTCTTTGTTCCAAAGCTGACTTGGTACAGTCTGTCCATAGGGGTATACTTACAGCTTTTGTGAGTGGTTGAGATAAAGTGTTCCACTTGTAGCTTGCAGCTGGTGAAGAAGGAAGGAGAAGGTGCACAGTTAGGGAACTTCTGAGAAGTCCTAGTGATGAAAGGATACAAACTAATGCAAGTAGGAGCCGAACAGACTGAATGAAATCCTGAAGAATGTTAAACAGAATTGACTGGTGGCAAAACATACTGCTCTGCAGCCTCTTTACCCTCATTGTGATTCCTTAAAAGCCACTCTTGGGGATCATTGGGAATGTCTTGGGATACAGCATGGTGGAGAAGAGGTCTACCAGAAGAAGGAACTGGTACATGTTTTGTTCCTCTCATTTCTTGAGCAAGGGGTTCTATAGGATCTAGTCTCTCCCCCCCCCCCCCTCACGTTTATCCGTATAGTGAAGTCTGTGTGCAGTCTAAGGTTAATTCTTGGTTCCAGAACGACTTATTTGAGTGCTTGCCTCTGCTTCAGGCAACTCTCTATGCAGCTTGTTGATACTGAGAACTGGGTTCTGGAAAAGCTAGCAAGAGCAGCTGAAACTGAGAGGAATGAAGTGTGTTCGTAATATGGAGTAATCAGGGTACATGAAGTCTAGATAAGGGAGAAGCTGCTGGTGTATTTCTATTCTTGCCTTGTTTTCCACCTCTTATGTGATGATGCTGTCAGTCCAAACTGTGTTGCCAAGAAATACCTTTTGAGCTGTCCTTTTGCATCTGTGGGTAATTGTGGTAGAGTATGTGATTTCTATTTTATCCTTTTAGTTTATTTTCCATCTTTATTAACAGTAATTTTTTTCTATACAGCAGACCTAACCATCTGCGGATTCATGACTTGCAGTTTCACTTATTTGCAGCCCATGGTACAATCATGCAGTGCAATCTCCAGCCTGTTGTCACAGTCATTTCATTGCAGGGAATCTAGTTGTCTGGCTACTGGGAGCCAGCAGATACCTCCCCCCCCCCCCAAAAAAAAAAAAATGCCTACCAGTATTCCTGGATTTTGATGTTCATGGTGATCTGGGAACATATCCCAGTGAGAAATACTGCCTTTAATGGGTAACAGTTGGGCACACTTGCCTATGAAATGGCAAAATGTGAATTTTGAATAACATCTGCTGTGTTTTTCTTTCACAAAACAGAGGAAGAAATTGTTGAGCCAGCACCTGTGGAACCCACCCCCAGTGAAGTGGCAAGATCTGCTGCAGAAAGCAGGAAAGTGGAGGTTGTCATTCAGGAGCGGAAAGATACAAAACCTGGGATACCCTATGTTCGCGAGTGGGACAGAGGCAAAGGTAAGTGTGTGTTTGCGTGTGTGTGTGTGAGAGAGAGAAGAAATGGATTTTTTCTTTGGACATTTGAACTGAGTAAAACCTTCACCAGGAGTTTTAAGAAATTTTTCTCTCTGGGCAGAGAACAGGCAGGAGTGGGGGGAAAGGCAGTTCAGTCGCTTTCCAGCCGTACCTTTTTACAAATGCTAATAGCTCTAGCTAAAGACAGTGGGATAGTCAAGCCCCCCTCAGTAAAGAACAGAAATTTGAAAGTATTAAGTACCAGAAGGACTTCAGGAAGAAACTTCTGCAGACTTCAGGAAAAGCTTTGTTGACCCAGCCTGACCTGATCAGTGGGTGGGGAAAAGTTGGATGATAAAAGTGCTGAGAGCAAGGAGGAAGAGGGTTTGTGTGTGTGTGTGCACGCGCTGATTCCATCGAGGCAGACAGAACTCTTAACTAGGCTCTGGAGGAGGTGACCAGTGCCACATGCTGGCCTGCACAGCTGAAAGAGGCTTGAAGGTAATTAATATCCTGCAAAAATCTGTAACTTGCTAAGTTAAGGAGCTTGCCTTATATTTAACAACTGATAGGGCATGTATAGAAGGAGGGACAGAGGAATTGTATTTTACCCATTTCTTTTGAATTCCTTGCTCAGTTTGGTGCTTTGCTAAAAAGTATGCTAGTAAACACTTCCTTTTTAATAAATGCTTTGTAACTTTTGATTTTGGTAGTGGTTCTCTGTGCCATATCACACCTCCACCATCTTGGACACACTATGTTAAAAGGAGCACCAAGGGAAGGGAAGGGCCGCCAGTTGGCAAGTGGCTACTCTCCCAGTGGTGCACAAGGCCTCATGGTAACCAGATGCTGGGTAACAGGAGACAGAGAGGCAAGGCCTCATAATATGGAAAGGGATGCTGGGAGTCCTGACACCCCCCCCCCCCCAAGTGGGCAATTCCTACAGAGGTCAGGTGGTGGCAGCAGTTGAACAGAGAGAGAAAAGCCCCTCCAGGTGTTGGGAAAACTCAGGAGGGCTAGCTAGGGTGGAACAGGGCCTCTGCCACAACATGAGAAGGAGATAAGACCCTTCAGTTGGAAGGCTGTCACAGTAGAACAAAAATCACTAGGTATAAGCTGTCTGCAGTTTGAGTCTACCATTTTAGGAATGGGAATGGCTTGTTCCTGTGTGTTAAAAAATGCTTACATAATGGAGAGAAGACTATGCTCTATGCATATGCATACAGGTGGGGAATGACTTCTCGTCTGATTTTACCCTCACATTCTAGCTCTTACTTTAAAAATTAAGTAAGAACTAGATTGTGAGGGTAAAATCAGACTAGAGTCCTCAAAAATTGTGAGGGTAAAAGCAGACTAGAATCCTCAAAAAATTCTCTTAAAATAAAAAAGCTGTGTGAAGTAAGGATTGAACTGCCGTATCTAGTGACTTAACAAATTTGTTCCCCTTCACCGCCACTAGAGGGCACACCAGATCCAGCATTACCACAATTTTTGTTGTTGTTCAGTAGCACAGTTGAGTTGAGTCCAGGCCCTCCTGTCTTCCACCATCCTCCGACGGCTGCTCAAATTTGTGTTAGTTACATCATTAATGCTGTCCAACCATCTCATCTTTTGCCATTCCTTTCTTCTTTTGCCTTCTGTCTTTCCCAGATACTACAATACAGAAGGCCATAATTCAGATTTTCTTCAGAGCTGCCTTTTCAATTAGTTCTGTATTCACACACTAGATGTATGCTGGAATAAAGCTTCTTCACAAAAAAAGGGGGTGGGGTGGGGAGAAGGAGGCAATTAATCTTGGTTTCCTCTGGATTGCTGAGTTGTAAACATTGAATTTTCCCATGATTTCTTCCTCTTTTCCTTTCCTAGAATTCACTTTTGGACTTTGGTCAAAGAAGCAGTCAGAACTCAGGAATGAACGAGACCCAGAATTTGCACCACCATCTAGTTATTATATGGGTCAAAGCAGAGTGCCTGACTTGGAAAGCCATTATTGGATCAAAGCTGGATCCTCATATGACAAAAGGGAACCGAATCCAGGAGATAGCTCACCCTCCCCATCAGCAGAGACCACCGGTGGCACTACACAGAGCAGCTGGTGCCCGCCCTCTCAGGCCTCCAGCAGTGACTTGCAGAATGAGCAGCCTGTTTACCACAGTTTAGATGACATGCTGTCGTACTACAAACAAGTGGCATGAGTGTTGAGATGCTGTGCACAAGGCCAGTACCTTGACAGCTGAAGGGAAGTCTTACATTTGAGCAGCAGCAGAAGTGAGAACCCTAAAGACCACAGCAGAAAAAAATGTTAGCCTAGATATCAAATACCTTTGCCATGAGGTGGCATGAACTGTACATGTGACAACCGATTGACTCCTGTTGTTACCTTCTTAACAGTAAAGGCTTCTATTGTAATGATGCTATATTCCTCTAGTGTGTTTATAATACATCTATTACAATTCATTGCTCTTCATTTGGCAGCTCTTCACCATAGCTTAGGCAGGCATTCAAGATATTACTGTTGGCCCCCCATGCTTAGTGGGGATCTTGACTTTTTAAAACAATACATCAATAACCCACTCTTGCCACTATAAAGACAGTATTGTGAAATTCCCTTGAATTTAGCTGTAATTTGCTATACTGCATGGTGGGGGGGGGCACACAGAGCTAGTTTTACTTTGCTTTTTAATCTCATCATTAAAGTAGCTTGCTCGATAACTTTGATTTTGTTTTCAAAGAAAATATTGGTATGCACTAACTCACAGGAAAGCTGAAAGTCTTCCGCTGCCATGATGGCTGTGTGCTATCTATTAAACTCCATTAAGACTAACAGGATGGGTTGCTTTTCCGTAGTCATCTGGATTTCTGCCAGTGCAGAAAAAGCAAACAGGTCTTTGCCAGAATCCTCCATGGTAATGATGGTCAGGGGGTGGGATTCATGAGGCACATGGGATTTTTCTGCATGATGAACAACTGTGGGAAAGCTCAGCTGCTAGCAGTGGCTTTGACAAATGATCTTGTAGCTATTGCTTGCTTTGTGAGTCTGCCATAATGCTAAAGAAAGGAACTATATTTCTGAGATTGCTCAACAGTAGATATGCTTATAAATCTGCGAAGGTCCTCCTAAGTGTGTGCATCTCCGCCCTACATCTGCCTCTTCTCTTCATCCCACCATTCTGAGAAAGTTTTAATTAAATAAAAATCCCTATAATTACTATTGTCCACTAGAGGGCAGCAGATAGCTTAAATTTTAAAGTCTGTACATTGGAGGAAGTGGGAATTCTGTTTATCATGTACATTTTCAGAATTTCAGGGTAGTTTTATTAGACTGATGGATGTTAGCAATCCCACTGCCTTGTCAGTCTTCCTGGAATAGTGGGGTAGAAAAGGCATATTCAGTGAAGATACTTCCAGATCTGGGTATGGAGCACTGTCAGTGGAATTTCTGCCTTTATGCCATCTATGGGGATCCTTCTGATAGGCAGCAGGCAAACCAAACTGAACTCTGCTTTTTCAACTGTTGCCCCAGCAAGTACATGCGTATTGTGGGTGATCTACATATCGGGGTTCTTTAAAGGGGCGGAGTAGGCAGTAAATCTACCCTGTGTATACAAAGAGGTGTGTAGTTTAAAATTTGAGAGTACCCATGTAAGCATCTTTCACCCATGCTCTCTGATTTTGCTTTCAACTAGACAGGTGCAACTACCTGATTTACATGTGAAGGCATGCATTTGTGTGTATCTGCTGCTACCACCACTCTGCAGTGCTTTAAAATGCAAATAGAGGTGTGAGATTGTGGGTCCTGAATCAACTGCTTTCAAATGGGGATCTGATCTGTTATCAATGATTTCTCAGTGCTCCTGATGTCTTTCTATTTACTTTCGTGGGGGGGGGGTGTTGTTGGAAATGGACTGTGCTATGTCGCTTTGAACAAAGCACACCAGTACTCCAGAGAGGGTAGTAGAGCTAGTAAGGGAGCTATCTAGGTCTGTTTCCATTATATCCTTCCTCTTGTCTGTTCTGCTGCTGTCTTTTTTTTTTCAAGGTTTAACACTAGCTGTAGCTCTGTAGTCTGGATGAATTAAAAGGACATGGTTCATGACTTAGTGGTAGAATGCATGGTCCATATCCAGAAGGTCCCAGGTTAGGATTGCCAAACATCAGGTGGGGCCTGGAGATCTGGAATTAGAGCTGATTTCCAGGCCACAGAGATCAGTTCTCCAGGAGAATATGGCTACTTTATATGATGGACTCTATACCATTATACCTTGCTAAAGTCCCTCTGTTCCCCATAGCTTGTTATCCCAATGATTCACCCCAAATTTCCAGCAATTCCCCAACCCTGAGATGGCACGCTATCCCAGGTTCAAGCATGATAGCTCCATTTAAAAGGTCAGGTCCCCAGACTAGCACTTCCACAGGTGCAAGGTTTTCCACCTGCAGTGTGTGATTTTCCCACTTCACTCAACAGCCAGTGAAATGGCTTCTGAAATCTTGCTCCTCCTCCAGGAGAAGGATTTTGAGGGGGAGTTTATGTTGCCACAGGAAGGGAGGAAATCTGCCTGTGGAGTCTGAAGTCCTTGTGACCTTTCACTGCTTGAGAGGCCAGTGAATGACCACCAGCAATAATAGATAATAGTGAGCTAGATGGACCAATTGCCTGACCCACCATGAGGCTGGTTTTTATGTCCGTATGAGGTTAAAGAATTGCTTAGATGATCTGTACTGCTCTAAAACTTGTTACCCAAGATAAGAGGGAACTGGTTGTAAAACCAGAGCTCTTCAGCTCACTGTGCAGCTGGCATGCCTTCATACCTCTCTATCCGTTTGTTTTCTTCTGAGTGAAGTGTTGAGGAGGCAGCAGGTAGATCTTCAAAAACCAAGTGCCTTTGCTTCAGTTCCACTATAAAAAAGGACTCAACAGGCGTGATTGATCAAAAGAACATAGGTCTTTACCATAGAATCTGTTCTGAGGATTCTCCTTATTGTGACCTAAGACAGAATGGTCGTGGTACAGAATGTGCAGTCTTTTCCACCTGCTCGTGCTGTATTACTATTGAAACACCTCCTGTCAAAAGGTAGGCAATCCCCACTCTCACTGAAAGAGCTCATGTTAAGGTTGGATTCCCAATCTGAAAAATATATTTAATTTTTTAAAGGAAGGCTGGTACTTCGGCTCATTGAACACTGAAATGTATGTACAACCAGGCCTTCCCACACACACACACCCCTACCCCACTGAGCAGTTGCAGACACAGATTGGCCCCAGGCACAGTGCATGTATATAGCAGTAAAGGCATATCCTGTATTGACAGGGAGGGATTTAGTCCCCTTTCTCCTCTGAACATGGTTTTTATTTAGTGCATTTTTATCCTGCTCTTTGAAAGATCTAGGCGGGGGGGGGGGATTTAAACTAACTCTGTAAGCTAGGTAAGGGTTAGAGAGAGTGGCTGGTCCAAGGTCACCTGGTGAGTTCCAGGATGGAATGGGGATTTAAACCAAGGACTGCCAACTCTGGGATGTGCAAATCCCCAAGATCAGGTGGGAGAGTTGGGGAGGGGTGGGAGCTGAGCGGGGATGTGATGCTTATAGTGTCCATGCTCCAAAGCTGCCCTTTCCAGCAAGGGAGCTCAGTTCTGTGTTTTGGAGATAGTTGTAATTCTGGGAGAACTCCAAGCCCCACCTGGAAAGTAATAATCCTATCAGCTCCTAGTCTAACACTCTGGGGGTCTCACTAAACATAAACATATTTCCACCAGGAACATTTCTGGATCAGGTAGAGTTGCCAGCTGTGGGCTGAAATACCTGTAGATTTTGGGGGTAGATCCTGGAGAGGGCAGGGTTCAGAGAGGGGAGGGACCTCAGCATGCCACAGAGCCCACTTCCAAACCAACCATTTTCTCCAGTAGACCCAATTTCTGTAGTCTGGAGATCAGTTATAACAGTGAAAGAACTCCAGACCTCACCAGGAGGTTGGCAACCTTAGGTGTGTTTGTGTTTTATAAAGCTGCACAGGTCCAGTTGAGATTGGGATCTTGGCTTTTGGAGAGGCAAGCTTAACACTCCCCCCTCCTGTTTTTCAGGTGTGAAATGGCCCTGGGGCTATTTGCCCCACTGGAGGGTTGCACACAGGCCTTTGAATTAGATGTCACATTTCTGCAATTGGTGTGATTGCTGATTTTTTTTTTTAATCTCAGAGGGTTTTGTGTAGCTGGATTGGTGCCTGTGATATTTAAATTTTTAAAGACATGCCATTTTATGTATAAGCCTGAAGGTAATAATAGGCAGTTTTTGATTTATGACTAATGAAAATTAAATTGAGGTGAGCTGTTCATAGACAATTTTTCACAGCGAGTCAGATTCTGAACTTACATGGCAGCCTCCTGTATATTAACGAAATGAGGTGGTATTCTTTTTATTTCATCCCCCCCAGACACACACAGACACACACACTCCATTATAACTCATTCATCTTCCAACAAAGGCAAAAGTGGGAATTAGATGTAAAACCCTGATGCAAGCCAAGGCCTCCATCCCTGAAAGCAAGACTTTTTTATAGCAGGAACTCCTTTGCATATTAGGTCACACACCCCTGATGTAGCCAATCCTCCAAGAGCTTACAGGGCCTACTGTAAGCTCCAGAAGGATTGGCTACATTAGGGGGTGTGGCCTAATATGCAAAGAAGTTCCTGCTACAAAAAAGCCCTACCTGAAAGTGTTTTGTTTGGCTCTTGCTATGTGCTACAGAAAGCAACTCAAACAAGATCTTCTCTCGAGTGTGTATTGGGCGCAACTTGAGACAACTTCATGTTTCTTGTTCCTGCTGTTTGGCTTGAAAATCCTTGCTCTGATTTTGTTTCTCTCTTGGGCAATTCTAACCTGGAGAGCTTCTGGGATGCACCATTTAAGCTTCCTTGTGCTGAAATTCTCTTAAACATTTGCAGTTTTGACGATGCAATTGTGCAGAAGTGGTGCATAGTGTGCAAGTAGCATACAATAAGTTAACAATGGCAGGACAAAAATGAGTGAGTGGGGAACCGCAATGAAAACTAACAAAACAGAAAATTCACAATGATGGCAGACCAAAAAAAGGGCATGGATGTATGTTTCAGGTTTTAACGAGAGCTCCAAACAATGTGAAAAGGGAACTACTGCCACCTCCATTCCAGCATGCCCATTCTTAGACTTCCTACAGAGGATTTTCTCCATTTCCTGCTGTTTGTGCTGCTGAAAAGAAGCTTTTTGCCCTTGATCTCATGACCTTCACTTTATTGTCTCATTTTGGTTTTTAAAAGCTGCATAGGGTTGCCAACCTCCAAGTAGGGCCTGGAGAGCTTCTGGAATTACTACTGATCTCCAAGCTACAGAGATCAGTTAAGAACATAAGAGAAGCCATGTTGGATCAGGTCAACGGCCCATCCAGTCCAGCACTCTGTCACACTGGCCAAAACCCCCAGGTGCCATCAAGAAGTCCATCAATGGGGCCAGGACATTAGAAGCCTTCCAGTTCCCGTGGAGGGAATGGCAGCTTCTGAAGATGGATTCTGTGGCATCGTATCCCTGCTGAGCTCCTCTCCCAAACTCCCCCCCCCTCCAGGCTACACCCCCAAATCTTCAAGAATGTCCCAACTTGGAGCTGGCAACCTATATCTTGCTCAGAAATGATACAAAATCCAGAACTAATGGCTTCCTCAAAGTTGTTCTAAATGTTGTATTGGACAGGGGGGTAATTTTTGCTGACTCCTCTCTTATGCTCTCTTGGCTGTCCCCTGTTGCCAGGAGCATTTCAGGTGGCATTTGGGGCTGCAACAGGAGGGAGAAAGTAAGAAGGCTATGCCCCGCTGATGGAAATCTTTGTCAGCAGATATTTTGTGTGGGATCCAAGCTCCTGATTCATCTAAATAAACTGTCCATAAAATGCTGGAAGGATTTCTGTACTGTTGTTGATGGAATAATTCAGGAAGCATAGGTTAGAATAGAGAAAAGAAACGTCTCTTGGGAGTCTTTACTAAATGAACTATGTAGGATTATGCTTAAGACTGCACTATGAGAGAGCAAGCAGAATGGCAAACTTAGACAGTAGAGGTGCAGCTCCTTGTTCCGCTGTTAAGTTAACAGGGTGATGTTGAGCCCATCTCTGCTCTTGCAGGATTGTTATGAAGATGAAAGGATCCAAGGGCCTGTCCTTTGCAAGACAGGCAGATAAAAATATAAGAATTTGCAATTTGAGTCTTTGACAGGGTTGCCAGGATCTTCCTGACCACCAGCAGGGCAATTTGGACCATGGAGAAACATCTACAAGAAGTAGGGTTGCCAGGTCCAACTTGGGAATTATCTGGGGACTTTGGAGGTGGAGCCTGGAGACTTTCCCATTCCCAATAAATAGACAAAAACACAGCAGTGCAGTTCTCCTGAGTACAGTCTTAATTTCCTCCTCCTCTTTTTTGTTCCCTAGCGGCTGTACTTCCACTAAATGAAAGTGAACACACACACTCACAAAGCAGCCAAAATAAACCGTTTGCATGCCCACACTGTTGTGGTCTCCATGGGGCAATGATATAGAAAGATAGCTTCACTCACCAAAGTTGCTGAATATAACAATTTGCTGTGTTTCAACCGACTTAAGGAGAGAAAGGTCTAGGGGGTGGAGTTTTCCTCAATCCGGTAATAAGGTTCTAGTTAACTCTTTACAAACTTTTTTACTATACAAACAGTTTCTGAAAGGAATGCAAAACGAAGAGAGGGACTGGGCTCTCTCTCTTACCCTCTCTCTCTCTCTCTCACGCACACACACACACACACACCTGAGATCCAAAAGCACATCCTGGCTGTTGGAGTGGGGCTTCCCCCTACTGGCTGGTGGTGGGGAGGAGCCTGCAAAACCAGGGGATCCCCTGCCCAGACCTGGGGAATGGCAAGCCTAACAAGTATTCAAGGATGCATTTTCTTTACTCACTTTATTTATACATTGCCTTTCTGCAAGCACCCTCAAGCTGGCTTACCCTTTTGTTGTGAGTAAAGACCCAATAACAGTAGAATCTTTATCATGCGTATTAAGCCTGCAATGAGCAAAAGCTAAGCCAAGAAAGAGGGGGAGGGAGGAGAAAAAACCTGGAATAATGTATAAGATGGTTAAGAATCACTGAGTAATTAGCAGCACTGCCAATGCCTGTAGATCAAATTGTAATATTCTAGAGAAAGTTCCCTTTTCCCATCTGCTGCTGCCAGCTCTATGCATGAGCTATTATTTTGAAAAAAATCCAGTTTCATAATAGAAGAGCCAGGTATGGGAAGTCTAAAACTGGCACTGCATGGGGCAGCTCGTTATGTGTTTGTGTTATAAGGATAACAGTAAGGAGGGTAGTCTGAATCTGGCCAGCCTTTCAGTGATTGGACTAGATTGCTTTGGAGGCCTCTTCCACCATCATGTTTCCATTTTACGTAGCAAAAATGCCTTGAAGGCACCAAGACCTAAATGAATGCAAAAACAAATCTAAGAGTTGGCGGCTTGGATGAGGAGGCTGAAATTAATTAGGCATCCATCTCTACACAGGATATTCGCCTCCAGCCAGTCATAGAAATGTGAACTTACATAAAACTTAAGATTGACAGTTTATCTGTTCCAGCTGAAAGTTTATTTTGTAATTAAGAAAGTGCTTCACTAGCTTTTTATAATTAAATCAAAAGTAATTTATCTGATGCCTGCTTCACCCTCCCCTCCACAGTGCCTAGAACTATTTTTGGACTTCTGAACTGGTGAATATAAAAGCATTAGAAACAAGCATGGCAGCCGATGCTGGAAAGTTTTAATGTCTCTTTAATCCCCTGCTTTAATTCTCTGAATCTTTTCAATTAAGCATTGTAATTCAATTAGCATCTTGTTCCTCAAGCCTCCAGAGTTTTGCTAGCTTCTCTCTCCTGGTCTGTTGCAATCCATCTGATCTAAAATGTGCTTTCAAGAGTATCGGGCACAATTATAAGGAAAAGTAAAACTCAAGGACTGGCTCAGAGGCAGACAGCTGAAACTGGCCCTGTGATTCTGAAACAATTATTCATTAAATTTCAAGAAGGAAACAGAAGACATATAGCTATTTTATCTATATATAGTCAATGTTTCTGTATATAGTCAGTGTTTCTTACCCTAACCTGGAGCCTGAATTCACCAGAAGCTGAGCAGGGTTGGCCCTGGCTGGTATTTGGGTGGGAAACGTCCAAGGAATACCAAAGTTGTGAAACAGAGGTAGGCAATGGCAAAACCCACCTCTGAACATCTCTTGCCTCAAAATCCCTATGGAGTCACCATAAGTCTGCTGTGAATTGACAGCATGTTCCACCACAGTCAGTGTTTCTTAAATACTTTGTTTTTTGCATCTCATATTGCAATCTTCAGACCACTGGATTGAACTCCAAAGCTAACATCGGCAGAGACCAGAAATATCAACACCTTTTCTGTGGCTGCTCGTACTCTCTGGAATTGTCTTCTGGAGGAGGTGAAGAAGGCTAACTTTCTTTTAAAACCTTCCTATTTACATTACTGATAGCAGTAGTTAGATGTCTGCAGAGTGACAATCAATGTTGGTGATACTGCTTCTGCTAGTTTGCTTTAATGTATTTGTAACATGATTGCCACATAGAGATTTTTTTAAAAAATATATAATTGCTTTTTCTCATGTAAACTGCATTGAACTGCTGGAATGGTGGCTTAGCCTTTGTTTTTTAAATCAATAAACATTTTTACATATATTTAAACTACTGGTCAGTTCTATAAATTGATTGTCACTGAAGAGGAGAGTAAACCCAAAGACCGGTTCACCCAAGATCCATACATATACAGAAGCCTCTCTTTCTGATTGTAGCAGCTATTGGCTGTGAGGGTTGCCACGGGCACCTAGAGAGTCCTATTTCATTTATTTCAGCAGCAGGTTTTGTCAGATAACAGAGAAAGGATGCCCTTCTCTTCCTCCTTAGAGGTCATGGCAGCATAGCTGGGGGATCTGGGAAAGGGTTTTGGGGTACTTGTGGCACCTCTCATAGCTGATAGCTGACCCATCTGGGGGCTTCTGTACAAATGCAGACTGCATTCATAGGCTCTTATGTGAAGTGCACCTTATAATTAACTATCTCAGAAGGTACAATCCCTTCCTCCCTTGTAACATTACAAACTGGAAAAGTAGGTCTAGTGCAGTGTTCCCTGACAAGAGATTAATTCAGTCTGGATCAAAAAGACCATGGCTGCAGCTCAGTGTGCCAATTTTACTTGAATGATTACTTTTTAAACCGAGGGATGGCAAGACAACAGCATTCTGTGTTTTGCTTGTTCTGCTGCAGGTTAGTATAAGTACAGTACTAGTAATTTTCAATTTCATGCGGACCTGTCAGCAGCTTTGAATGTAGAACTTAATGTCCCTTCCTAGACATTTTTTTTAAACTGGGTCTAGTTATGTGATCTCAACCATATGATCCAATGTCTTTGCCTCAAAATAATGAAATACGATAGGATTGCCTGCACTGTTGAGGCATAGCCTTACTTTGTGGGGGAGACCTGTGTTTGCATTCGGTGTTTATCGATCTCATTTGAATCCCAACCTTCCTTCAAAGGTGGGGGATCTGAAATTGTCTGAGGCTCTAGCTGGAGAGGAGGAAGAGGCACCCACACCTGCCTCAGAGGCTGAATCCACAGCCTTGAGAATAAAACAAGACAGATTATTAATGGTACTATCATTTGCTCAGGGGGAAAAATGCCTTTTGGAAAGGCTTTATGTGAAGAGATCTTAGGAATTTTGCTTGTTATGCCCAGGTTAGTTTAGTCAAAGATGAATTTAAAAAGTATTAAGTGCCCTAAACATTTATCTAGCTCTTCTCTCTCAATCTTTTTCTTCTCTTACTTTGAAATCCTTCTTAGACTTCAGTTCCTCATCAAAACCTTTCTTGACCTATTCATTCTTTCCTTGTCTACATTTTGTCTGCCAGTTGTTTCTGCCAAGATCCATCTTTAATTCTTATTTGGCAGTCCCTTTGCTCTTCCTTTCTGCTTATTCTCTTTGGCTAATATCTATTGCATACCCTTTGTTATGGTGTTATATGGTTCTTCCATACATGTGTTACTAGATTGTAGTGCTCACTTATGAAATGACATATTCCTCTTAAACTTGGCTTCATGGAGACATCTTTCCCACATTCACTTCATTTAGATCTTCTGATATCTACAGTCTATTGAATGAGCCACTAGGAGATATGTCTACACACAAAAAAAATCTTGAGTATGAACTCATGAAAGCCAAGGCACCAGGCATTTTGTCTGAGATGGCACACATGCTTGTCACATGGCGGAAAATGGGCTTCCACGTACCACGAGGAGTCAAGAACGTCTTTGAGTTTACATGGGAAGAACTCTTGGCGTCATTGCCCAGGAAATCTTTCAGTGGTATATATTGTCCCGTTGTCAAATTCTCCCCGCATGAAGACTTTTCTGTTCCCACCACCGCTGCTTCAAAAATTCACAAGCCTGGTGTCACAATATCAGGGATAAAGCCAACCTACGTGACCCCATCAGTTGATAGTCAACAACAGATGCTCCTCAAGTTCCAGCAACGGTCTGTACATCTGCTGTCTGAACTCCTGAAGATGAAGATGAAGATAATGATCAATGCAGTAGCTGGTAAGATCTCTTAAATAAGGCTGTTTGCTTGCAAATTACTAATGAAGTTCAGGAAGTAATCTCAGGAGAGACTCTTCTAAAATCTGTGACAGGCTGTAATAAAATGGGAGGGGGGTACTTCTAATGAAAAGCAATCTTCCAGTTCAGCTTTTGGACAAAGCTCCAAAAAGAGCAAAAGAAACACCAGCTGGATGTGGATGCATCCAGCTTAGTCCAAAGCAATGAGGGCATAGAACCATCTCACCATGACTCCATAAGTTTCCTGATGCTGCTCTCTTCTCTCCACACAGCCCCCTAACACTCATTTATAATAAGAGCATTGCAACAATGAAGGCATTTACCTCACTCCAAATTGGCTTGTTGTTATGAGATTGTCATACTCGTTAAACATGAGCTGTTTAGCTATAAGATCACTCCACCAAGGTGAAGAAGCTGATGACCCTGTGAGGAAGGATAGACTTTGTCTCTCCATGTAGTCCACTCATTTCATGTACATATGACACAGCAATTTGGGCAATTCTGAAAAAAAAACTTTAATGGTCCTGAGTAAAGTGGGCCTACCTGAATATAGAAGGTGACTGATATATTTCAGTAGCTCTCAGTCTATATTTTTCTGATCACTGTGCTGAGGTGGTGATAAAGAATGGTTTAAAATCCCCTGTTTGGATAATGGCCAGTGCTTTTTTTGTAGCAGGAACACCTTTGCATATTAGGCCACACATCCCTAATGTAGCCAATCCTCCATTCGCATACACAGCTCTTAGTACAGGGCCTACTGTAAGCTCCAGGAGGATTGGCTGCATCGGGGTGTATGGCCTAATATGCAAAGAAGTTTCTGTTACAAAAAAAAGCCCTGATAATGGCTTATTAATTCATCCACTAATTTGTTTTGCAGCATCATTACACCAACTAGATTTTTTAAAGGCAGTAGGCCCCTTTTCATTATTATTTATTTTTCAATGTTTCTATCCTAGCATTCAATTTTTTAAAACATCCAAAAATCCAGGCAGCTTCCTGAAGTTCTGTAGTATAATGGCCAAACACCAAAGGAGGAATCAAGGGGTTAGATTCCATGGAAAAGATACACATGCACAAGGTGGGAGGGTGATTTTCACCAATGTCCCCCTCCTATAGCAGCCCTCCTGGAGGTCTCCCATCCCCCAGAAGCAGCATTTCAGGCTGCAGCAGCAGGAGGAGATCATAGAGTTGGAAGGGACCTTTAGGGTCATCTAGTCCAACTCCCTGCACAATGTAGGGAAATCACAAATATCTCCCACACACACACCCATAGTGACCCCTGCTCCATGCCAGAAGATGGCAAAAAACATCCAGGATCTCTGGTCAGACTGACCTGCAGAAAAATTGCTGCCAGATCCCAAAGTGGCAATCAGCATTGCCCTGGGTGTGTAAGAAGGGGTCACGGGAGCTAAGCACTGATGCAACCCTTCCTGTCCTCCTCCTCATGATCTGCCTAAGTTCACAGAATTAGCATTGCTGTCAGATGGCCATTTAGCCTCTGATTAAAAACCTCCAAGGAAGGAGAACCCACCACCTCCTGAGGAAGCCTGTTCCACTGAGGAACTGCTCTAACTGTCAGGAAGTTCTTCCTAACGTTTAGCTGAAAACTTTTGATTTAATTTCAACCCGCTTGTTCTGGTCCGACCTTCTGGGGCAACAGGAAACAACTCTGCACCATCCTCTATATGACAACCCTTGAAGTACCTGAAGATGGTGATTATATCACCTCTCAGTTGTCTCCTCTCCAGGCTAAATATATCCATCTCCTTCAACCTTTCCTTTTGGGAACTGTCTCCAGACCCCTTGCCATCTTCATTGGACACATTCCAGTTTATTTATATCCTTCTAAAACTGTGAATATAGCACTCTAGGTGAGGTCTAACCAGAGTAGAGTAAAGCAATACCATCATTTCACTTGATCTGGATCTTGGGTCTATGTTTGTTACATCTGTGCAGTGTGTTCATGTGCATATAAAAGTGTTCCTTCTTTGGTGCCACCATTCCAAATTAAATCCAGTCTCCAACATTAGGAGTAACTTGGGGAATACTAATAAAGGCTGCCTCAAAGCAAGTACCAAAGGGCAGAGCTTCCCAGTTACTTCAGCCCTTTCACTATGTATGTGCATCAGCAGGAGCAAGTGGCCAAGACACATGGAGAAGAATCTGAAACACAGTCTTAATAAAGAAAACTTGCTCTAGCTTAAGAACCTTTCCAAACATCTCAATACCCAGACCATATTTTTCAACAGCTATTCATCTTGCCCTTCCTGGCAAGTAGAGCAAATGGTCATCTGTGCAAAGCATCTCAGCTCTAACTGCTCTCTTGGTGCATTTTATGGCTCTCTTCTCTGGGAACACAAGAGGCTGTCAGGTCTTTTGCATCACCTACAACCTGGTCCTTTTTAAACTGGAGATGTGGGGAATTGAACCTGAGACCTTCCGCATGCAAAACAGAGGCTCTACCTCTGAGCAACAGCCCCTCATCTTAAATGTTCATGCTGGTAATTGATGAATATGTTCTGCCTTAATTAATACACATATACATCATTGTAAGGACTTAAAAAAATAAAACTTTGCATCTTAAATAGTCCTGGAATATTTTGTTTCTAATCATTCTCTCTCTTTCCCAGGCCCTAGTGCAGAAGAGATTGCAAGGCGGCTTCTAGAAGGGGGTCACCAGCTAAACCCAAAAAATCAGGAAGAGGCATTTGACTTCATGACCAAAGATCCCAAGAAGAAGGGTAGGGGAAGCTGCAGTATCTCCGCATGTATTCAAATCTCTGATAATAGCACCCTCCTGCTTTTTATACTGAGGTCCATTCTCCCAATTATACTGAGTCTGGCAGTTGGAAATGCTTTTGTTCCTGCAGAATGTGCACATGTTGGGAAAGTGAGTGAATGTGGCACGGTGATAACCTGGTTTGCTATACGCTATCAATTTGCCAGGCTCTATTAACTCCCTCCCCCACTTCACTATCCCCTTGTCCATGAAGGGAAGATCCATTATCCTTGTGGGCAGGAATCACATTATTAATTATTTTTATACAGCAGCTATTGAAACCCCTGCCATTTACCAGGATCAATAAATTCTGTGTCAGAAGCTTCTCTACGAAGTTAAGAATTCTCATGTATTTCTTGAAAATCCTGATGTGATTTCAGGAACATAAGAAGTGCCCCATTGGATCAGATGAGAGTGGGCATCCTGTTTCAAGTCAAGTCAAGTCAAGTTAGCCTTTATTGGCATAAAATATATAGATGTATATATCAGAGCAAACTGGTTTTAAAAAAAAAAGATAAAATGGAACGATTGCATACATATACATCAGGAAAAGCATAAACATAAACTATTTCTATGAGATCCTCTGGCGTGCCTTTAAAACAGAATAAAGAAACTTAGCCACTTTCTCAGTGACACTAGATGAAGTATCGTTTAAAAGATTATAGGCCTTAAGTGCATCAGAACAATCAACCATGCTAACTAAAAGAGGATGTAAATACTTGTGACGAAGATCTGTATACAAATTACAATAAAGAAGAATATGAGTAATTGACTCCACACATTTTTGCTTACAGAGACAGTATCTGACTGAGTAGGCCATCTTGTTAAATCTGCCATAAAGAATGGCCGAGGGCACGGTGTTGCATCTGGCGAGGGAAAAAGCTCTACGCTGCTGTGGCACCTGCAAGATGGATAGATATGAGGCCATTTTCCCAGTACTAAGAGAGATACCTCCCCGGTTCAGAGTTGTAGTGCAAGCGTAACCAGAATTTGAAGGTCATGAGCCATGCACTAGTAACCATTAAAGACATGCCAATTTCTAAGCAGATAACTGAATATGGGACACATTTTGGCATGCCCAGAATTTTATGCAAGAATTTGGATTGGACACATTTGATAGCACCTTCATAAGATCCAATCCAGATTGGAATGCCATACAGAAGTTGTGAAATCACTCTGGTTTTGAATATTTTTATGGCAGCTGGCACAAATTGGTTACCTCTGCCATAAAAAAGCGAGCTATGGCAGATGAACTTATGTTAGCTATCTTCACTGTATACTTGCGATGGGTAGACCAAGTCACATTATATTGAAAATAAACACCTAAGTATTTAAAATACTTGACTTGCTCTATCTCTTTACCATCAATAACCCATTTGTAAAGTCTCCACTTTTTTTGAGAAAACTAAGATTTTGGACTTCTCATACTTGAGCTGGAGCTTATTACTAGTAAAATACAGAACACAACGGGACAACAGACGTCTTAAGCCCACTCTAGAGCAGGACAACAGCACCGTATCATCAGCATAAAGTAACAAGTGTACATGTAATGCACCGAGTTTTGGACTATGGCAGTCAGGACTAGACAACTGAATAGCCAGTTCATTAAGGAAGAGATTGAATAAAAAGGGAGCCAAAATGCAACCCTGTTTGACACACTTATTGGCAGCAGTCTTCGATGTTAGGTTGCCTGCTAATGAGCATTTGATCTGGCAGGTGGTAGAAGTGTGTAATCTCTTAATAAGCATAAGGCGTTTTTTATCCATGTTTAGTTTATCTAGCTTAATCCAGAGGAGGTCCCTGTCAACTGAATCAAATGCGCCTTTTAAATCTAAAAAAGCAACAAATAATTTCTGGTTATTATGCACAGTGCACTTGTTGACTAGATGGGATAGGGTAATGCAGTGGTCTAAAGTGGTCTTCCCTTTGCAGAAGCCCAACTGTTCAGGGCCTAGAATTTTTTCCTGCAACATCCAAAGATTGAGCTTGACAAATAGATGTTTGGAGTAAAACTTATCAATGATGGAGAGTAGGCTAATCGGCCTGTAATTGGCAGGGTTAGTGTGAGCACCTTTTTTGTATAGCGGGACCACTATTGCATTCAATCATGCCAAGGGAATTATGCCAGTTCGATCTACAATTGTAAACAGAGATGCAAGGGGAGAAGCCCACCAGTCTGGGTCTAATTTTAAGATTTCGGAGGAAATGGCATCCGGGCCAGGAGCCTTTCCTAATTTCAGTTGTGTAATTAATTCTTTTATTTCCTCTGGAGGGACAGGAGGCCAGTCAGGTAAATCGGCTAGAGGAAAATCAGATGGTAAAACACAAGTTAGATCTTGATGGAACAGAACTGAAAAGTGCTGAAACCAAACATAAGAGGAAATGGCAGACATAGATGGGTCATCGGCCCGGAATGCACCCAAGACTATGGCTCAAAACTTATTAGAATTTTTTAAGGTAGTAGCATGGTATAACTCTTCCCATTGAGTTTTGATATAATTGTGCCTCTTTTTTTGTGATAAGGTGGTGCAACTGAGTCTTAAGCACAAAGTATTGTGATAGCAAGCTCAGGGCCTTGGAATTGCAGTATTGGTTGAAAACTTTACGCAGAAGAGTTTTTGTTTCTTTACATTCTCTGTTGAACCATCGGTGTGCAGAATTTACTAGAATAATTGCACCTCTGCTTGGGCACCCTGAACTGACACTCAGTGATTCAGAGATATAAGATGTTAAAGAATTGTAAGTTGATACAGATACATTAGGGACAGATGCACATATTAAAGAGGATCTGTATTCTACAGCAAGACCAGATCTGAAGAGCTGTTGGGTTTTCCAAACTGTGTGATCGTTCCCTGGAATTCTGGGCAATAAGTCAGTCTTGTAAGGTTGCAAGGACAAGTTACAGGAGGGATAAATGTGAGGACCAATTTGAAGAGTCAAAATGAGGGGAAAATGGTCACTAACAATAAAATCCCCCAATGTAAAATCTTTGACATAAGGTTTCAATAAAGGAGAGATTAAAACGTAATCAATTACACTACAGCCCCTCAGGGAGACAAAGGTGGATTCTCCTGAATTTGGGTAGTGTTGTGTCCTAGGTTCAAATGGAGAACTGTTACTTTTGGAGGGAAGCTGAACAAGCCAAGCTTGTACTCCACACCAGGGTTCCAGAGAAGGCCTAAGCGTGCCCAATCAGGGGAAGGATTGAAACATAAGTAGCCAATCAACATCTAGGTTCATACTGTACCCTGATAGGCCCTTAGGCCTCTGTAAATAGCCAATCCATGTACATAGTTAAGGTACAATCAGAAGGGGGCAAGAATGGCATAAAAGAGCGGGAGGTTTGAATAGAGCTCAGTCTGTGTTGGTGTTCCTGAAGTAAAGCTTGCTGAAATCACTCTCCGACTCTGGTCTCTTACTGCGCCGACCCCAGTACTTTACACTGGCGACGAGGATGGGATGCCAGTAAGAACCAGCAACAGAACCAGGAACATGGAAAGGTGGCTAAATCCAAGCCATCTGGGTCCGCACCTCCGCTCTGCGCACACCCCATCTCTCAAGCCGCCCAGACACGCTGCCAAGAATGGAGGCTTCAGCTAACCTCCTGCAGCCCTTTAGCATCGATCGCCCCGAGCTGTGGGACTCGTGGGTTGAAGGCTTCCAGTCATACCTGACCTTCCGGAAGATTACAGAGACTACCATGCAGAGAGCTCTGCTTATCAGTACGTGTGGCACGGAGACCGTGGACTTAGCCAGGGCTCTTCTCCAACCCAGGAAGCTCTCAGAGACGCCGGTGGACGACATCATCAGCGCTCTGGAGAAGTATTTCCAGCCCCAGCCAACCAAGCTCACCCGGCACTGGGACTTCCGACAAAGGACACAGAAGGCAGGCGAAACCACGATGGCATTCTTGACAAGCCTGCGCCGGGTGGCAAGCCGATGCAGTTTCGCAGACCTCAACGAAGCCCTTCTCGACCAGTTTGTATGGGGCTTGAGGGACGAAAAACTAGTACAGAAACTCCTGTCCCTCTCCGAGTGCGACCTAACAAAGGCAATCGATGTGGCCACCAGCTGGGAGAAGGGCAGATCAGCAGAGCCACAGCTGACAAGACAGGCTGCGGCACACCAGATCAACCCTGAACCATCTACAGAGGACTCAGACGAGGACAAAGCTCTACAAATTGGCTATCGTTCAGCAGGAAGGAAGACCACCCATGCCCCACAGGGCATAAGACACAAGACACCACCTGCATGTGCAAGCTGCGGGGGCCAGCACGAGCGAAAGACCTGCCGATTCCGGAATGCCACCTGTCGACTCTGCAACAAGGAAGGCCATATCGCCTGTGCCTGCAGATCCACATCCCGAGCACGCGTCCCGCAAAGATCTGCGCACTCCGAAGGCCAGCCAGACTTCGAGACCGACGCTCTCCACGCCCACCCATACCCGGTACAGTACCTACCCTCGCCAGTCAGGCCCTCCAAAATCCGGGTCAATGTAGGGATCGGGGGGGTGCCCTGCCAAATGGAGGTGGACTCTGGGTCAGCATCATCTATTATAGCGGCAGAGACATTTTTTAAAATCCCCACCAGGCTGAGGCCTCGTCTCAGGGACCCGGGGTTTACCTTAGTGGACTTCCAGAAGAATAAGGTGCCTATCTTGGGAGTGGGCCCGGTCCCAGTCCAATACAAGGGGTTCAAGGGCCAGCTGCAAGTGCTAGTGGTCAAGAACCACCTTACAAACCTTTTGGGTCTCGACTGGTTCAAGCCCCTGGGAATAGAGATCAGGGGGGTCAATAAGACTGTCGGAGTGGACTTTAACAAGGTTTGTGAAGAGTTCCCGGCCGTTTTCGATGGCACCTTGGGCTGCTACACGGGTCCCCCGGTTACACTACACCTTGACCCCACAGTGCGGCCTATTAGGCTTAAAGCGCGGCGAGTTCCATTCGCGCTCAAGCCTAAAATTGAGGAGGAACTGGATAAACTGATTGCACAGGGAATACTAGAGCCTGTCACTTACGCAGCCTGGGAAACTCCCATCGTGACTCCAGTCAAGCCCAGTGGGGAAGTGCGGATTTGTGCAGACTATAAGTGCACCCTCAACAAGGCTCTTCAGGCCCACGCATACCCTGTGCCCATCGTCAGCCACGTTTTAGCCACTCTAGCCGGCGCAAATTTTTTTGGCAAGTTGGACTTGGCCCAAGCTTACCAACAGCTGCCGGTGGATGAGGCCACGGCCAACGCCCAAACAATTGTGACCCACCAGGGGGCCTTTAGAGTAAAGCGGTTGCAATTTGGCGTGAGTG
This sequence comes from Heteronotia binoei, assembly GCF_032191835.1. Lineage (NCBI taxonomy): Eukaryota > Metazoa > Chordata > Lepidosauria > Squamata > Gekkonidae > Heteronotia > Heteronotia binoei. The sequence goes on along the minus strand of NC_083227.1, from coordinate 76,266,751 downwards.
TGGCCCCGGGGTTGTTCCAGGAACTCATGGACTCTCTTTTAAAAGGACTTCCCGGAGTCACTCCATTCTTCGATGATGTGCTGATCGCTGCAGCCTCGCCTGAAGAATTCGCCACCCGCCTTAGAGGAGTCCTACAACGTTTTGAAAAAGCCGGCCTCAAGGTCAAACGGGAGAAGTGCCTCCTGGGCGTGGATCGGGTGGAATTCCTGGGGTTCTCCATCGATGCCCAGGGGGTCCACCCCTCCGACGCCAAGCTGCGTGCCATCAGAGATGCTCCAGCGCCCACCAACAAGCAAGAACTCCAGGCCTTCCTCGGCCTCCTAAACTTTTATCATGCTTTTCTCCCCCACAAGGCAGCGGTGGCCGAACCCCTGCACCAGCTTCTAGACAAGAACCGACCCTGGGCGTGGGGCCGCCAGCATGCTAAAGCCTTCCAGGATATCAAGGGCCTCCTGATATCCAACTCCGTCCTTGCCCATTTCGACGAGACCCTGCCCTTGGTCCTTGCATGCGACGCATCCCCTTATGGCGTGGGGGCAGTTCTGGGCCACCGACTCCCTGATGGGACCGAAGTCCCTATCGCATACTACTCGCGGACCCTCTCGTCGGCGGAGCAGAACTACGCCCAAATCGACAAAGAAGGGTTGGCAGTTGTGGCCGGCATCAAAAAATTTCATGATTACATCTACGGCCGGCCCTTTACCCTCTATACGGACCACAAACCCCTCTTGGGCCTCTTTGCATCGGACCGGCAGACCCCTCAGGTGTTGTCCCCACGGGTCCTCCGTTGGTCCATTTTTCTAGCCGGCTACACCTACACCCTAGTGCATCGCCCGGGCAAGGCAATGGGCCATGCTGACGCCCTGAGCCGCTTGCCCTTGCCTGACGTGGATCCTGATCCAGCCCCGGCTCATCAGATCCTACTGATGGACATGCTTCCGGACAGGCCATTGCTCGCCCGCGACGTTGCTGCCCGCTCCTCTCGTGATCCAGTCCTCTCCCGTGTCTTGGACTGGGTGGGGAGGGGGTGGCCCAAGGGCTCGACTGGGCCGGAATTTACTCCGTTTGCAGCCCGGAAAGACGAACTATCCACCCACAAAGGCTGCCTACTATGGGGCAACAGAGTCGTCATCCCCAAACCCTTGCAAGACCAAGTGCTGAGAGCCCTGCACGAGGCACACCCGGGCATAGTCCGCATGAAGGCTCTCGCACGGAGCTATGTCTGGTGGCCTGGCCTCGATGCAGAAATTGAGGTTTGGGTTAAAAGGTGCCCGACATGCCAGGTGTCAAGGCCTGACCCCCCACGTGGCCCAGTGCAACCATGGGAATCCACCAAAACCCCCTGGTCAAGACTGCATATGGACTTTGCTGGCCCCTTCCATGGGCGGACTCTACTCATACTAGTGGATTCATACTCCAAGTGGTTGGAGGTGGTCCAGGTGCCCTCGCCATCCTCGCAGGCGACCATCACGGCTCTGAGGGCCATCTTTGCAACCCACGGGTTGCCGGAGACCATCGTCACCGACAACGGCACAGCATTCACGTCCGCAGTGTTCCAGGACTTCTTAGCCAGGAACCTCATCAGGCACATTCGCTCTGCCCCGTTTCATCCAGCCACCAACGGCCAGGCAGAGCGGATGGTGCGCACAGCAAAGGAGGCCTTGAACCGTCTGGGCCCCTCAGACTGGCCAAAAGACTTGGCGTGTTTCCTAATGGCCTACCGGACCACACCCACCGCCTCCTCAGGTCGTAGTCCAGCCGAACTCCTCATGGGCCGCCGCATCACCACCCTGCTGGACAAGCTGCACCCTGACCGAGCCCCAGACAGGCGACCGGCGCCGGAACACCTTAAAGCCCCCAGAGGGTTCTACCCAGGTGAGACAGTGTGGGCACGGAACTATGCCTCCACTGGCCCCGCCTGGCTCCCTGGAAAGGTGGACCACGTCACCGGACCGGTCTCCTATGCAGTGGCCTTGGAGGGTGGACATCTCCTGAGGCGACACATCGACCAACTCCGAGGTCGCCTGCCTGCCGGGGAGCCAAGGTCAGAGGCTCCAGATCCGGACAACGTAAGTCCCTGTGAGCCTGACACAGAACAGGGTTCCGTAGAGCCCGCTTCGGCCCAGCAGGAGGAGACCCCCGACCGCGCAGCTGAACCCAGGTCTCCCGGGGCCGCCGTCCCAGATGTCTCCAGCTCTGCAGCCGCGGAACCACCAACCGAGTCGGAACGCCCAGTCCCCTCGGAGCTCCGACGCTCGACACGAGACCGCCGCCCTCCGGCATATCTCCAGGACTATGTCACCTGATAGCTGGAACTATGGGGGGAGGGGTGTTGTGTCCTAGGTTCAAATGGAGAACTGTTACTTTTGGAGGGAAGCTGAACAAGCCAAGCTTGTACTCCACACCAGGGTTCCAGAGAAGGCCTAAGCGTGCCCAATCAGGGGAAGGATTGAAACATAAGTAGCCAATCAACATCTAGGCTCATACTGTACCCTGATAGGCCCTTAGGCCTCTGTAAATAGCCAATCCATGTACATAGTTAAGGTCCAATCAGAAGGGGGCAAGAATGGCATAAAAGAGCGGGAGGTTTGAATAGAGCTCAGTCTGTGTTGGTGTTCCTGAAGTAAAGCTTGCTGAAATCACTCTCCAACTCTGGTCTCTTACTGCGCCGACCCCAGTACTTTACAGGTAGCCAATCAAACTGTTTAACCAAATTATGTTGTATTGCGTACAGAATTTGATAAGACAAATGCCTGCTGAATTTAGAAGGCTATCTTTGGAGTATCTTGGATAGGAGAAAATGGGTGGAAGGGTGTAGTCTTGATTAAAATCAAGGGCTTTAAAATATGCTACAGTCCTTCCCTACCCTAGCATTAAAGTCGCCCACTAGAATTATTTCTATAGTTGGAAATTTCCTCTCTAATTCCTCTGTGAGTGTGGCCAAGTGTTCCCAATATTGCAAAAGAGTTAGCTTATCTAGAGAGGGTGGTACATATACATTCACAATAATTAAGGAGAATTTTTTGAGGAGAAGCTTGATGACCTGCACCATAGAGATGTTTGTCTGTAGAGTGATGTGTTCCAAGGGTAAATGTGAGGCGACAAGTATAGACAATCCTGCTTGAAAACGACGCCTTGTATTACTCCTGAAGGCTGGGAGGGAATAGGACTTGTACCCTTCTAGTTGGATCTGGTGTGGAGTCCAGGTTTCTTGTAGTAGTATAACATCAAACCCCTTAATATATCTTATAAGCATCCTTAGCCTTATTCTGCCAGCCGACCACATTCCAGGAGACGAACTTAATATCCAGAATGGTGAAGGGTTTGGATGGCGAGAGTATGAAAGGGGTGGTGAGTCAGTGTTCTCTAGTTAGTTGTTCAAGGGTGGCCATTGGTATCATGAAACACAGATCCGTTACCCAAGCCGCTCGAGATGTTCTTAATTGGCTGACTTGTATTTGGTCACACGATCTCACATCCTGTTTCACACAGTGGCCAACCAGTTGTCCTGAAGGGCCACTGAACCAGGGCAATGAGGCCTTCCCTTGATGTTGCCTCTTAGTACTGATATTCAGAGCTCTACTGCCTCTGGATAGGAAAGTTCTCTTCACTCATCTTGATATATTCATTGCTGGTAGGGTGACCATAATGTCTGAAGGCCAGCCAGGGACACCTTGGGGGAGAAGGGGGGAGGCAGGGGTGCGCGCGCGAAGCATGCGCAGGGACGCTCCCTCCCTCACTCGCCGCCTTCCCCGCCGGCGCCCGCGGCCCACCGCCTCCGGGGCTGGCTAAACCGGGACCTCTAAATGGTCCCGGTATAGCCAGCCCGGGAGGCGGGAATAGGGGGCCAGAACCGGGACATTCCCGGGCGCCCGGGACGGTCTGGCCACCCTAATTGCTGGACCTATCTTCTGTGAGCTGTCTAGTCTCATTTTAAAACCTTGCTCTGTGTCTGTATCTGAGTTTGAATTCTAGTGCACAGTCTGGCCCATACATCACTGACTAGCCCTATGTGCATCCTATCCCTGGAAAACTATTTGAACATTTAGTAAGTTTTTGGCTCCCTCTCCTGGTCACAAAAATGTTTGTTGACTTTTTGGAACATTTCTGCCAAGCACTCCATAGATTTAATTTACCAGTGGTCTCAAGCCATGGGGATACCTCCTTTAAGCAATTTTCAATTCTCATTAAAAGTTTTGTCTCCAACTTCAACTGTGTGTCATGTTTCTGACAGCTGCCCAGAGAGCCAGCATGGTGTAGTGGTTAAGAGTGGCAAACTATAATCTGAAGAACCAAGTTTAATTCCCCAGCCCTCCACATGAAGTCTGCTGGGTGGCCTCAGGCCAGTCACAGACTCTCAGAGCTCTCTCAGCCCCACCTATTGCACAAGTTTTCTGTTCTGAGGAGAGGAAGGGAAGGAGATTGTAAACCACTTTGAGACTTGTCAGGGTAGAGAAAAGCAGGTCAGAAAAACCAACTATTCTTCTTCTTTCATGACTTGCCCATGATCCAAATGCAAGATCCATAGCACAAAGAGAACCAAAGCAACTTCTGTTGAATTGCAGAACAATGATTAAAAGTTCAATCCCAATCAGAATTACAATGACTTTTGAAGGGTGTAACTCTTTAGGTTGGTACTTAGGGCTGAGGAATGTTGAGTGATTTGGGGGTAGAGCCTAGGGAGGGAAGATTTAGGGAGGACCTCAGTGGGGTATAGGGTCATAGAGTCTGTCTTTCAAAGCAGATATTTTCTCCAGAGAAACTGATCTCTGTAGTCTGGAGAATAGTTGTAATTCTGGGAGATCTCCAGTCGCCTTCTGGAAGCTGGCAATTCTAATTGTATTATTAATTCCCCACAACCACCTTGTTTATCACCACCATTGCTGTGATATTGTTATACCTGAGAACACTAAGGGCGTTTTCGCACTGACCTTTTACTGGCGCGACCACCCTCCTCACGCCGGCGGATCTGCAGGGATTTCGCACCAGAAGCGCCGGCGCAGCCAAAAGAGCCGGCTACTTCCGTCGCGAAACCCGCTCAAACGTTTTCCTGCTTCTTGGCGGTTTCCGTTTGAGCTGGTTTCGTGACGGAAGTTGCCGGCTCTTTTGGCTGCGCCGGCGCTTCTGGTGCGAAATCCCTGCAGATCCGCCGGTGGGAGGAGGGTGGTCGCGCCAGTAAAAGGTCAGTGCGAAATCAGCCTGAGTGTCCCTTCCCAGAACATGGGAAATCTCAGAAATGGATATTCCATTTATTCAGGCAGTAAGCGTCCTGCCTCGAAACCCTACAACTCAACGATTAGCAAAAAAAAAAAAAAAAGAAGAAGAAGAAGAAAAAGAAAGAAAAAAAGAAAAAAAAGAACTGTAGATGTGTGAATGAGTGTTCCTTCCTGAGACTTTTCTTCAGGTATCTCTAAGGCACTTCTCTTTCTAGTCACCGGCCCTTTATGCATTTGTGTTTTGCCTCAGTTTCTGAGCACATCCAAGTCTTCCGTTCTGTACTGTATTCCACTTTCACATCTGTCTTGCTGCACTCCTTGTTATGTCCTCTGCATTTGCTTACCAGCAGGGTTTTTTTTTGTAGCAGTAACTCCTTTGCATATTAGACCACACAACTCTGATGTAGCCAATTCTCCAAGAGCTTACAGGGCTCTTAGTACAGGGCCTACTGTAAGATCAGGAGGATTGGCTACATCAGGGGTTTGTGGTCTAATATGCAAAGGAGCTCTTGCTACAAAAAAAGCCCTGCTTACCAGCATTCTGACCACTTTCAGCACTCTACTGCCCTGTAATAAACAGAACTCCTTTTGTTGCGGTTCTTTGTTCTCATCCACTTTTCAGTCACTAATCTGAATCGAAAACATAACTTTACTGGGAAACTATGGAGTAAAAATAGAATGCAGAAAGGGCCACTGTAGCTCTCTTGGCTCCTTCTTCTGGAGTAATTTGAGTTGTAAAATAACATTTGTTAACTCCCTGTTTCTACTTGCAGGTGGGCGGACTGCAGTACCAATGGTGCCGGCAATTCCTATTAACTCGACCACTTTGCTGATCCAACAAGTATCCTATTCCTGTCTGTGTTTCTCATTGGCGCTGAAAGACAGCAAGCAGAGCAAGGGTAAATACAACATCTATGACATTATGGGAGCAGAAAGGACTCCCTCCAAAGTTGTTTACAGCTGTGGCATCATATCAGGACTGGGTGGAAGGGGGAGAGGAAATATTACCACCAAGGTAAAAAAAAATGCACATATTCAATGCCAAATTGCAAAAGAAAGTTTATTTAAAGGACATTTTGGGAGTTTTCCCAATATCTCATAATTATTATCATCGATTTTTCTCATAAAGTGCTTAAAATTGCCAGGCATTAGAAAGTAACATCCTTTTAAAAGGTAGTAGGTAGTTCCTGTTCCTACTGCTTATTAGCAGTTTGATGAACTTATCTTGTTTCCTTATAAAATTGACTTATAGCAGTTCAGATGAGTCACAAAGAAAGCAGTGTGGGGCAGGGGCTAGAGGGCTGGACTAAAATATGGGAGACCCAGCTTTCAATCCCCAGCAAACTCCCCTTCATGTCATTTCTTGGGATCTCCCATCCCTTTATAGAATCAGAGAACGTGCAGATCAATGGACTGCAATGTGAGAGGAGACTGTAGGAAAGTTCTTTCTGGCTTTTGGAAAATTGAGTCTGGATGGATCCAACCCTTAATCTGTGCACCCATGAACTAGTTCACTAGATCGTCTTTACAAAGGGTTTTCTGTGGGGTGGAGGATGTATCAGGCTTGGTTCTAAGGAATGGGGGGGGGGAGTACAAAACTGTGTAATAGGCTGTGATCGATTCTTTTGCTATAGAATATAATTCCAGAAAAGGTCATTCCATGTTTGAACGGTGAGCTGGGTTGTGGATTTCCAATACTGGGCTACAATCAAGTCTGCTACAGGCATAAAAAATATCATGAGAGTTTATGAATCAAGGCCTTGTGCTCGTTGCCTGTAAAACTACTCAGAAGGGCTATTTGAGGGTCAAGAGTTAAATTTTACTTTGCAATTCTATTTCACAGAAGATCCGTGTCCACAGTTTTGTTGCATCCCTTACCCTTGAACGATCTTTATATCCCACGCTAAGTGGAAAGGTCTTGTAAATGTGATGGAGTTTTAGTGGGGTGAGATGCCACCAGAGCAGTAGCTTCAAAGTATTTTGCCTAATTGAAGGAGATGCTACACAAAGGGGGTTTGCTTTCCAGATCCTATCGCAGGCCTCTGAGAATAGAACCAAAGTTTAGCATCTATCTATAGATACTGTTTAAACAAATTATCCTGCCCTTTCTCCAAGGAGTTCAGACGGCAAACAGATTCCCCCACCTCTGGTCTATGCATTTTTCAGCCATGCAATGCCATTCTTTAAATAAATTGGGTGCTGTCTTGAATGCGGAGGGGCTGTGGCTCAGTGGAAGAGCTTTGCATGCAAAAGGTCCCAGATTCCATCTCCAGCATCTCCAGTTAAAAGAAGTGGGCAGTAGGTGATTCAGAAGACATCAGCCTGAAATCCTGGAGAGCTGCTACCAGTCTGAGTTGACAATATTGACCTTGATAGATCAGTGGCAGATTTATGTGACTGGTGTAGTGGTTAGAGTAGGATCTCAGAGATTCAGGTTTAAATCCCCACTCTGCCATGAAAGCTTGCTGGGTGACCTTGGGTGATGCTGTCAGCCTCACCTACCTCACAGGGTGGTTGTTGTGAGGATAAAATGGATGTCAGCTGCTTTGAATCCCCATCTAGAAGAAAGGCAGGGTATCAATAAGAAAAATAAGAAATAAATCTTTACTGCTGCAGTTCTGCCATCCTAGATTGTATAGGTTGGGGTCTCTGTATGCCTGTATACTATACCACTGCATTTGTGTTGAACTTCTGGAGATGGGAAACTTTTTATAAGGATACTGATATCTAGTTATTTTGAAATGTTGTTTGCAGACAGACCTTTGAAATGCTCTTGACCAAGTGATCAATCAAAACAACATGCAGAAGAAGGACAGTGGCCTCTTGATACCCCTCAACAAGGGACACAATGATAAATCCATGGCAGTGGTACCAACAATAGCTCTGGAGGGTGCATAGAGTTGCTTAGTGCCATGCAAAACTGTTGGTCCATGCTTGTTTTTCAGAGTAATTTGTCTAAGAATGTCTCGAGGACATCTGAGGGTTAAGAGAGTAACTGTGGCCCATCCAATGGCATGGATCCTATGCCTTTGTTCCCCAAGCATTTATCTTTGGCAATCATGGAGGTCATCTTCCCCTGTGGAGCATGTTCCTTTCTTGCCAGGCACTTAAAAAACACTGGTCTTGCACAAGTGGAAGTGCCTAGTGCCGGAAGACATGTGCTCCATTACAGCCTCTGCGATGGCTGAAGAGAATCACACACAGAATGTATGCCTAGGAAAAGGGATCCCATAGTGCCCTCCAACACCTTTCCTGGTGCCCAACAAGTTTTTCTTAGAAAGTGGGTGGAGCCAGGTGGGACTTTTGCCCAGCAAGACTTCTGTTGGCCACTGGAGATTTGACTGTGCAGATTTCTAAAAACATTGCTTTTGCAGCAGCTGCCTCCACAGCACAAGGATCTTAACTATGTAACTGAAGGTAAGCTGCAGCAGCCATTTTGTGGCTGTGCCCACTATGCTGTGCCAGAATTCCAAAAGTAACTGCAGGCTCAAATAGGTTGGGAACCCCTGGCATAGGATCTAACCCACTGAGTTAAGAACATAAGAGAAGCCATGTTAGATCAGGCCAATGGCCCATCCAGTCCAACATTCTGTGTCACACAACGGCCAAATATATATATATACACATACACACACACACAAACACACTGTGGCTAATAGCCACTGATGGACCTCTGGTCCATATTTTTATCTAACCCCCTCTTGAAGGTGGCCATGCTTGTGGCCGCCACCACCTCCTGTGGCAGTGAATTCCACATGTTAATCACCCTTTGGGTGAAGAAGTACTTCCTTTTATCCGTTTTAACCTGTCTGCTCAGCAATTTCATCGAATGCCCACGAGTTCTTGTATTGTGAGAAAGGGAGAAAAGTACTTCTTTCTCTACTTTCTCCATCCCATGCATTATCTTGTAAACCTCTATCATGTCACCCCTCAGTCGACGTTTCTCCAAGCTAAAGAGCCCTAAGTGTTTCAACCTTTCTTCATAAGGAAGGTGTTCCAGCCCTTTAATCATTCTAGTTGCCCTTTTCTGAACTTTCTCCAATGCTATAATATCCTTTTTGAGGTGTGGCGGCCAGAACTGCACACAGTACTCCAAATGAGACCGCACCATCGATTTATACAGGGGCATTATGATACTGGCTGATTTGTTTTCAATTCCCTTCCTAATAATTCCCAGCATGGCGTTGGCCTTTTTTATTACAAACGCACACTGTCCTGACATTTTCAGTGAATTATCTACCATGACCCCAAGATCTCTCTCATGGTCAGTCTCTGCCAGTTCACACCCCATCAACTTGTATTTGTAGCTGGGATTCTTGGCCCCAATGTGCATTACTTTGCACTTGGCCACATTGAACCGCATCTGCCACGTTGACGCCCACTCACCCAGCCTCAACAGATCCCTTTGGAGTTCCTCACAATCCTCTCTGGTTCTCACCACCCTGAACAATTTAGTGTCATCCGCAAATTTAGCCACTTCACTGCTCACTCCCAACTCTAAATCATTTATGAACAAGTTAAAGAGCATGGGACCCAGTACCGAGCCCTGCGGCACCCCACTGCTTACCGTCCTCCACTGCGAAGACTGCCCATTTATACTCACTCTCTGCTTCCTATTACTCAGCCAGTTTTTTCAGTTGTGGCTCTAGTTGTGGTCATATCTCCCAGCTGTCTATTTGGGAAATACTTTGTCTTATCTTTTAAAAATACAGTTTTGTATGATGGAATTTCTTCTGCCAGCCAAAAATGCTGTGAAAAGTTCAAAGCACATTGCGGCCAGTGAGGTTCCAGGTGCATGGGAGTCACTGGTCTGTTTGGCAGGTGGGTAGTCTGAATTGACTCTTTGTGACCAGGCTAGCCCCTTCTCCATTGCATTAGTAAGCAATTTTTTTAAGATGTGGAGTTATAGTGTCCCATAAATTGTTTATAAACTCAGGATCTAATCTCGTTTTATGATTTGCTTTTAAAAAACCTTGCAAATGGCTTGTTTAACATTTTGCATGGATCTTTCTTGGTTTAGGAGTGGGCGAAAATCCTCTTTTGGTGCTTGACCGCTCTGCTCGTCAAGGTACATATTGTTAATCTTGGTGGGCTGGTGGGAGGCATATGAAGTGTGCATTCATGAAAAGTAACAAAGAGCTGATTGACATCTTTTGCATTCTTCTTTCTATGCCTAGCTAATTGTGATTTTTTTTGTCACCAGATTCATAATCGATTTCATTTAGATAAGTCACTGCTTCTTAAATTTTGCCTTTGTCTTTACTAACCCAATCCTAGTCTTTGGCTACAGTCTTTTTGTCTTTCACGGCACTGTTAAACCTTCGTTCCAAGCCTTCGTTCCAAATGGATGATTTCCTTCTACAGCTTTTCCTTGGCAGCTTCATTTTGCTGCTTTGTTCACAGAGACTTCTCTAATCGAAATATCTCCTCCATGGCATCCCAGAGGATAGCCTGTTAGCCTACATCATTGTTGTATTGTCAGCTATTAGACTGTTTGAGAGGGATTTCTTTAGTGGAATCATAGGATTAAGCCTCCAAGAGAAAGATGTCCTGAATCTACCACCCATTCTCCTGCTCCCCCCTATACCACAGGGTGGTGGGAAATGAGGTTGCTGCCTATCCTCCTCACCCTCCCCATGCCTTTAGGGGCAAGAGGTGACTCTGTCACCAATTCTCCTCACCCTCTGGATCTCAAGGGGGGGGGGCAGGAAGCCATTGCCTGCCCTTCTTTCCTCTACTGCAAAGGTGGAGAGAACAGGCTTCTGGCAAGCTGGCCACTGGGGCTATGGATATCTCCAGAGTCTGCTGTAGGCAGACCAGCAGGGCATCAACAGGTCTGGTTGGCCTCTGGTGCCCTGGGGATGCCTAGTAGACAGGCCAGTCCTGGCATTCCCGGTGGTTTTATAGGAAATGGGCACCTGGATGTCTTCACAGATCTACTGAGCTACTGGACGAGTTGCTTTCTTTCAACCTTGTTTTCAAATATATTTTTGCAGGTGCAGGAAAACGCAGAGCTAGTCAAGATGCAGTCCATTATGATGAAAGACTTGACCCCTGTCCAGAAGCCAGGGAAAAGCTCCGAGAAATTTGCCAACGTATGTAAGCATCCCCAAAGGTTCAAGGATAGAGTATGCCCTTCACATCGAATGGCAGGCCAGTTTCAGAGGGTCATAATACACTGAAAGTGAACAACATTGTCAGTAAGTTTCAGGCTAATGCTGCCAGGTGGAAAGGGGAAGAAAACCACTGTCTCTTTAATAGAGATTTAATGGCTAGAAATAGTTGAAACTTTTCATGCTATATAGTCAAATAACATCACTTGATAATTGTTTGCAAATCAAGTTTACATTAGAGAAATATCTATAAGGATCAGTGTAAAATCTGGCTACTCTATTTGTGACTGAGATGAGAATGGAACTGGGAACTTCCCAGCACATGTTCTTAGACACATCCTGTATCAGTTCTCCCTGTGTGAATCAAATATAAACCCATATTTTAAAAAAAGTACTGGCTGCCTTGTGGTAGTTGTGAATCCCAACTTTTAAAAATGTTTTTTAAATGAAGAGTAATGTACAGCGTACTCAATAAGTTGTGACCCTCTATCCTGGTAAGCACTCCTGACAGAAGATGCAAAGATCTCTCCCTGATATCCCGGACAGAAGATGCAATGTTTCTGTTCTTTCTAGAGAGGAGGAGAAGGCTTTCTACAAAGCAAAAGGCTATACAAGGCCCTTAACACTGAGACACTACCCGGTCATCATCAAAACGCCATCTGCAGCCATGAAAAGAGGGGCATCATCATCATCCGCAACTTTCCATGAACCTAAACCACACAAAAAGTCGAAGAAGTTCCACTATGCCTTTCCTGACGGGACATCATTTATCTTGTATCCTTTGTTCTGGTAGAACCAAAAGGGCTGGATTATTGCCAACACTGCAGACAGTGTGGAGGTTGCTTGCTAGTGGCAGAGCTGAGGGCACATAATCAGCTGCTGTGCCTTTGACCTACTCTTCCATGGGATCCAGTTACAAAATTTGGCCATGCCTGTTGAGCTCTCCACAGACATATATGAGTTGGAGAACTCAAAATCTCAGATTAAATCAGGAAGCATCTCTTGCCTTGCTCTGAGACCCAGCCATTCACCCTGTAGTGGGGGATGTACTGTTTAAAAGTCTGTGGTGTGTTCTGTAGCAGTTCCAGCTCAGGCTGTACATGCGCTTTCTGTGGTATAGTAGTTAAACTTGGACTTTGTAGTCCCAGATTTGAATCTCCATCAGCCATTAAGCTTATTGGTCCATTGATCTCAGTTCAACCCACTGCACAGTTGTGGTTGTGGGGATAAAACAGAGGAAGGGAGAGCTGTATGTGTTGCCTTGAGCTTATTGGAGGGAACGTGGGATGTCTGCATCACTCCACATACAGGTTTGGATCCCACTTACAGTTACTACAGACAGCCACACTTCTGCTGTAGATGTAAATAACCACCAAAATGCTGCTTTGGGGGAATGTGGGACCCCCAGAAATAGCATAAGACTGGATTTGGCCATAAGACTTGGACTTATCCGTGCAAGATTCCAGTAGATGCAATGTTACATTCCTGTTTGCAGCTAGGGTTGCCAGTGCTGGGTTGGGAAATTTATGGAGCTTTGGAGGGGAGGAAGGTGGAGTTTGGAGAGGGCAGGGGAGGAATCTCAGCAGTGTATAATGCCATAGACTCCACCCTCCAAAGCAGCCATTGTTGCCCCTAGGGGAACTGATCTCTGTAGTCTGGAGATCACTTGTAATTCTGGAAGAACTCCAGGTTCCACCTGTTGGTTGGCAGCCCTACTTTATTCAGGTTGTTTTTATAAAACACTTCTGCTTGATTGTTGTTGTTGGAATATTAGGATAGCAGAGCGCTTAAGGCTTTACAGTGCAGCAGAACCCATCAGGTTAGTGTGTGCTACCCAGAAACAGCATTACAGATGGAGCCATTTATGAAGAAGAAGATGAAGATATTGGATTTATATCCCGCCCTCCACTCCGAAGAGTCTCAGAGCGGCTCACAATCTCCTTTACCTTCCTCCCCCACAACAGACACCCTGTGAGGTGGGTGGGGCTGGAGAGGGCTCTCACAGCAGCTGCCCTTTCAAGGACAACCTCTGCCAGAGCTATGGCTGACCCAAGGCCATGCTAGCAGGTCAAGTGGAGGAGTGGGGAATCAAACCCGGTTCTCCCAGATAAGAGTCCACACACTTAACCACTACACCAAACTGGCTCTCTTACAAATTTATCTTTGTAAACTAATATAAGTTCTTTTATTTAAGAAACTTCATTCTAGACAGGATAGAGTAGAGAAAGGTTTCTAATCTAGTCTAACTGGGTAAGATAGATGGAGATACAGGACGCATGACCTGCTCTCATGCTGCCAAGATAGAGAAGTCTGGCACCGTGTGTGGAGAGAAGGTGTCAGACCGGAAGGAAGGAAGTTTCCCTAGAAGTAGCAATATATGTATCAAATGAATAGTATCAGAGGAGAGAAGGAAAGGATGTTCAGTGTCGTAGCCTACTCTCTCTCTCTCTGAAATTCTCATAGCCCCCTTCTAAAAGCTGAGGCTGTGAATTCTTCACTTCCAGCACCCCCTCTTGATGTCTTGTGACTCAGCTCACAATATTCATCTTCTTTCTAAGAACTTCAAACTAAATTCTAGAAGAAGACCGCAGATTTATACCCCACCCTTCTCTCTGAATCAGAGTATCAGAGCAGTTTACAATCTCCTTTATCTTCTCTCCCCACAACAGACACCCTGTGAGGTGGGTGGGGCTGAGAGAGCTTTCACAGAAAGCTGTCCTTTCCAGGACAACTTCTGCGAGAGCTATGGCTGACTCAAGGCTATTACGCAGCTGCAAGTGGGGAATCAAACCTGGGAAGGAGTGGGGAATCAAACCCGGTTCTCCCAGATAAGAGTCTGTGCTCTTAGCACTACATCAAACTGGCTTAGTGAGAATGTCTGCAATCACTTCTTCTCTTGGACAGTAGGGCAGCTTGATAACTTCTTTCTTTTGCAGCTTTCTCACTAGCTGATACTTTATGTATCAGTATGCTTGGTTTGCATGTTCAGATCTTGTTTAGATAGTTGAATGCAGCTTTGGTTTTCTACATAGTAATCCTACTGCAGGGCTAACGTCTCGTCTAGTCAGTGTACTAATATAGAGAAGCTTACCTAATGCTTCATGATTTCTGTTGTTAGTAGGCAACTCCTTGTTGTTTTATGTAGCTTACTTCCATTGGAGTTGGTACATGATTGACATCCTCTATTCTCAGGTATTTTATCAGTTTTTTTATCTTTCGCTCTTGGTTGATAAGAAAACACCTATCTTCTTCCCTCTGTATTTGAATGCCTAGGTCAGGGGTAGAAAACCTTTAACACTCAAAGAACCATTAGGACCCATTTCTCACAGAAAAGAAAACACTGGGAGCCGCAAAACCCTTTTGACATATAAAATGAAGATAACAATGCATCTATCATTTTTTACCTTTATGATAGTGTGTTGCATTTATGAAATCAATGAACTGCTGCAGAGAAAACAAATTTTTATTTCTGCATGCAACATAAACATTTTGAACTCTGAAAAAAACCCGGTGGGTTGAAAGTTATTTTCAAATAAAACACTCAGTGTCTATTTGAGTCTTCCTCATATTTATGAAATAAAAAACCAGACTTAAATTATCCACCTGCAGCAAACCAAAAATGCTGTCTGCTTCTGTGTGCCATCCTTTTATCACGTGTACTGGAGTGTGCAGTCAGCTGTCAACCGGAATAAAAGGACTATTTCACTGAACAATGTAAAATATATATTTGAAAAATAATACCCAATTAAAATATTTATTTTACCTGGTTAATGTGATTTTTGCTCCTGAACCTCAGCGCACAACAACTGTACATCGGGGCTGTAAGACGTCACCTTCATCTTCACACAGGATTGTAAACTGTCGTCTGTGAGGCATGAGCGATGTTTGTTTTTAATATAGTTCATGTGGAAGAAGACCTGCTCACATGAGTATGTGGAGAGAGGCATATCTCTGATTTTCTGCACAATTTCACTCTTGTTTTTAAAGTCCGAGAATAGATGTTCTGAAATCTTCATGAATGATTCTTTTATATAATCTCCATCTGTGAATGGCTTCCCGTGCCTGACTATTTTCTGAGCAGCTGCAAAACTAGCATATGTAGTTGAATTGGCAGACTTAATCCACTTCTTGAAGTGATTTTTACTCAAATCAACCTTACATATCAGTTTCGAAACAAATTTTCTTCTCTCATCTCCATCCGGATATTTTTCAGCAAAGGCTTTGTGTTTAGTTTGGAAATGTCTTGCAACATTCAACTTTTTGTTGTTTGCCAATTTCTCACTACATATTAAACATAATGGTAAACCAGTCTCGTCAGTAGTGAAAGCGAATGAATCTATCCATGCTCCAATAAATCTTCTGTTTTCTTCTGAAATTTTTCTTTTCTTGGATTTATTCATGGTTGGCCTACCAGGGGTCAAAGAGTACAATAAATCTTCCAGCAGCAGGAGGGAAAGGAGAGGGAGCCCCCGCCCCACCAGCCTGCCCACCTGCTCTCAGGTGCTGCCATCCCAGAAGCCCGGCAGCAGGAGGAGCTGTGCCAGCACCACCATCCCTTCCCCAGAGACGCTCCTTTTTCTCCCTCTCCCCCCCCACACCATTTTCACCCCCTGCAGTGCGGCTCTAACCTGCCAGCCAAAGTCCCAGCAAAGCTCGCAGCTTAAGTGGGGTCCTGAATTTGAATGCTTCTTTTTGCCGCCACATTCAACTCCTTGCTCCAGTCAGCCAGTTCCAAAATGCACCACTCCAACGATGCTCTGCACCCAAACCTCGCGAGAGTTCCCCCCTGCACCCAAACCTCACTAGAATTCCCCCCTTCCTTCTGTGCTGCTGCTGTGAGCCAGAGATGCTGCTGTTGAGATAACAGTGCGAGCCCGCGATGACATTTCCTCCTTGCTCCAGTCAGCCAGCCAAAGAGCCTCAAGAAAGTCATCAATGAGCCGCGTGCGGCTCTCGAGTCGTACGTTCCTGACCCCCGGCCCAGGTCGTGTGTGATGTTGCCTAGTTGCTTGATTTCTACTTGTTCAGATGATTCAATTTCTTTGCTGTCACCTGGATTTTCATATGCTAGAATCAAATCATCAGTGCAAGTCAAGATGTAAGTCCATTTACCATCTTTGTACTTGGTGTACAGATTCACTTTTCTTGAAGTTTGCTTGAAGTAGCCTATCATTCAGTTTCACATTCCATGCTCTAGCAGCTTGTTTGAAGCTTGTATATTTTGTGAAGTTTGCATACAAGTGCTCCTATGCCTTTTTCTATTAATCCAAGAGGTTGTTGCATATAAATCTCCTCTTCTAGTTCTCACATCTAGGTGTTCGACGTGTATTCCCTTGGTTGCTGTGATGCTTAGATGTGTTCACACTGTTGTGTGCTTAATTATAGGTGCAAAAGTTTCATCATGGTCCTCTCCATATTTCTGTGAGTATCCTTTAGCTACCAGTCTGGCTTTGTAGAACTGGATCTTACCTTCTGCATTGTGTTTCAGTTTGAAAACCCATTTGCAACCTATAGCTTGCCTCTTCAGAAGTAGCTCTGTAAGTGTCCATATATTGTTTTTCTGCAGAGCTTCAAGTTCCTCTCATGCAGCTCACTTCCACTTTTGTGCCTCTTGTGATGGTAGTTGGAATTGGAATACCTTTGTTTGAACACATTGATCACCTCACTTCACCCTCTGTGGTCTCTCTTTCTTGGTCAGGAACAGGCCTCGGATTCAGCGGGAGCTCACAGGAGCACAGCACCTGAACCTTCCCAAGAGTTCCACCTCCTCCTTCCCACCTTGTCCATTGAATAGTAGGTGCAGCTGCATAACAATCCCTGGATGAGCTCCACCACCTATTTTTCTACAGGAACATCTGGTTGAATACTCGAGTTCCATCAAGTAGGATCATGTCAGGATCTGTTGCCTCTTCCTCCTGGTGTAGTGGTCTGGCGTAGTGGTTAAGTCTGGCGTAGTGGTTAAGTGTGCGGACTCTTATCTGGGAGAACCGGGTTTGATTCCCCACTCCTCCACTTGCACCTGCTAGCATGGCCTTGGGTCCGCCATAGCTCTGGCAGAGGTTGTCCTTGAAAGGGCAGCTGCTGTGAGAGCCCTCTCCAGCCCCACCCACCTCACAGGATGTCTGTTGTGGGGGAGGAGGGTAAAGGAGATTGTGAGCCGCTCTGAGACTCTTCGGAGTGGAGGGCGGGATAGAAATCCAATATCTTCTTCTTCTTAGAACTGCTGACATCAGGATTCACAATATGGCTGTTCACTTCAGCACAGGACCCCTCTGAAGGTGGGGCTTTCTTGCTTTCATCGAAGTAAATTGCTCTGCTGATGCTGATCTTGTTAGTGCATGGCTCTAGAATTCTGTAGCCTTTACATTTCGCTGAATAGCCAACCATTATCTCTTCTGGGGCCCTATCACATAGCTTGGACCTTTTCTCTTTTGGGATATACACATGTAGGTGCTACATGCTTGGCTTATGTCCATGCCAAAATTCATATGGTGTAGTGTCTATGACTTTTTTGGGGTAGCCTGTTTTGTATGTATGTGGCTGTGATGATGCACTTTCCCCAGAACCTGTCTGTAAGGGCTGCATCCTTAAGCATGCAGCTTACCATATCCAGTAGACTTCCGTTCCTCTCTGCCACAAGTCTGGCATTGTGTGTGGAGAGAAGGTGTTAGGTCAGAAAGAAGGAAGTTTCCCTAAGAGTAGCAATCTACACATCAAAGGGATAGCATCAGAGGAAAGAAGGAAAGAATGCTCAGTGTCCTAACCCATCTCTCACTGACTGTCTCATAGTCCCCCTCTGAAGGCTGAGGCTAAGAGAGTGCACAGCCCTTCACTTCCAACAGCACTTCACTGACAACTTCACCGCATCCTACTGTTCCTCTGAAATATCTTACATGGGTCAGCTGCAGTCATTGGTGATAGTGCACTGGGAATTGGAAGAATCTTGGCTATAGCAGGTTTCTTCTGTTTCCTGTCCAGAGGTGACTCTGAGGCTTGTACAGGGGAAGTTTGTATTTGGAGTAAAAGTTTTCCTACTCATCAGAAGCAGCACAATTCAGCACAGTGGTGGAATCAGACAGTGTGGAACAATGGTCAGAGCTTGTGGAGAGCCACATTGCAATCACCATAAATTGCAAGAGCCACATGATTAAAGTATTATCTGTGCAGCATGACACTCAGCACACAAAATAATATAAGACCCAACAATATAATATTTAACAATAACCTCTTAAATCACCAGAGTACTTCTGAGCAGAAGATTGAGAATATGTCTCTCCCCACCACTGTTGAACCTGAACCAGCCCTTGAGAAGGGCTCGCAAGTCAGATTTAGGACCCCAAATAGTATGCAAACTTTCAAGTTCTCCAGAACTCTGTATTAGACTGGATGCCCAACAAGAACCCCAACAAGAACAAAAATTCCCTATGCCAAAAGTTCCCATTAAGCTGAACTCCAGCATTGCAGGAGATGTGGTGGCTAGAGCCTCTCTCATTGCTAAGTTTTCTACTTGCAATGGCTTTGTCTTGCCCACTTTTCTGATCCATGAAGCTTGTGTCCCTCTGGGACTCAGAAAAACTACATGGAGCTCCCAAGCCACTGAATGAGTCTCACAGGGTTAGAGTATCAGACCAAGATCCAGAATTCAAGTTCCTAGACTGCCATGAAGAACATTGTGGGTAGTCACCATCTCACACTCTAACCTGCCTCACAGGGTTGTTGTGAGGATACAGTGGCGAG
This sequence comes from Heteronotia binoei, assembly GCF_032191835.1. Taxonomy (NCBI): domain Eukaryota; kingdom Metazoa; phylum Chordata; class Lepidosauria; order Squamata; family Gekkonidae; genus Heteronotia; species Heteronotia binoei. Next base: position 76,247,685 of record NC_083227.1, on the reverse strand, counting down.
AGAAAACTTCCTCAGAGGAAGGGAAAGATAAAAGTGTAATAGGCAGTAATCAGGGATATTTCAAAAATTGCTGAAGTTCCCTTTCCCTTTCCTAGGGTATTCCTTCTTACAGCCTAAGCCTCTGTTCCCATTGCAGCAGCATAGAACTGAACTGTTAGAATCGCTTGCTCTGTTTCTCTCCCTCTTATGCCCCCCTTTAACTTCTTTGACAGCCACTTGGCTGTGGTTCATTTGGAGTTATTTCACAGAAAGTACATGCTCCGTTTGATCTTCCCACTGAACTGAGAATTAAGAATGAAAGGCTCTTAGTGCAAGATTTCATATTACTTCGGGAGCTCCAATGACTCCATTTATCAGTCTCTGCTTTCGAATGCGGCGTGTTAAGCACAAAGACTCTTTCAATGGCCTTTACATCCCTTCTTTTTCTAGCTCATCACTTTGGCTAATAGATTCATTTGCCGCCATGGCGCTGTCAGGGAAACAATCCCTTAGATGCCGCTGTTTCACAGACAGAGCTATGCTTTGCTCTGGCACACAGTCTTTATTTAGTTGCCTTGAACGAAGTTTCACTATGGCAAGGATATGTGCCCCAAAGGATACAATAGACAACAGGCAGTGGGACGGTTATTGGAAGGAGAATATGTGTTTGCTGGTTTAGCTGCATCTCAGAAGAGGCTAAAATGATAGCTCTTGTTCAGCGTGTTAGCTTTCCAAATAAAGAAAATTTTCAAACAGGTGTGATTCCTCTCCCATGCATTCTGAGGGCGGTACAGTCCAGTAATACTGATGTACATCACCTGGCCTAGGCTGGGATGGTTAATAAAACACAAGGCACAACAATCTCCAAGCTAGACTAAAAACAATGAAAAGACCATGCAATTCTCAACAAACATATATATTATTACAGTGTAGAATAGTCAAACAATATAGATGAAGTTACAGTCCATGAATGGTGAAAAACCTTTTCAGTCTGAAAACAGGTGTTCTACAAATATAGTCCAATGGAGAGTGCTCTCCTGCTTTCTTCAGCTAGCCAATGGGACTTCTCTTGAACAAGAGACAAGCTTCCAAATAGGAGAGAAAGCTCCCTGAGCTTGATTGAGACACTAACTGAGAAAGAACAGAGCTCTTGAGGAAGACATGAAACTGCTTATATTTGAATAGCAAGTTGGGCTCAGGGATTCTTCTCTCCTATTTGGAAGCTTGTCTCTTGTTCAAGAGAAGTTCCATTGGCTAGTAGGAGGAAAGCACTCTCTATTGGGACTATATTTGTAGAATGCCTGTTTTTGGACTGAAAAGGTTTTTCACCATTTATGGACTGTAACTTCATCTATATTGTTTGACTATTCTTCACTGTAATATACTTTTATATATATGTTTGTTGAGAATTGCATGGTCTTTTCATTGTTTTTAGTCTAGGCTGGGATGGGACAATTAAGCAAATCAAATTAACAACAACATTGTACCAAAGTGCTTGAACCAAGAGGCCCCACATATAGGGTTGACAGCTCTGGGTTGTGAAATACCTGGAGATTTGGGAGGCAGAGCGTGGGCAGGGGAAGGACCTCAGTGGGGTACAATCCCATAGGGTCCACCTTCCAAAGTGGCCATTTTCTCCAAAGCAATTGATCTCAATTGTCTGGAGATCAATTGTAATAGCAGGAGATCTCCAGGCACCATCTGGAGTTGGCAACCTGAGTCCCTCCTAACATAGGCCTTCCAAGCCAGTATAAGATGAATAGCTGCCCAGAAGGGATCAGATGGTCTGCTCCAAATTTTGGAAGTAATATAAGACAGAACTGTTTAAGATGAGTATTTGACCATGGGTAGAGTTTAATGGGCTGATATTACTTCTCTTTATCAGTTTGCAAGACTACCTAGGACAACATGTGGTGTCTCAATAAATACAATGAACATTGCATTTTCCCAGCACTGGAGTCTCTACCTGCAAGTCTCCCAGATCTGAAAATGCAGACTTCTGGAAAGGAATTAGAATGCTTGTGTCTTGTACTTTCTCCTGTATAATTATTGCTCTCGTTACATTGTCAGACTGTGACTAGTGAGAACGCTTCTATATCTGGCAATCTTAACAACAGAAACTGTCCATTTCAAAGGTTCAACAGAGTGAAGAATTATCACATTTTTTTGAACAATTACTAGATGAATACCCTTTTTTCGTATGTAATGTTGCTTGACCCAAGTAAAAGTTATCCATCGGGAAATATTGCGATATACCAATTTCCTGTATGCTGCATAGGAAAAACAATCACCCTTCTGTACCATGATGCTCGGAGTTCAGCTCTTCTAGGTACATTTATATCGTATGGCCAGTCATGTGTACACTACTCTTTTAAAACCAGGTGAGTGGTACTAATGGATCCTTTCTGTTTTGGCTGGGGTACAAGAAGGTGCAATGGTCAACTTGTTGTCTGGGAATGGAGTAGTGTTGCCAGTCTTGTGCCAGCAAGTGGCAAGAAATTGGGGAGGGCAGAGGATATGACATCACATATAGCAAAAACCACAGCCAGGGGTGGCGCTGGGGTTTTTGCTACCCCAGGCCGCCCTTCCACCCGTGCCCCCCTGTCCCCACCCTCCATGAGGGGGGAGGTGGGGCTGCTTCTGCCGCCTCCCTGCTAGACAGAGAAGTGGCAGAAGCAGCTGATCTGCCTCCTCCCTCCCATTTAAAGACCCCTGCCGATCAGCTGAGTGATGGGGGTTTAAATGGGAGGGGAGGGGGTTGCCGCATGCTGTCTTTCACCTGTTGGATCCCCAGTAGGTGAAAGAGGTGGTGTGGGGCCTCTGCTTCACTGTCAGGCTGTCTTCCCTTGCAGGAGAGGCAGCCTGGGAGTGAGGCCGAGCTGCCTCTTTCCTCCGCCTGAGTCTTGGGCGGGTGAAAGAGGCAGCACTGGGCTGGCTGGTGTGTGGGGAGAGGGCACTTGGGGGCGCCCCATAGGCCATGCAGTACTCTAGGCAGCTGCCTACATGGCCTACTCCCATCCACCAGCCACGACTACAGATACTGGGAAAATCCCTAAAGCGTCATGGAGGATGTGATATCACTTCTGGATGATGCTCTAGGAACCTATGGTCTTTACCATCAATGTTATCCCCCCTCCCCATTTTATCTTCCAGTCCTCAAATCATGAAAGCCTGGGAACTGGGGGTGGAGGTTTGCCTGTTGTCAGCAAGCCCAGAATGGAAGGTTTTCAACTGAAAAAAAGTAGTTAAAATCAGGGCTGCAATATTTACTCAGCTAGATCAATCAAGCAGAATATTTTAATTAAAAAACTGCATAAAAGTTGCAGAAGCCTCCCCATCTTAGAAGAAGTATTCTCTCCAGTTTGAGAGGGGTGGGGAATAATCTCCTAAAATTATGCTGGCTGCTCTTAGAATAAAGCATACTTTTCTCATTAGAACTATTGCTGTTCCTCGTATGCTGATGTATATAGATGCAATAGATCCATTAACTGATTAATTGACTAAGATATCTTTAATCAGAAGACAGTCCAAGTTAAATCTGATTACATAATATTATGCTGATATTGGCATTATATTAAACCAGCTTGAGCCTTAGCCAGGTTCACCTTAAGAACGCTGCTTGATTGTCCTGATATAGCAATGTCAGACTCTCCTCTGAGAAGAAGATTCCAACCTGCTTAGGTAAAGCTTCACTTGGTGGTAAGAACCCCAAAACCTTAACTGTACAATCCAAACCAAAGTTGTACCCATCTAAGATGATTGATTTAAGAGATTTAGAAGGGAGATGGAAGGACTGCATTGCCAAGGCATTGATTTTGTAGAAAGAGGACCACTTATAGAAGTTTTCCCTTTCTAGCCCGCTTGGGTTTTTTACAAGAGAGGCATTAGCTGAGTTTTACACATGAATAAACTGGGAAATACAGGCTAAGAGACTCTTCCAAGGTCAGGGAGCTAGTCAGTAACACAGACAGAAAAGCCAGGGTCATCCCTTCAATAAAATCAAATGCATTTTATCATTTTATGGCAGACTTTCAAAACCAAGTTGTCTAGATCCATTTAGTCTGCCGTTACTGGTCATTTATTGTTATGATTCCCATCTATCACTCTTTATAGGAGAGACAATTAATTATCCCGATCCTCAGTCTCCGAAGCGTGTGGTACGAGAAGCTGTTAATGGCAGATGTTAAAAGCTTAACCCCACTGGGTGTAACTAATGGGTGCACCACATGGTGCAGCTCTGGGAGGGAAAAGGTTGCTGTCATAATAAGCAGTGTATATAGAAGGGGATTATATGAGATAGCAGGATTAGACTGTGGCTTTGAAGCCAGCAAGGGTTTAGGCATGAACTAGACTCCTGTTTATTTTTATATCTCTGGAAAAGTAGTCCACTGATTTTCCTTTTCAATATATAGCACATGAAGCTGCCTTATACTGAATCTGTCAAGATCCATATAGTGTACTCGGACTAGCAGTGGCTCTCCAAGGACGTAGGCAGAGGTCTTTATATCACCTATTAATTGGAGATGCCAGGGATTGAACCTGGGACCTTCTGCATGCCAGACAGATGCTCTGGCACTAAACCATGGCCCTTCCCCAAGCCTCTCCTCATAGACAGCTTCCTAGCCTTAGGCTGCCTTGCTCATTTGCATTATCAGAGTAGTTCTCTTAATAGCAGCCATGCCTACGCAGTGTCACTGTGATGTCATGGAAGATCAGATGTTGGATCCCATTCATATTGCAAGGACAATGAATCTGCAAGTTAGTTCATATGTAGAATGTGGGTTTTAAAAAGAGAGAGAGAGAGATTCTCAGGAGTCTTGTTATAAATCTCCAGTATTTGCATTTAAGATATTTGTTATGTATGTGGATTCAAGAGAAGACTTGGATATTCCTGCCGGCTCATTTGAGCCAGGCAGACTGAGCTTGGGGACATGGGAACAAAGGGCTGCAGGATCCAAATCTCTGCAGCCCTAGACCAATCATAAGCCCCCACCAGTTTGAATGACCCAATGATGTGCTAGCGCGGGAACCTAGAGATGTATATAAGTTGGGCCTGCAGGCCCCATTCTCAGTCTTGTATTGTAACCTTTACTATCTGATTCCTAATAAAGAGCTTGTTATCACTACGTGAGACTCTGCCATGCCTAGAACCCACTATATTATAATATTCATGTTGCAATAATAGCAACTGTCACTTGAACCAGAAACAAGGGTTGTGTTTCATGTAATTCTGCTTTCTTAGTATGGTAATGTGTGGTTTAACTGCTTCCTCCTTTACTCAGGTGCTCATTAGCGCTCTTGATGACTCAAGATGGAGGAACAGTTAGAGACCAGTTTGGAATTTTGACCCACCAATGGAGCTGGTATTCAAAACAACAAATTCTGCAGTCACTAGAATTTCAGGTATGGAACCACCCACAAATGTCCTTGGGCCAGGAGAACCACAAAAGACTGGTTCGCATGATCTGAACAGCTTCTGTTCCTGCTTGATCCATTGCTATGTTCAGGATAAAAATGGGACAGGTCACCCAGCTTTAAGACCTAAAGCCTACAGAGATGTAGTGACATAAGTACCATAGTAGAATTTGAGGACCGTCCTCCCATGAAGGCTACCAACTCTGAGTTGTGAGTGGGGAGAAAAAAGAGGGCCTATGCCCTCTTCCTTGCTCCCATCTATTAGAAACCCAGCTTGAGGAAGCAAATGTCTCAGGCTCCAGTGCACACTTGTGTTAACTCTCATCACAATGGGAGAGGAAGCCTTGGGGCACCACACTGTGGGCCAAATGAGTAGGATGGCTTCCTGCACTTTTTACAACTGTTTTGAATGTAGAATGATATGGCAGTGGGTGGGACACAGTCAACATGTTTATTTGCAGTATTTGCAGACCACTTTTGCCATGCAAATTCAACATGGTTTGACTAGATAGTTCAGTGCATGGGACCTAAATGCACAGCTGGCAGGGTGGGGTGGGGGGAACTGCTGCACTTGTAGTGTAATATTTAGCTTGGTCTTAATTCTTCAGTAAGCCCCATCTATGGAGGCCAAACTAGACATTACACTAAAGCCATAACTACCATGAAAAGCAGTGAATGGACATGCTCCTTCTCTGTAACTCCTGGGAGAACTGTGTCATAGTCTGATGCCATGACTTACTAGAGTTCCCCATCTCTGCTCCACATCATTGGTTTCCAATGGGAAGGAGAGGGCAGACAGAGCAATGCAGAATAATATGATGTCAGGAAACAGAGGATAATTATATTATATGAGGGGAGGGGGATTTAAAGGGATGGTTTCCATTTGGGCAGCAGCACCACATTTAGTGCAATGGCTAGTTTGATTCTAACTAATGAAGCCTGAAATGCGATGGCACAACAAGGGAGAGATGAAGAACTACTTCATATAGAGGGTAAAGACTGCAAAAATGCACATGTACACATTGGGTTTCTCCCCAATGGGAGACCCAAAGCAACTTAAAAATAATTCTCCCTTCCTCCATTTTACCTAGGCTTGCCAGTCCCCAGGTTCAGCAGGGGACCCCCTGGCTTTTCAGGCTCCTCCCCACTGCCAGTCAGCTGGCCAGCAGGGAAAAGCCCCACCCCACCTCAACAGCCACCATGTGGCCTTAAACCTCAGCTGGCTTAGAAAATGCTTGCAACTGTTTGTGTTTTGGAACATGTGTGTGTGCCTTTAAATCTCAGCAGCAGGAAAGCAGGGGGTAAGGTGAGCAGGCAGAGCCACAAATGTGTGAAGCTGTGACAAAGGCAGAGAGCAGAGTCCCTTTGTTTTGCATTCACTTCAGACGTCGTTTCTATAGTAAAATGGATCGGAAAGAGTTAGATAAAACCTGATTATGGGATGTTCTCCTTTCCTGTTCATGACTGAAGAAGATGGCTGAAATACAGCAAATGGTTACATGCAGCAGCTCTCATGAGTAAGTTGTCCCAGTGAGATCACAAAAGTGTGTGCTTGCAAACTCTGTTTATTTTGGCTGCTTTGTGAGTGTGTGTGTGTCCCTTAAAAAAGCCATGCTTGGAAATGCTTCCAAAGCCTGACAAGGGGACTTGTGGGGATATATCAAATTTCACTTTCATTCAATGCAACTGCCAGGGTAGGCAAAAAAAGGGGATGAGGAAATGAAGACTGTATTCAGGAGAACTGCACTGCGGTATTTTTATTTATTTGTTTTAGGGAATGTGAAAGTCTCCAGGCTCCAGCCTCAAAGTTCCCAGATATTTCCTGAGTCAGACCTGGCAACCCTAATTTTATCCTCAGAATTATCCCATGAGGCTAAGAGAAAAAGACAGGCTCAGGGTGTCCCAATGAGATTCCATAGCTCAGTGGGGATTTGAACCTGGGTCTCCCAGATCCTAGCCCAATACTATAACTACTATACCATGCTGGCTAGATATAAGGATTAGGTACAGAGGAACAGAGGAACAGAACCAATGGTTTAGACTGGGAAAGCATAGTGCAGCTACTTCCCTGACATTTCTTGAAACTGCCTATTTCATCTTAATCTCAAATGCTCCCTTGGCCAGCATCTGATGTGAAGCCTAACCTATGTACAACCTCCATCTGAAATGCGGGTAAACACTGCACATGACTGTAACCTACACATGTGCCATTTGTGTTCCAAGTAAGGGAATCTTTACATATGGAAAAGAAGGCCAGTTGAAAATGCAAGTTAATTATTTTGTTTGTTTGTTCCTTAGATAAATGAACAGGTAAAACTAAAGGTTCTTAGTCTACAGTCCATGACTCTGAGTTTTACTTCTCACAATGAAACCATCACTGTCTCTGTGTCAAGCACTACATGTCCACATGAATCCAAGACTGAAAAACGGGTAAGAAGAATAGAAATAATTTTGATCTTGGCTACGTAACACAAGGAGAATGGAATCTTCGAAAATTGCTTGTCTTTTGAAGTACTACTCTGGCACCTTCTACATACAACTTCCCTCCCCAATTTCAGTGATTTATTTGTTTGCTTGCACTCAATATCATTATCATTCCAATGGCTTTCAGCCGAAGCAAAACCCACCTACCCCTTTGCTCTGGCTCAAATGGAAAACAGTGGTATGGCTATGGGCAGATATTTGTGTGGATGTTTGGCCTTCAGCCCATCCAGGGAGAGGGCTAAGACGAGCTAAGTTCTGCCTTCAAAATGACAGAGCTAAGCACCCTTTCCCTCCTCCTCCAGCCTTATATGAGCTTTTTAATTCAACAGCTGAGCCTCATGTTAAAGGAGAAGCAGGAAAGCAAGAATTTCCTGGCCATGGAGGGCGTAAGGTGTTCATTGTTTCAGCACTTCTGCAGTGAATGTTCATATAACCTGCATGTGAGTGTGCACATGCTGTTTGTAGGAAAAAGCCAACACGTGTTTATCTAACAAATGAAACAAGGGACCAGTATGTAGACTAATGTGGGGGTTCAATCACACTTGCTGTACATGTGATGACTGTAAAGTGAGAATGCATTAGGGTTGCCAAGTCCAATTCAAGGAATATCTGGGAACTTTGGGGGTGGAGCCAGGAGACTTTGGGGGTGGAGCCAGGAGCAATGGTGTGACAAGCATAATTGAACTTCAAGGGAGTTCTGGTCATCACATTGAAAGGGACTGCACACCTTTTAAAATGCCTTCCTTCCATAGGAAATAATGAAGGATAGAGGCACCTTCTTTTGGGGCTCAATCATTTTGAAAATTGGGGGGTATTTTGGGGAGAGGCACTGGATGCTATGCTGCAAATTTGGTGCTTCTATCTCCAAAAACAGCCCCCCCAGAGCCCCAGATACTCACGGATCAATTCTCCATTATTTCCTATGAGAATATGTCTCCATAGGGAATAATAGAGTTCCCTCCACTCCCCCCGCTTTCTTTCTCTCACACACACGCTTAACTGTCTCTGGTACCTCCACAATGAGGTCTGGAAAGTACAGGGGCTACGCTGCTCTCTTTTACATACATACTCACTTGCTCTGGAACGAAAGCAAAACAAACGGGGAGGCTGCGTTCTGATGAAGTTTGCTGTTGCTGAGCCTTCCCCATGAAGTACTTCCTGCTCCAATTTAAAGGCACACACACATTTTAAAACCAGACCTTTTTGCAGGTCCTGCTGGAGCTCTAGAGGTACATGGTGGCTGTGGGGGAGGGGAAGTTTGTAAAACCGGAGGACCCCCTGCTGGGACCTGGGGATTGGGAAGCCTACAATGCATGTATAAAGAACAATCAAATGTACACTGTACACAGAGGCTGTGATCACACATGCTAAATAATGCAGTTTCAATCCACTTTCTAACTGGATTTTACTGTGTGAACTGGCAAAATTCAGTTGGAAAGTGCACTGAAAGTGGATTGAAACTGCATTTAGCATGTGTGAACTCCATCTGAGTGTACATGCATAATTTACAAATAGAGGTATTAGGGAAGTGGGAAATAGCGCCAGGAACATCACTGTTACTGTCAAATTATGTCAAATTGTTTTTGGATAATGTTGATTTTAAAGTCTTGTATATTTATTGTATTGTATATTTTATGGATGTTGTTAGCCGCCCTGAGCCTGCTTGGGCGGGGAGGGCAAGATATAAATAAAATTTTATTATTATTATTATTATTAAGTGGAGGCAACAGTGAGCATCACAGAGATGGACCTGGCTTTAGAGTACAAATGTTTGTTTACCAGGGTTGCCAAACTCCAAGTGAGGCTTGCTGGATTTCTAGGCCTGGCCTGGGAGAGAGCAGGAGATCATGGAAGGCATCAACATGGGCAGGGGGTGGCTATCAGCTAGGGCTGCCAATCCCCAGGTGGGGGCAGGGGATCTCCCGGTTTGGAGGCCCTCCCCCTGCTTCAGGGTCATCAGAAAGCAGGGAGGGATGTCTGCTGGGCACTTCATTATTCCCTATGGAGACCGATTCCCATAGGGTATAATGGTGAATTGATCTGCTAGTATCTGGGGCTTCCGGGGGGGGGCGCTGTTTTTTTTGAGGCAGAGGCACCAAATTTGCAGCACAGCATCCGATGCCTCTCCCCAGAATACCCTCCCAGTTTCAAAAGGATTGGAGCAGGGGGTCCAATTCCATGACCCCTGAAAGAAGGTGCCCCAATCCTTCATTATTTCCAGTGGAGGGAAGGCATTTAAAAGGAGTGTGGTCCCTTTCAATGCGATGGCCAGATCAATGAAGCTTGTCACAGGCTTGCTCCTGGCTCCACCCCCAAAGTCTCCTGGCTCCACCCCCAAAATCTCCAGATATTTCTTGAATTGGACTTGGCAACCCTACTGTCAGCAACTGTGTAACATCACTCCTGGGAAAAACTGGAAGTGATATCATGCCTCACTAGGGATCCCAGAAGTGATATCATGCTGTTGTCCCAACAACCATTCTTCAACATTTTTCTCCCCTACTGCCCCTCAGAGTGATGGTGGGAAACAGGATATGGGGGATCTGGAATTACCACTGATCTCCTGATGACAGAGATCGGTTTCCCAGGAGGAAATGGCTGTTTTGGAGGGTGGATTCTATGGCATTACACTCCACTGAGATCTCTCCCCTTGCTAAACTCCACCCTCTGAGCTCAGCTCCTAAATATCTGGGTCGTTGGAGACCCTATTAACTTATGACACAGGTAATGATGTGGTAGTGACCCTTTTCCTATAGGGAAAAGCAGATATATGGAGATATGCCGCAACACATAGTGGGATGTCCCATCACAATGGCCCAGACTGCAACAGTAAACTTAGCATTGCTTTGTGCTGCATAGAAGTTGGAAGGGAGTCATTTGCAGGGCTTTTTTGTACCAGGAACTCCTTTGCATATTAGGCTACACCTCCCTGATGTAACCAATCCTCCTGGAGCTTACAGGGCTCTTAGTATAGGGCCTGCTGTAAGCTCCAGGAGGATTGACTACATCATGGGGGTGTAGCCTAATATGCAAAGGAATTCCTGCTACAAAAATAAAAAAGCCCTGGTCATTTGCATTGATTGTGTTGATTATGACTAAGGCTCTTGACTGTGCAGGATCCTGTTCTACAACAGCAGTATTGCATGATAGCTGCCTTATCTAGATTGCCTCCAGCTTCAGGATGGTTGGGGAAAGAGGATCTTCAAAACTCTCAGTCAGGATGCTGAAATAAGGGCAGACAATAAAAGTAATAGTGCAACCCTTTAAAAAGTCACTTGGCTTAGAATGATGTAGCATTGCCGAGGATTTCACCATGAGCCTTTTCTGTGTCTTCCAGTACTTGAACAGAGCATTGCTTAAAGCCTTGTGCATTACAATATTGTGCCCTTTAGCTAACACAGCCCCCTAGCCTGGTTTTATACTTATCAGAAAAAGCAAACTCTGCTATAAAGGCTAGCTGACAAATCATACCTCTATCTCTCTCTCCTTCGCTGGAGGAGGAAAAAAAAGCCCCACAGTGTTCCATACTGGGCTGTTTTTCCAATTGCTTCCCTAGAGATCCATTGACCTTTGAAGAGTAACCCCCAGGAACTACACTGAAACTGACATTAAAGGGAACCTCTTTTTGTTAAGAGCCTATTTCCAGGTCTTTTCCTAAATATTTATATTGTGTATGCACTTTTGTGGAATGACAGTGTTTCCATTAAAATGCTTTATTACCCCACAGGCTGCTCTTGTAGGCTGGCTGAATGACATATTTTCCAGCCACTTGGTGTTAATTGGGCCATTTTTTAGATTAAGAATTCACTATTGTCCCAGGTGGCCTCTTCTCCCCCCTGCCCCCACTTTTTAAAATACAGAACACGTACACCCACATATAAATAATATAAAAATACTCATTGCAATTGTACAAAAATAAAGGTGTAGGTGTAAATGTTAAGGAAATAAAAATATATAGAAAACTACATAGATATTTTCTGGTATATTGTAAATTTGTAGTGCATTAAGGCGAATAACTGCACACTTAAAAAATGTACAGTCAACTGTGTGTCTTCTTATCAAACACAAGGGTCCTATATTCACCACTAGGGTTCCCAGCCTCCTGTTGGGGGCAGCAGTTCCCCTGGTTTTAGGGTCCCCAACCTACCAGCACAGAGCTTACTCCCAATGAACTCCATCGTGCTTGGTATGCCTGGCATGATGACATCATCAGGAAGTGACAGCATCACACCAGGCATGTTAAATGGGGGCACTTTAGCAGTCTGGGTAAAAATTCTATGGCACCATAGAGTTTTAATGCAACTTTCTAGAGAGACCCTGTGTGATGTGCCTGGTGCAGTGATGTCACTTCCAGGTGATGTCATTGTGCCGTGTGAGCCACTGGGAGCCAGGTATAACCTGGCAACCCTATTCATCACACCATTTCTAGTAGACAGAATTGTCTTATTTCGGTAGCTTCAAAGTATCCTGTTAATTTTTTTAAAAGACTGTAACTATTGTATTCATGCTGGGTCAGACAATGGATGTTAGGGTTGCCAAACTTCAGTGGGGCCTGGAGATCTCCTGGAATTCCAGCTTATCTCTTGACTCCACAGATTAATTGCTCTGAAGAAAATGGCTGCTTTGAATGGTGAACTCCATGGCATTACACCCAACTGAGGTCCATCTTCTCCGCAAACCATGCTCCAAGCTGTATCCCCCAAACTAACCTAGAGTTGGCAACTATATATCTAGTCTGGCTTTCTGATCCAAACTGTGGCCACTCTTCAGGAGAGCCTCAGAAATGGGCCAAACTAAACAACCATCCCCATTCTAAACAGTGAGTACCCAGCCAGTAACTGCTTTAAACTGTGCCGTGGGGGCTGGCTTCTGATTGGGACTACTGTGGCACAGGGAGCATGGTGGGATGTTGTTTTTCCCCTGCACCATTTTTCTGAACTGGCATGGCTTGTGGGGAAGACAAAATTCCTGCTTCCCACCATGGTACAGAGGTCCTCCTGACTAGAATTGACTCTCCTCCCACAGTACAGTTAAAGGAGTTCCTGGCTGGGAACTCACTCTTCAAAATGGTGGCGCATCCCCAGGGTGAGCCTGGAGGTGCCTGCCTTGTCTAATTTGGCCCAGTATCTTCAAGTATTCAGAGCTATGATGCCTCTGCCTATGAATGTGCCACGTAGATATTATGACTGATAAGAGTCGATAAACCTATGCTTTATTAGTTTGTCTAATTCTTTTTAAAAACCAGTTAAATAGAGGCCATCACCAGGAAGATCCTACCTGTTTACCTCAGTGTGATATTGTATAGTACAAAATTCTCCTCAGTATGAATAGTAAGCAGAGGTTGTTTCCCATTATATCTTAGGACCAGCACTCAGCCATTCTCATTTTATTTATGTATTCAGTGAGTTCATTTATAGCCTGTCATTCTCCCTAATGAGAATCCAAAGAGACTTATTACCATTTTATCCTTACAACCCTTTATTTCCCAGTGTACAGGTTGAAAAATAGATCAGAAACAGAAATAATAATACTGTCCTGCCTTAAAAGGGTGTTGTAAAGCTGACTGAAATAATGGCTGCAAACTAAGCAAAATTTGAAGCCTTCTTCCAACCTAAGGTACCATTCTCTAAATTATACAATTCTTTCTCTAACATGAGAACCACTTAAGTTGGAGGAATACTCCTTACTAGGGTACCTTAGTAGGAACCCTGCCTCCAACCACCTTTTCCCACCACCACTTTGGCCATCAGCCTGATGGTGTGATGTCACTTCCAGGGAAAATGCAGATGTGATGTTAGTCCTCTCTAGGAACTGCCAGAAATTCTGTGATTTTTCCATACAATTTTTGGTGATTCCTAGACAGAACTGACATCACCGATGGTGGCCCACCTATGTCCCCACCCTGTCTTCTACTGGTTGCCAGGTTACCATGGTAATAAGCAGGAAGAACTTCAGCCTGTGGTAGGATACTGCCCAATGTATGCAATATACACTTGGAACACTTGGAATGTGCCATATAAATTGCTACTTTTAACCCTCAGACCAATACTGACATTCCTTAAGTCTGATTTCATTTATCCTTTTCCTTTTCTAAAGACCATTGCAAAGGCCAGTGAAACTGAGGATGAAGGTCAGTGGACTAGAATCATAGCTGACAGTAAGAGGAGGTTTGAGAGAATTGTGAAACAGTTTGCCAATGCTATTTTGCTGACTGCAGGTATAGTCATGAGTTTTGCTGCTCTTATAATGTCAACAATATACAAGATTTACTTTTTTCATGCAGGGTGGCTCTGACACACACAAATTCAGGGGGTGATAGGGTTGTCAGGTATCCATTGGGGGTGGGAGATCTTGTGTCTCCAGCTTCCATTGCTTGCCGCTGCTCTGGTGCCTAGCTGGAGAAAAATAAAGTTAAAAAATGCCATTGATGGGATAGCTTTACATCACTTCCAGGGAAAACTTGGAAGTGATGTCATGCTGCTCTAGGAATTGTCAGAAACTCTACAGTAAAACTCTATGGTAAAACTGAAAAACCCAGAAAGTGACACCAGTGTGCTATAGGAATCACTGTACCATCATCCATCCATCCATCCATCCATCCATCCATCCATCCATCCATCCATCCATCCATCCATCCATCCATCCATCCCTCTGAGGCAGGCTCAGGACTGATAACAACATAAATACAATAAAATGTCACAATAAATGCATAAAATTCTCCATATAACGGTCTATAGCTTACAATTTATAAAACTACAACACACTATTTTAAAAGGAGCCCCAGAGGAAGGAAGGCAGTTGGCAACTGCTATTCTTTTAAGGGCTCACAAGGCAGTAAGCGGTCCCTGTGGTGATCAGGTGCTAGACAGTGGGAGATACACTGTCTTGGAAGGGAAGCTGGAACAGTCCTGACCCTTCAGTGGGCAATTCCTTACAAAGGTCAGGTGGTGGCAGCAGGTTACCTGAGGGAGAAAGAAAAGCCTTTCCAGGTGTTGGGGAAACCTTGAAGGGCAGGGTAGAATAGGGGCTGCAGGCCAAAGCAGGCCCATTCAGCCACAGTGGCCACACTTGAGGAATAGATATATACTGTAGGTGCTTAATTGACAGGGTGGGGTGGGGTGGGACTGTGTTATAAGCCCATGCTACCAGTGGGTGCTGCTGTTGCACATCTGAGTGTTTCGGGGGGGGGGGTGATGGGGGTTCTATACTATTTCTAGTTGTGATTCTGTGTTTTGAAAGGAGTTGACTGTTTAACTGTCCTTAAGATCTGTGCTGAAGGCTGCGCAGTAGACCACTTGAAAACCTTTATTAAAATTGGTTTCCTTGAACAAACTTATTTCAATATTGTTCATGCTTCCTAATATATTTCAATTTTCTTTTTCTTTTTTCTTTGTGGAGTGGTATCCACCAACAAATGTACTTTAGGGTTAAGCTTATATGAAAATGTTTTTGAACCTAAGTACTGTATATTTAATGTAATATTGTATCCTTTCTTATATTAATAAATAAAAAAAATTGTCAATGCCCTGCATTGTTCTTTGTCTCAACCTGTCTAGCAAAACCAGAATAATTTTTATGGAACAGTAGGATCTACAGAATGAATTATGCAGATAGATCATGTTAGTCCACTCAGTTTGCATAATTTATACAAGTTTCAGACCTTTATTTTTTCTTGGTGCAGAATTAGGCATAGAATATACACTGCCTTGACTTGAATATATTTTAGTGCTGTATAATCAATACCCATGCAGGTCACACTGTAGCTGACAGTTTGCAGAATAATCCCTTTTCTTAGGAGAAAAGAGATTTCCAGTGAGCTGTTACTATTTTAGACGCAGACTCAGAATGAATTCTATGCAATAGAACAAAATAAAAGTCCAGTAGCACCTTTAAGACCAGCAAAGTTTTATTCAGAATGTAATGCACATGAAAGTTTACATTCTGAATAAAAAAATGAATGTCAGATATTTGAGAGAAAATAGATGAGGGAGGGAAAGGTGGAAAGAAAGCAACTTTAACACTTTTAAATTATTATTATCTGTTTATTTATATTCTGCCCATTCCCCCATTTGGGGGCTCAAGGCGGAGTACATCAAATAGAAATAAAATCACAATAAAATCATAATAAAATAAATTTCAACATTCAGTAAGTGCAACAGATGATTCAGCAAGATGATATAACATTAAATGTATTTTCCAAGCCACTGGCTGATTTGGCTTAAGAGAAGCAATTTAAAAAGACAAATGCCTTCTCCAAGCCAGCCAACAGGGTGGTGGGGGTTTCAAGAGCCACACAATATCTGTGAAAGAGCCACATGTGGCTCCCGAGCCTCCATTTGGCCACCCCTGGTTTAGCTCCTCCTACCATCCAGAGGTAAAGCAAAACTCTATACATACTCTATGCCTAGTAGGCATAAACTCTATGCCTAGTAGGGCAGGCAATAGAAGAAGGAACCAACAACTTCCTTAGTAAAGTTAGGCTGATCAATCAATTAATGCTTTTCAGCTGAGTTTTAAAAAAAAATTTAGTGCACTGATCCTCTGGATTTCTTTAATGCTTACTGGAGGGTGATTTGTGGTTGTCACTCAAAGGTTAAGAAGCCTAGAGTTAAGGGACATTCTGAAAGGAAATCAAAATCTTGGTTGTTAGGCATTTCTGTAGATGCCATTCCATAAAAAATTAAATTGGCAATTCATGCCTCATTTGTCTGGCAGGTATATGTTGTGTTGATTACCCACTTGGAGAAAGTTCAAAGCAAGTGAGGTTTAAGACAAGGGAGCCTTCACCTCAGGCCTGGGAGCGAAAGTTCCGAGAAGAAACTATTGCTCTTCCAGAAGCAGAAATGAAGCCAAGGCCCAAAATTCCCATGAGGCGGAGCACTGTCTATCACCGAACCCTCAAAGAAAAAATAAAGACCTCCTCACAGTGAGTGGGGGGGGGGGGGGTGGTGTGGGGGGGGAGGAGGAAAAAATTATAGTCAACTTTTCTGCAGCTGGTCCGGAGAAACAAGACTAATCCCTTGGTGAGAGGATTCTTATAAGATAAATACTGCAGTAGGTCAGATGTAAGTAGGAGACTTTAGAAGGAGGAATCTTTTAACAAACGTTACAAGAGTGATAAACCAAGCAGTTCTTTGACGATGGAGGGAGGCATATAGAACCAGTGGGGCTAGCGTTGTGATGAAGTGTTTGTTTGTAGTTCAGTGCACAAGTCAGAAGTTAAAAAAGACCCCCACAATTACAGTATGTCACAGAAGTGAGTACACCCCCTCACATTTTGTAAATATTTAAGTATATCTTTTCATGTGTCAACACTGAAGAAATGACACTTGGCTACAATGTAAAGTGGTGAGTCTACAGCTCGTATAACAGTGTAAATGTGCTGTCCACTCAAAATTACGCAACACACAGCCATTAATGTCTAAACTGCGGGCAACAAAAGTGAGTACACCCCTAAGTGATAATGTCCAAATGGGGCCCAAAGTGTCAATATTTTGTGTGGCCACCATTATTTCCCAGCACTGTCTTAACCCTCTTGGGCATAGAGTTCACCAGAGCGTCACAGGTTGCCACTGGAGTCCTCTTCTACTCCTCCATGACAACGTCGCGTAACAGGTGGATGTTAGAGACCTTGCGCACCTCCACCTTCCATTTCAGGATGCCCCATAGATGCTTAATAGGGTTAGGTCTGGAGACATGCTTGGCCAGTCCATCACCTTTACCCTCAGCTTCTTTAGCAAGGCAGTGGTAATTTTGGAGGTTTGTTTGGGGTCGTTATCATGTTGGAAGTCTGCCCTGCGGCCCGGTCTCCGAAGGGAGAGGATCATGTTCTGCTTCAGTATGTCACAGTACATGTTGGCATTCATGGTTCCCTCAATGAACTGTAGCTCCCCAGTGCCAGCAGCACTCATGGAGCCCCAGACCATGACATTGCTACAGAAGCTGAAGGGGTGGGGGACAGCCTGTCAGTGCTGAGACCGTACGCTGCACGCTGCATCAAATTGGTCTGCAGGGTTGTCGTCCCAGAAGGAAGCCTCTTCTAAAGATGATGCACAAGAAAGCCTGCAAACAGTTTGCTTCAGACAAGCAAACTAAGGATATGCATTTCTGGAACCATGTCCTGTGGTCCGATGAGACCAAGGTAAACTTATTTGGTTCAGATGTTGTCAAGCATGTATGGCGGCAACCAGGTGAGGAGTACAAAGGCAAGTGTGTCTTGCCTAAAGCCAAGCATGGTGGTGGGAATGTCATGGTATAGGGCTGTATGAGTGTTGCCGGTACTGGGGAGCTACAGTTCATTGAGGGAACCATGAATGCCAACATGTACTGTGACATACCGAAGCAGAGCATAATCCCCTCCTTTCAGCGATTGGGCCGCAGGGCAGTATTCCAACATGATAATGACCCCAAATACACCTCCAAAACGACCACTGTCTTGCTAAAGAAGCTGAGGGTAAAGGTGATGGACTGGCCAAGCATGTCTCCAGACCTAACCCTATTAAGCATCTGTGGGGCATCCTGAAACGGAAGGTGGAGGTGCGCAAGGTCTCTAACATCCACCAGCTACGTGATGTCGTCATGGAGGAGTGGAAGAGGACTCCAGTGGCAACCTGTGAAGCTTTGGTGACCTCTATGCCCAAGAGGGTTAAGACAGTGCTGGAAAATAATGGTGACCACACAAAATATTGATGCTTTGGGCCCCATTTGGACATTATCACTTAGGGTTGTACTCACTTTTGTTGCCAGCAGTTTAGACATTAATGGCTATGTGTTGCATAATTTTGAGGAGACAGCACATGTACACTGTTATACAAGCTGTAGACTCACTGCTCAACATTGTAGCCAAGTGTCATGTCCTCAGTGCTGTCAGATGAAAAGATATACTTAAATATTTACAAAATGTGAGGGGGTGTACTCACTTCTGTGACATACTGTATATGTCTCATTTTTATCCCACTCTTCTGTTGAAGAGCATTTTGTCCACAAGGCTTGCATGGGTCCTGGCAATGACTTTTTGATAGCAGGCAGGAAAGCCATATTGTGTTTACAGTTTGTAGGATACAAGCATTTGCCAACCATCAGGGCTTTTTTTCTAGCAGGAACTCTTTTGCATATTAGGCTACATCCTCCTGATATAGCCAATCCTCCAAGAGGTTACAGGGCTCTTAGTACAGGGCCTAATGTAAGCTCTTGGAGGACTGACTACATCAGGAGGGTGTAGCCTAATATGCAAAGGAGTTCCTGCTACAAAAAAGCCCTCCCAACCATATAATTAAAGACACATGGCTTGCATTTGGGGAGGGGCCATGGCTCAGTGGTAGAGCATCTGCTTGGCATGCAAAAGGTCTCAGGTTCAGTCCTCCAGTTAAAAGGACTGTACAGAAGGTGATGTGAAAAACTCAGGCCTGTGACCCTGGAGAGCTGCTGCCAGTCTGAGTAGACAAAACTGACTTTAAAGGATAAAGGGTCTGATTCAATATAAAGCAGCGTCATGGGTGTGTTCATATTTATTTGGCTTTCCATTTTCTCTTTCCCCCTCTCAAATATACGCTTCCCAGAGACAAAGCAGAAGCAGGTGGTGAAACACAACTTCAAAGTCCCTGGGCAACTTCTCCTGCAGACTGTCCAATAGTGCTGCGCAAAATAATGGCCAAAGAAGAAGATATTGTAGGTTGCAAGTGTGTTGTGAAAATCCCATCAATCACAGACTTGGAATTTGAAAAGTTTGTCGCTGCCCCGAGAGATCGTCATCAGATCCTTGTGATATGCGTGCTGTCATCCAAAACCCAGTCCTATTCTCCATTCTTTGAGTGGTCTTTAGAAAAGATATATATAGAGATGCAGCATGGTCGAGCCTCCCCTTGCATTCAGGTAAGCTTAATCTGGCATTCAGAACTGCAGTATCAGGGTGGGGCCATGGCTCAGTGGTAGAGCAACCGCTTTACATGAGGAAGGTCTCAAGTTCAGTCCTCAGCATCTCCAATGAAAAGGATCAGGTAACAGGTGAATTGAAACATCTCGATCCAAGATCCTGGAGAGCCATAGCGTGAATGGCACATAGGTTTTTCCTCAGAGCTCACTCATTCTTGCCTGGTTGATAACTGTTGCTATTCTATGTGATGGCATAAGTGCTGTCCACAAACCATGTTCAGTAAGATCAGAGCTGCATGAATATACACCTATGGGCTGAATCCTGCAGATCTGTTCCATGAGCAGAGGTGCTTTTCTCTGGCAGAAAGAGTCTGTCTCTGGTGTAAGAAAGTCTTCCAAGTATCCTTCTGACAGAGGAAAGCAACTAAACGTGTGGACTGAATGTGTGCAATCCCAGCCCCATGTTTACACTGCAATTTGATATCTGATGCAGAATTCAGGATGCTGCCAGTGTCCTTCATTTTAAAAAGTTTCCAGATCATATGGACACTAAGAATGAGAGAAGCATGTGAACAGATATGGGGGTGGGGTGGAATGGGGAAGGAAGAGTGGAAAGATAGGCAAAGCCTTCTGGTCATGGATGGAGCTTTCTGTTCTCTGTGTATATCACCTGCCCCTCCTCTAGAAACTGACTAAGTTATGGAATGTAAACCAATATATGCTTCTTTAGACCTATCATGTATTTACTCAGGTGCAGCTGCAGGAATATAATAGCCAAAAGCTGCTGGCTATTATGTTCTTGCATAAGAAAATATCCTGCTAGCACACACTTGGGACTCTCCTTGCTGTCCCCCAGACCCCTGGCTGTGGCCCTCGCCCCAGGAACAGCCAGCTCCACAACCCAACCACCTGGGAAGGGAGCCATCTGGGAGGTAGCTGAGGAGCAACAGCTGGTCATGGAGGTGGCCGGGCCCTGTGAAGCTGGCAGGGCCAACCCCACCCTGAAGAAACCCTGCACCAGGCCCTGGGAGTGTGCAGAGTGACACCTGCCCCCCCAAAAGCCTGGAAGAGCCGAGAAGGCCAAGTTGAGCCCCAGGAACCCAGTGGGGCTCATGGCCAGCATCGCCGCTCCTAGACAGCAAGGGAAGGAGCCTGCCGCAAAGCAGTAGAGAACGCCCAACTACAGGGGGACAGGTCCAGCCCACATGGCTGCCAGGAGCCGACGCTGGGTATCCTGGCTTAAAAAGGGGGCGGAGCCTAGCAGACTGACCAGTGGGGGAGCAGGGCAGGAAATAAAAGGAGGAGGCAGCCAAAGCAAGGAGGCAATGTGGAGAGTTGATGGAGCAACATGCTGGCAAGAGGCTGAGGACCTGAGAAAGAAGCAGACAAGGTGAGAGGGCAACCTGGAAGAAGCTGATGAGGGTGACATCAACCCAGCCTTCCCACCCAGTCTGAGACCCCCTGGCTGCCTCCCAAACAAGGGACAGTCAAGAGAGGGCAATGGCCGCCCGAGGGGTAAAAACCGCAAGCTGATTAGTGCACATGTAGACTTCACAAAAAAAGGCAAAGAGCCAGAGTTCAGTCATTTCTTGTTGTTGTCAAGTCACAGCTGGCATATGACAAAAAGCAATCCAAAAAGGTGCACAAACACTCAAAGAAACAAGGATGTGAGAGAGCAGAGCTAGTGGAAACAGCAGTGACAAGTGGAGGAAGGAGAGTGAGGGGGTGGTAGCAAAGGGAAGAGGGAAGCTGGAGGGGTGGGACCTCAGACAAGTACAATGCCATACACTCCACCCTCCAAACCAGCCATTTCCTCCTGGGGAATCATTGTTGCTGGCACCCTGAGCCTGCTTCGGTGGGAAGGGCAGGATATAAATGGAATTAACTAACTAAATAAAAAAAATTACCAGGTGGGGGCTGGAGAGCATTCAGAATTACAACTGCTCTCCAAATGGCAAAGATCAGCTCCCCTGGAGAAAATTAAGCCAAAAATCACCGGAATTTATTTTTACACAAAGAGTGTATATGCAACCTACATTTATCAAAATACATGTGTAGCAATAGTCATCATTAGTAACTTGTTATTCGCTCATATTACTTAATTCAACAAATGCTCATAATACATGATTCAACAAACGTGACTGGACATAGAGTTCCGTTCACTCCCCCAATGAATGAAATGAGTGGATAACAAGTTACTAATGATGGCTATTGCTACACATATTTTGAAAAATGTAGGTTGCATATACACTCTTTGTGTAAAAGACGAGATGGAAAGCTGAAGTCAGATCACTTCCTCTACAGAAAATGGCCACCTTGGGTAGTGGGAAGACACCAAGGTTGGGGGAAGCGAATACCTTCACTTGGGTGAGTGGATGGAAAGACTGCAAGAATGCTGGAGCATTCACCTGCAGCCTCATTCTAGAACCCATTGTATTTTCTATCACAACAGGCCTTATTCCTAGTCTCACATATTTGTTTGGAGTGAAGACCTCATGGCCTTAAGGTTGAACATTTGACTTCTCTTTCAGTGCAAGCACGATCCCTTCCGTTTCCTGAAATATGACCTAGACAGCCCGGTGAACAAGAAGCCTCCTCTTCTCATCCAGAAGCATGGTGTCATTCCAGGAATGGTGGTGGTATGTGTATTTTCTTTGAATAAGGAGAAAAGGTGGACTTGATTGGAAAAGAGGAGGCATGCACAAGCTTCCCACTCCCCACAATGGCCTGGCAGTGTCTGAGAGCAGAGAGAGGGTAAATTGGATCTTTTATGGTCTATGGGGGATACATCCACAAGTGGGCTTTGTGAATTCATTGAGCTCATCATCTTTTTTTGGTTTTGTATGTGGGAATCCCAGTTCAAGGCAACAGAACATTAAAATAGCCACACACACATATTCATAGTTCTAGGCTTATGTAGTAGCTATTTCCTCTTCAAAAATAAAGAAGGCTCTGAGAATAATAGTCCATGTCTGCTTCTTCTCTTTAAGTAGAGTCACTGCAGCTATCAAGACTACAGTCAGCAGCAGTAGGTCACCACAAGGAGGGAAATTAACAAATCCTTCATGAAACTGGCAAATGCCTTTGCAGATTTCACAGGCTGCTGGTGATGTTTCAGTATTAATTAACATTTAATCAAGCACATAGGGTCTATGTACTAAACCTAGTCATTGCAACTTCCATAGATGAGAAAAGGTTAACATTTAAAGCAACTAATTAACCAATCTAGTTAATTATTTTAAGTGATAGCATAAAGTTTAAAGAACATACCTGATAGGTCAAGGAGGAAGGAAAAATTCTATAGGCAACTAATGAAGGGCAGGAGGAGCAAGCAAAGCAGAAGGCTCCAGCTTCTTAATTAGTTTCCTTTCACAAATGACCCTCAAGTAACATAAAAATAAAGGGTGGAGTATTAGTTTGGATGGATATGACAACTGATACTAGTAAATTAACATTTGATTCTATGACTTAAACCCATAATTAATAAAAACCTGTACCGTTGACTAAATTATTATTATTAGTTTATTTATATTCCACCCATTGCCCCATTGGGGGCTCAGTGCGGAGTACAGCAAATAGAAATAAAATCACAATAAAATCATAATAAAACCAAATACAACATTCATCAAAGTGCAGCAGGATGATTCAGCAAGATGACATGACAGCAAGGTGGTATAGCACAAAATAGTACTGCAATACAGCATCACAGTACAGTAGTGCAGTAGAGCAGCAGAGCAGTAGGGGGGAGGCCAACTGATTGATAAATAGATGCCTGCTGCTTCATCCAAAGACCTGGCGGAACAGCTTCATTTTGCAGGCCCTACGAAAGGCCAGAAAGCCAGGTAGGGCCCGGATCTCCATAGGGAGCTGATTCCACCAGAAAGTCCTGGCCCTGGTAGAGGCAAGACAGGCATCTCTCGGGCCGGGGACTATCAGAAGATTTTGGGAGGCTGAATGAAGCGACCTTCCGGGCATATATGGGAGGAGACAGTCCCATAAGTATGTTGGTCGCAGGCCGCGCAAGGCCTTAAAAGTAAAAACTAACACCTTGACTTCCGGGGTTGGAAAATGCCGAGCTGAACTGCTTCTCAGAAGGGGAGCAGGCTGGAACTTCTATTCGGGGAAGTGGAAGGCAATCTAATGCCTACTACCTACTTTTCTCAGTCAGAGATCAGTCCAAGATATGCACAGGAAACTTTGAGGAGATTTACCTTGGCTAAAAGGGAGTCCCGGGGTGGGGGGGCTCCTTTGAGGGATTTCTGGAGACGAGTTGCATTTTCATCATCTACATAAGTTTCCAGAGTCATTTATTTGACATAAGCTTGACAGGATCCTAATCTTCTTTGATACTGCTAAACATCTAAAGCTATACAAGACCAGTGTTGATCTGGATAACTACAGAAAAGGTACAAATGGCTATCTTTCATTCTGGGACTAATTAAAGTTAAACAAAATAAAATCAGAAGGTTGGAAATTGAAATCTAGAAAGCTTGGAAGAAGAAGGGGAGAAGGGGCGAAATTTGGACTTTGTAAATTTAAAGGACAGTACTAAAAAGTGGAAAGGAATTTATTGTTTTGTCTACTTGCGATTTTGGAGAAAAAGCCCCATCGTCATAGACTTGCAGCTCCCATAGTCAACACAGGAAATACGTCAAGTATCATGAGATCTCTCTACCAGCGAAAACGGGATTTGGTGGCAAGCAACACAGGAAGTATCGGATGGAAAAGGGAAATCATTGAAGCAGCCAGCCTACTCTAGGACTATAATATCATAGAAAAACATTGGTGGCCATTGCTAGGAGGCTAAAAATTAAATAATTTTTTTAAGTGTTCGGGACATTAAAAATTGGTGGAGCTGACAGAGGTGACGATTATAAGGTAAATACTATTGGACATTACTGTTAATAACTATTTTAGAAGCCTCTAGAGGAAAAAGGGAAAAAAAATTAAAGTGAGGCAGAATGTCGCAACTGCCATTTTGGAAAAAATAAAAACTTTAAAAATTAATATCTGAGCTCAGGAGGCTCTGAGGACAGTGAAATTAGGCTTATTGAAAAGAGCAAGCCTCACTCTTTTAAATCTGATAGTTGAAACTTAATTTGGTGAGGTCAAAAATTTCGGTGTTTTTACATGTCAGACCATAAGCAAACCCGTGCAAGGACTGCTTCACTGGAGAAAATGCAGGACCAATTAGATGCAATGGAAGCCAGGATAATGAAAGGGAT
Source organism: Heteronotia binoei (assembly GCF_032191835.1). Classification (NCBI taxonomy): domain Eukaryota; kingdom Metazoa; phylum Chordata; class Lepidosauria; order Squamata; family Gekkonidae; genus Heteronotia; species Heteronotia binoei. The sequence goes on along the minus strand of NC_083227.1, from coordinate 76,222,711 downwards.
GGGGGAGATGATAACTGCTTCCAAAAAAGAAATTAGAAAAGATATTGAAGAGCTAAAAAAAGATATAGAGGATCTCAGAAATGAGACTGTGGTGACATCAAAAAAAGTGCAAGAGATGGAAGGGAGAGTGAAAGTACATGATTCCACCTTGTTAAAAATACAAGAAAAAGTGGCAATTCATGACTGCAAATTGATGGAGACCCAGATACGTCTGAGAGGAGTACCTGTGGATGAAGAAACTGATTTGAAAGAATATATAATAAAAATAATTGCAGAATTTTTGGAGGAAGATTCTGAAGGGACTAGAAACATGTATGACTATATGTATAGAGTGAACTCACTATATGTAAAAAAAAAAAATCTACCAAGAGATGTGGTTATAAGATATATGACAAAAGAAATGGTGGGAAAAATCATGAATAAAAACTTTGAAAAGACATTGATAGTGGGAGGCAGCAGAGTAAGAATTATGAAGGAGTTGCCAAGACAAGTGATAAATGACAGAAGAGCATATTAGAAACTGACAGAAAAATTGCGGGACAATGAAATGAGGTATAGATGGATAATACCTGAAGGTTTGAGCTTTGAGCTACCAGGAAAAAGGATTACAATTACAAACACACAGGAACTGCGTGGATTTTATGAAGAACATAAAGAATTTGCACCATGATGGATTACAAATTATTATCTTGGAATGTAAATGGACTAAATTCACCACAAAAAAGAAAGGCAACGTTTCATTGGATTAAAAAGCAAAATTGTAATATAGTTTGTTTACAAGAAGTACATATCAAACAAAAGGATTACAAATTTTTATGGAATAAACAATTGGGTCTAGAATTTCATTCATTGGCTGAACAGAAGAAAAGGGGAGTGATTTTTTATATTAAACAAGAATTAGACCCGAAACTAGTGTTTAAAGATAAAGATGGAAGATTTGCAGCGGTAGAAATAATATTAAATGCAAAAAAAAGTTGTTACTGGGACTGTATGCACCAAATGGAGCAAAGGATGCTTTTTAAAAGACATTATACAACAATTTGATGAAGTGACATATGGTCTGGGGGGAAAAAAATAAGGAAGAAAAATTGCCAAAGTCTTTTTTTGAATTGATCAAACAAGAAAACTTGGAGGATATATGGAGGAAATTTAATCCTGAAGTGCGGGACTATACTTTTTTTTCAGCAAGACATAAAACTTTTTCCAGAACTGACATGTTGTGGGGTACTAAAGATTATATATAACAAAAAAATAGACATTTTACCTAAAATAGGGGCTGATCATAACTCAATAATGTGGATTACAAAATTGTCTAAAAAGTCGAGAAGATGGAGATTGAATGACGATTTACTACAGAATAAAGAAATAGTGACATCTCTAGAAAATGAAACTAAAGCTTTCTTCCAAATAAACGACAAAGAAGATATAGAATTTCAGACGGTGTGGGATGCTTATAAAGCAGTAATGAGAGGAATATTGATTACATTGAATAATAAAGACAAGAGGGCAAAAGAAAAACAGATGTTGGACATTCGAAATGAAATAAAGAAAAAAGAAGGGGAACTGAGAAAAAGGTTAGGGAAAAATGAAATTATGAGGGAGATTACAATATTACAAACACAGATGAGACATTTGTTAAATAAAGAACTGGAATGGAATCTGAAAAGCTTGCAGCAGAAATCTTTCGAGGGAGCAAATAAACCAGGAAAATATTCGGCCTGACAATTGAAGAAAAAGAGAGAAAGTACAATTATTAATAAAATTGTGGTGGAGGGAAGAGAGGTGGTAGATCAAGAAGGAACAAAAAGAGAATTCTTTAAGTATTATGCCAAATTATTTAAGGGTGTTAAAATAAAGAAAAGATGGAAGAGTATTTACAAAAGATTAAAATAGCACCCTTAACAGAAAATATGGGAAAAGTCTTGAATGATCCAATTGAAAAAATAGAAATTGAAGCAGCAATTAATGCAATGAAAAATGGGAAAGCACTTGGGCCAGATGGATATACAGCTAAATTTTTTAAAACCTTCAAAGAGGAGTTAATTCCAAAACTTCAGAAATTGATGAACATGATAAGAATAAAAGGAAAAATACCAAATACATGGAAGGAAGCTGTTATTTCGTTGATTCCAAAGGAAGATAGAGATGTCACGAATGTAAAAAATTATAGACCAATCTCACTATTAAATAATGACTATAAAATATATACAAGAATCTTGGCAGAACGGCTTAAACAATATTTGATAAATTTTATAAAGGAAGATCAAGCGGGGTTTCTCACCAAAAAGCAAATAAGAGACAATATTAGAACTGTTGTAAATATTGTAGAATATTATGAAAGACATCCAGAAAAGGAAGTAGCATTATTCTTTGCGGATGCAGAAAAAGCATTTGATAATTTAAATTGGGACTTTATGTTTGCAGTAATGGAGAAAATGGAGTTGGGGGAAAACAGTATAAGGATGATAAAAGCAATATATACTGAACAACGTGCAAGGTTATGTATAAATGCAGATCTTACTGAAGACATGATAATTAGCAAAGGTACAAGACAAGGCTGTCCGCTTTCCCCACTTTTGTTTATAATGACTCTTGAAAACTTACTGATGCAAATCCAAGAAGATAGAGAAATAGAAGGATTAAAAGTAAAAGGATTTACTTACAAATATAGAGCATTTGCAGATGATATAATGTTTATAAATGAAAATCCCATACAAGTTACACCTTTGTTGTTAGCTAAAATACAAGAATATGGGGAATTGGCGGGACTGTGTATTAATAAAGAAAAATCAAAACTTCTATGTAAAAATATGCAAGTAAGCAAACAAAATGAACTGCAGAAGATAACGGAATGTGAAGTTACCTCTAAGGTAAAATATTTGGGTGTGGCGATAACAATGAAGAATATTGACTTGTTTAAAAACAATTATGAGAAGCTATGGCGTAAAATGGATGAAGATATGATAAAATGGAATAAATTTAATTTGTCATTGCTTGGCAGAATAGCTGCAATTAAGATGAATATTTTGCCAAGAATAATGTATTTGTTTTAAACTATTCCGATTGTGAACGACAGTAAACAATTTAATAAATGGCAAAGGAAAATTTCAGAGTTTGTGTGGGCTGGGAAGAAACCAAGGATCAAAATGAAAATCTTAACAGATGCAAAAGAGAGAGGAGGATTCCAATTGCCAGATTTAAAATTATATCATGAAGCAGTTTGTCTAGTGTGGATAAAAGAATGGGTGACGCTGTTAAACAAAAAACTTTTAGCGTTGGAAGGTCATGGAAATAAATTTGGCTGGCATGCTTATATGTACTATGGGAAAAAAAAGATGGATGGTTTTTTCTCTCACCATTATATAAGAAATAATCTGCTAAATATTTGGATGAAATATAAAAAGTATAGGGATGAGAGAAAACCGTTACAGATAGTACCAGCAGAAGTAATAAAAATAACAGCTGTGATGGGTGAAGAAAAGTGGTTGTCATACAATCAACTATTAAAAATACAAAGTGGCAAAATAGAATTGAAAACTGCTGAAGAGCTGAATAATAAATATGATTGGTTCCAAATGCAACAAATAAAGAGCTTGGTGGAAAATGATATTAAAACTGAAGGAATAAGAAGAGAGCAAACAGAAATGGAAAAAGTTCTGCTTGGAGACAATGAAAAATTAATTTCAAAATTATATAAATTACTTTTAAAATGGTCTACGGAAGATGAAGTAGTGAAATCTCAAATGATTAAGTGGGCAATTAATGTAAATAAAGAAATACAGATGGAAACTTGGGAATATTTGTGGAAGAATTTTATAAAGCTTTCGACGTGTCATAGTATTAAAGAGAACTGTTTTAAAATGATGTACAGATGGTATATGACTCCTAAAAATTTGGCAAAGATGAACAATAAAATGCCAGATAGATGTTGGAAATGTAAAAAACATGAAGGTTCTTTCTACCATATGTGGTGGACTTGTGAAAGAGCAAAAAAGTATTGGCAGATGATTCAACAAGAAATTTCTAGGATCTTGGGATACAAATTTAAGAAAGTTGCAGACTTTTCTGTTGGGATTACAAATGGAAAAATTTCCAAAAGAAGATAGAACTATAATCTGGTACTTGCTTTCAGCTGCTAGGACACTGTATGCGCAGTTGTGGAAGCAAGAAAAAATACCAGAAAAATGGGATTGGATTGTAAAAGTTATGACATGGAGTGAAATGGACAAATTAACAAGAATTTTAAGAGACTATGACTTAGAAGTTTTTAATATGGAGTGGAAAAAGTTTAGAAGATATGTAGAAAAAGAGTAGAAAATAAAAGGACATTGGACAATTTTTGATAATGATTAAGTCTTAGAAGGAAGAAGAATATTAATCTTTGTTTTTATTAGTTAAGGGTACCTTTAAATGTTAGTATTTTAAGTAAATAACACCGATGGGGGTCAAGTAACGGGGGGAGGGGGGTTAGAAAGTAATATATGGGATAGATAAAAATAAGTTATTAACTATGCAAGAAATAGATATTGTTACCATATGTTACTAAATAAAATTGTTTTAAACAAAAAAAGTAAAAACTAACACCTTGAAATGGATCTGGTACTCTATAGGCAGCCAGTGCAGGTCACGGAGCGCCAGCCTTATGCTCACCTATACAGGTGATGCAGTCAGCAGGTGAGCTGCCATCATCTATTTTAATTTACTACTGTATATTTTGTTTATTAAAATGTTTATCTCTCACTCGTCACCAAAGTTCCAAGGTAATTAAAAAAAAAAGATGTAACAGGTTATTTCAAAAGTGAGAGAAAATCCAGAAACATTTAAAACCAGGACATAAAAAGCATACAGAATTCAAAAACACAATTCTCTTTTGAATAGCACTGTTTTCAGCTGCCATCTAAAGGGAGCCTGAGAAGGAAGCAAATGGATCTCTCCTTGGAGGCACTTCCAAAATTCTGTACCACTACTGAGAAAGACATTAGGCATGTGGGTGGTCAGTTTTTACTCTAGCTTATTGTTCCTTAATGTTCAAGTTCATTATAAAGGTTGTTTCTTATTGTTCATTCCCTATAGCACACGCAAGTAAGGCTAGCAATTGTACTTCAGCCTGGGCTGTTGCTGACTTTTGTTCCCCCTGTACTGACTGGCTATTGCATATGTTCTCTATTCCAATGAACCATTATTTGTCAGCTTGAGCAATTAGTCACTTTTTCCTTCCATCCTATTAGCAACCCTACTCAAAAGTGTGTTATCATTTTTTAAAAAAAATGAATGGAGTGGGGATGCTGGAAACTGTGTAGGGGGAATGTGACAGTGAAACTTAACACAGACCTCTCAGCATGCAAAGCTTTGCACATGTGTAATGCTGAAATCGTGGGTATGCATATTTGGAAGGAAGTACCATTGAACTCATTGAAACTTGTATTCTGTTCACATTATGAGAAAGCAGGAGTCCCAGGCAGAACCGGATCTACACGTTTTTTGAGGGGGGAGGGGCAAAATTAAAAAATGATGCCACCTTATGGGCCATTCTATCTTATTTCTCATAGAAAACAATGGACTCCATACTCAATTTGGCAACCCCCTCCATCAGCGCCCAGGGCAAGCACCCCCCTCTGCCCCCCCTAGATCCAGCCCTAGTCCCAGGAACGGACAATAATGCTAGGAAGAGTTGAAGGCAGCAGGAAAAGAGGAAGAGCCTACATGAGGTGAATTGATTCAGTTAGGGAAGCCACAGCTGTCAGTTTGCAAGAGCCGATCAAGGCTGTTAACGACTGGGCATTTGGGAGATCATTAATTCATAGGGTCACTGTAAGTCAGAAGTGACTTGAAGATGCTTAATGCACACCAGCATTCATAGATGTGGCATGTAAATGGTTTTACTGCATCAAGGTTCACATCTTCAAGTGATTGCTAAAATGGAAAGATTACATATGGAACTGCTAAAGGCACATGCTCTGTGGCAGATGTACCTCATGTGAACCTGCAGAGGATCATGTATCATGCTATTTACATATCCAGGGGAGGCTGGTTATGGAAACTGCCTTATAAAGGAACAGCAAACATAATCAATAATGAAATATTCTTGGAGCTCTTTCTCATTACCTCTTTACCTGAGAGCTTTTCCAGACTACTAATGTTTAGCATGATGAAAGTGTAGTTACTATCCATATGCTTGAGGGAGTCCAGATATTTTCCTTCAAAATTACACTTCTTACAATCTCCTTTCCCTTCTCTTCCCCACAACAAACACCCTGTGAGGTACATGGGGCTGAGAGAGTTCTCCTAGAACTGCCCAGAGCTGTGGAACAGCTTTGAGAAAACTTGTGGCTGACCCAAGGTCACATCAGCAGGTGCATGTGGAAGAGTGGGGAATCAAACCCGGTTCTCTCAGATAAGAGTCCGGGCACTCAACCACTACACCAAACTGGTTCTTTTATGTTATGTGAGCATCATGAGCACCTACTGGATGTGACCTTTGTCGCAAGTGATGCAGTGTCCATCCATCATGCCATTTTGTGCTCTTTATTTCTTCACCAGAGGAATATTTCCGAACCTTTCACTCCAGTGTAGGAGTGGTCATGCAGACCAAAAAGCTAAGCATGAGTAAAACTGTGCCACCCCCTGTTGTGATGTACTGTTGCTTCATGAATCTTTTGCTTTTCAAAAAGGCTGTGTACTTAGAGGGCTGTGCTTTTCTGTCTAGTACTGTAGAGTACAGTTGATATTTTTTTCCTCTGAGAGACAGAGGAAGCACAGCAGTGCTCTCCCTCTGGCCATTATTTGTGGCGTAGATATTGTACTTTGACCTTTGAAGGGGTGTGTGGACCATCGTGAACTAGTTAAAAGGCAGCTGGAGCACATGTTCACTGGACAGACTCACAGGCTTTGCAGGGAATTAACATCAGTAGGGATTAAATTAAATACAAATATTAGGATTTGGCATCAAATATTAATGCAGCATTTCTACATTATTAATACATCAGTAGAGTAACGTTCTGGCATTAGTTATTCCTAAATCACTTGAAGATTATGAATTGCACTCCTACTCCATTCTAATTTGATGTGCAACACCTGCTTCCTCTCTTTTAATAGCCCTTCTAAAGAAAGGTGAAAAGGCACAATTTCTCCTTGATCTGTTTTACCATCCAGGTTGCGAAAATGGTATGATGATCTCAGTTTTAGAGGACAAGAAAATGGGGATAACAACAGAAGGTGTTGTCCAGGATGTGATTCATTGTCCCTAATCTCACGTGTTATACAGAAAATATACTACTTAACTGAATGGCTGGGAATCTCACCCTTTCCCGTTATGCCTGGAAAGATAAAGCTCCTTTCTTGGGAGCCTTGGCACATAAGGAGAGATGTTTTTATTTGGGTTTGCTGACAGAGGCGCCAAATCAGATAAGAAAGACAGAGATTTCCAATGAAAGCCTTTCTGTGTCCCAAAGCATTTCTTTTAGATGCTTGTAAATCCCCTGTCTGCAGAAATGTTACATTAGTTTCATTGGGTGGACAAGCTTACAGTTTTGAGGGTTCCGATGCTGTTATTCACCCCCTCCAACATGCCAAAATCTGTTGGCTGACCTCCCTCCAGTACATTTAATCATATTGTTAACAGCCTTGAGGTTGCCTCTGATACATCTGCCCTGTTAGAACAGCCCTTGAACATCATGAATATGGGGTGCGGGAGAGTTATAAACATTGCCTGAGTATTTTGATTCATCTCAAAAACAGGCTGACACCCCAATATCTCCACACGTGAAAAATTAAGGCAATGGAATGTGGAACATTTAAAGATTTTTTTAGAAATGCTTCTCCCCTACAAATATGATTCTGGTCACATTTAGCACTGGTTACTACAATTGTGGGTTTCTGAAAGCACATTTCAGCAACTAGGAGCCCTTTAAGAGGCCAGTCTTCTATCTCTACTTGGCAATAAATGGGATATGCTTCCAAGTAAACATACTTAGAATGGCTTCCTTAAAGCTGGATGAGTGAACCAGGTATTATTTATCTAGGAAATGTATATGCTTACCTGTCCAGTTCTACTTAAGGTGGCTTACAAGTAAAAATAATGCCATCAAGTCATAAAAAATAATAAATTATCAATATAAAAACAAAATAAATACTTAAAGTCATTACAAACAAGCCATTAACAAGTAAAGGTAGAAGCAGGCCTCGGATTCAGCAGGAGCTCACAGGAGCACAGCTCCTGAACTTTTCTGACAGTTCCCCCTCTTCCACCCCACATACCTTGTCCATTGAATAGTAGGTACAGCTGCATAAAAATCCCTGGATTAGGAGAATGGAAGCCAGCCAGCCACCAGGGGCTTTGCCATGCCCCCAGGATCCCTCATTAACCCCTGGAGAAGCCTGTGCCACCCTTTCTCCACTTCTGATGTGATTTTGGGTGGTGGGTGGCTTGCTGGCCTTTTGACGGGGGGGGGGCAGCACAGGAGAGCCCCAGGTGAGTGAGGCCTGCTTGGGCTAGCTGGATCTCTAGCCAGCCCAAGCAGGCCTCCCTTGCCCAGGGCTCCCCTTTTTTGCATAGGGTTGCTTTTGGCTGGGGAAGGGGTGGAATATGCTAATGAGTTATGCTAATGAGCTCTGCCACCTATTTTTCTAGAAAATGACCCCTGGGTAGAAGCATGTGGTGATGATTCCCTTTCAAGATGTTTGTGTATGTGTGTTGTTAAGTGCCACCAAGTTGCTTTGAAGTTATATTGACCCTCTGAAAATGTCCTATCATGGGACTTCCGGGTTTTGGTCATGGTGGATTGAGCTGCTTCTCAGCAGAGGAGTAGATCAAAGCCTCTGTTCTGGGCAGAGAAGGTGATTGCAACACCTGCTGCCTACTTCTTCGAGGCAGGGAGAAGGCCAAGGTATGCATATTAAGTTCTGAGGGGATTTACTTTGGCTGACGAGGAACTCCAGTGGGGTTCCTTTTTGGCTTTGAAGAGTCCCCGGAGAAGGACTGCATTCAATCATCTACAGAGGATTTCTGAGGTCATTAAGTTGACTTAAATTCACCAAGATTCAAAGCTTCTTTGGGACTGATTAACATCTAACTTCAAAAAGAGCAGTGTGCAGAAGGATATCAGCATTGAAGGTAAAAGATCTATATCTATCACTCCGGGACTAATATAAGACTAATTTAAAATAAAAACAAAGCTCTGGATCAAATTATATCATCTTAAACTAAGGAAGATAAAGGAGGGGGTATTATTGGGACTGGTGGAATTGGAGGAATAAGATTAAAAGAGGAAAAACAATTATTGTTTTGAATACCTGTGGTTGAGAGCAGACAACCCCCTCCAAAGAGAACTGCTGACTTGGTGAAGACGACACAGGAAATGGCGTCATAGAAATAACGTGAGACTTCTTAATCATTGAAAACGAGACTTCGTGGCAAGAAAGGAAGGAAGAAGCCATTAAGAGAAGGGAAAACAGCAAGCCTCCCAGCCCTCTTTAGGATTTTAAATCATAGAGAAGTATTGGCGGCCATTAAAAGAAGGTCAAAATTTTAAAAATTAATTAAAAGAAATCAGGACTTTAAAAAATAGTGGAGCCGGCAGATATCACTATTAAAAGGTTAAATCTATTGGATTATATGTTTAGAATCAATTTTGGAGAAAAAAGGATTTTTTTAAAAAAAAGGACAGAAAAACCGCAAGAACAAACAGAATTGGAGAGAATGCTGTTTGGGGAGAATGAAAAGCTGATTTCAAAGACATGCAAACTATTACTGAAATGGTCTACGGAAGATGAAGTAGTTAAATCACAAATGATAAAATAGGCGATAAACATAAATAAAGAAATACAGATGGAGTCAGGGGAACATTTATGGAAGAACTCTATGAAAAGAGTTGCTTTAAATTGCTTTAAAATGTTATATAGGTGGTATATGACACCTAAGAAATTGGCAAAAATGAACAATCAGGTGTCGGATAGATGTTGGAAATGTAAAAAACAAGAAGGATCTTTCTACCATATGTGGTGGACTTGTGAAAAGGCAAAACAATTTTGGCAAATGATTCAGCAAGAGATTTCAAAAATTTTGGGATATAATATTAAGAAGGCACCAGACATTTTTTTGTTGGGATTACAAATGGAAACATTTTTAAAACAAGATAGAATGATAATCTGGTATATGCTTTCACCTGCACGAACATTATATGTGCAGATGTGGAAACAAGACAAAATAACAGAAATGTGGGAGTGGATTTTGAAAGTTATGCATTGGAGTGAAATGGACAAGCTTACAAGAATCTTAAAAGAACAAGACTTAGAGAAGTTTAAAAATGAGTTCGCAAAGTTCCAAAAGTGTGTTGAAAAACAATGGAATGTTTGGCGATTTTTGGCGATATTTGGCGATTTTTGACAATGGTTAATTTCTAAAGAAACTTTATATGGATTATAGTAAAAAAGCAAGATTATTGGAATATATCTTTTTCGGTTTTTTGTTTATGACTAAAGGACTGCTATGAAAATGGATTATAATTATAACCTATGGTTTTTTTCTTTTCTTTTTGATGTTTTTTCTATGAAGTAAGATTTTTTAATAGATAAAGTTTTACCTTTTTAACAATTTAAATAAAATACACTGCCGGGGGTCACCAAAAGGGGGGAGGGATGGAGAAAATGTAATGTATATGTATTAATTTTTAATAACAAGTGATAATGTGCTATTACAATATATTACAGTATAATAAATTGTTTTAAACACAAAATGTCCTATCATTAAAAGCCATTCTCAGGTCTTGCAAGCCGAGGGTCGTGGCTTCCTTTATCCAGTCAATCCATCTCATGCTGGGTCTTCCTTTTTTCCTGCTGTCTTCAACTTTTCCTAACATTATTGTCTTTTCCAGTGAATCTTCTCATAATGTGACCAAAATATATTAGCTTTGGTTTAGTCATTTTAGCTTCTAGGTAGAGTTTATCTTTCAGGGTACATGAAGCTTCCTTATACTGAATCAGATCCTTGAGGCATCAAGGTCAGTATTGTTTACTCAGACTGGCAGTGGCTCTCCAAGGTCTCAAGCTGAGGTCTTTCACATCACCTACTGCCTGGTTCTTTTTACTGCCTGGAGAGGATGGGGATTGGACCTGGGGCTTTCTGCATGCAAAACAGAGGATCTGTTTTCCTGAAACAGATTTCCTGAAAATGTTTTTAATTCCTTAAGGCATACACAAAATATTTGTCACTCCAAGAATGAAACCAACAGAGGGTTCTTGTACTCTTGCTAGAATGCCTTCATATGAAGAATTATGTATGGAATGCTTAGATGGCATCTTGCTATTCTATGCCATTGGCAAAACCAGGGTTGTCATGTGACCGAGGAGTTGGTTTAAAAAGATTTCCTAGTAACTAACATTAACTGGAAAATTATCACTTTGTGAATGGATCATTCATTTAAATCTGTACCTCCAATTCAAAAGAACAGGAACATTATTTGTAAGTGTGTAGCCCTTAGCAATTACCCATGTATTCATGGGGCTAATCCCTTGGTTAGAGGATTCTTATAAAATATGGTTAGAGGATTCTTATCCTTTTATCTTATTGTAATGAATACACTACACCAAACTGGCTCTCTTTAGTTGCCTTGTAATGAATATATTGCAAGGCAAGTACAATGGTTCATAGAACACCTAATTTGTCAGTAGAGGAGGTAGGTCTTGCAGCCCAGTCTTATCAGTATGTTTACTTAGAAACACCCACTGTATTCAGCAGGGCATATTTTCAGGCCAGGCTTCAGCTGATTTGTGCCCTATAAGAACTGTACTTTCGTTCTGTCAAAAATGTATACCTCACATTTCGCTTTGACAGGGGAGCCAAAGCAGTTTACAACATCCCCACCGCCCAAAACCACGAAGTGAACATATAGAAATAACCCACCTAAAAACACTCAAATTAGAGGGAAAGAATCTAAAGTATGTCAGTAACTGTGCAAAGTTCTGCGGCAGCACAGCCAAATGAAAACGCTACATTATTTCTGAATTAGTCCATAATATTGAGCATTGTGGTCTTCTTTTCAAATTCAGAGTTGGGGTATAAAAACTGAGCAAGGCTAGCAACCTTGGGCCTCCTATATAGGGAACACAAGACAGGGCTTTTGTACAGAGACATCAATAAGAAATGGGGGGGAGATCCTACTCAGCATTTATATGGGGGCTATACAGTAAAACATAAGAACATATATGGGGGCTATACAGTAAAACATAAGAACATAAGAGAAGCCATGTTGGATCAGGCCAATGGCCCATCCAGTCCAACACTGTATCACACAGTGGTCAAAAAGTTGGTAGAAACCATTATCAAGGACAGAATGAGTAGGCACATTGATGAACACGGGTTATTGAGGAAGACTCAGCATGGGTTCTGCAAGGGAAGATCTTGCCTCACTAACCTGTTGCATTTCTTTGAGGGGGTGAACAAACATGTGGACAAAGGAGACCCGATAGATGTTGTTTACCTTGACTTCCAGAAAGCTTTTGATAAAGTTCCTCATCAAAGGCTCCTTAGAAAGCTTGAGAATCATGGAGTAAAAGGACAGGTCCTCTTGTGGATCAAAAACTGGCTGAGTAATAGGAAGCAGAGAGTGAGTATAAATGGGCAGTCTTCGCAGTGGAGGACGGTAAGCAGTGGGGTGCCGCAGGGCTCGGTACTGGGTCCCATGCTTTTTAACTTGTTCATAAATGATTTAGAGTTCGGACTGAGCAGTGAAGTGGCCAAGTTTGCGGATGACACTAAATTGTTCAGGGTGGTGAGAACCAGAGAGGATTGTGAGGAACTCCAAAGGGATCTGTTGAGGCTGGGTGAGTGGGCGTCAACGTGGCAGATGCGGTTCAATGTGGCCAAGTGCAAAGTAATGCACATTGGGGCTAAGAATCCCAGCTACAAATACAAGTTGATGGGGTGTGAACTGGCAGAGACTGATCAAGAGAGAGATCTTGGGGTCATGATAGATAACTCACTGAAAGTGTCAAGACAGTGTGCGTTTGCAATAAAAAAGGCCAATGCCATGCTGGGAATTATTAGGAAGGAAATTGAAAACAAATCAGCCAGTATCATAATGCCCCTGTATAAATCGATGGTGCGGTCTCATTTGGAGTACTGTGTGCAGTTCTGGTCGCCGCACCTCAAAAAGGATATTATAGCTTTAGAGAAGGTGCAGAGAAGGGCAACTAGAATGATTAAAGGGCTGGAGCACTTTCCCTATGAAGAAAGGTTGAAACGCTTGGGACTCTTTAGCTTGGAGAAACGTCGACTGCGGGGTGACATGATAGAGGTTTACAAGATAATGCATGGAATGGAGAAAGTAGAGAAAGAAGTACTTTTCTCCCTTTCTCACAATACAAGAACTCGTGGGCATTCGATGAAATTGCTGAGCAGACAGGTTAAGACGGATAAAAGGAAGTACTTCTTCACCCAAAGGGTGATTAACATGTGGAATTCACTGCCACAGGAGGTGGTGGCGGCCACAAGTATAGCCACCTTCAAGAGGGGTTTAGATAAAAATATGGAGCACAGGTCCATCAGTGGCTATTAGCCACAGTGTATGGAGCACAGGTCCATCAGTGGCTATTAGCCACAGTGTATGTGTGTATATAACATTTTTTGCCACTGTGTGACACAGAGTGTTGGACTTGATGGGCCGTTGGCCTGATCCAACATGGCTTCTCTTATGTTCTTATGTTCTTATGTTCTTATATATATACATACATACATACATATGGACCTACCAAAATGTTAGTTACTGCCTCTGGCAGGGTGACTTGATACTTGCAACAATACTGAGCTTTCTTTGAAGTGGGATTCTAAGTTTTAAAAATCAACTCTGCCTTCTATGAACTGTGGAAAGAATGGTTTCGCATCCCAGGGTTCTTGTCCATGCTGACAGTTTTTGCATCAATGGCCCACTAGAGGGAGCTGCTGATGCAGTGAAGGGAGAAAACAGTTGGTGAGAGGCAGCCCTAGAACTTCTCCACCAAAGTCTCTGTCCTCCCCAACCTCTAGGAATCCCCTAACCTGGATCTAGCAACCTTACACATCTCCTGCTGGTGTCCAGGGGGACCTGGCAACTCTACATAGAATCCATTCCTCATTCTTGTAATATTGGAGAGAGGCTTTGAAAATATGTGAGCATTGGAAAATACACTGCCAGGTTTGTTCCCCAGCATCTCCAGCTGATAGGTCTCAGGTAGCAGCTGCTGGAAAAGGTCTTTCTCTGCCTGAAACATTGTTGAGCTATTGGTAGTCAAAGAAGCTAATACTGATGGCCTGATCCGAGATAAAGGGAAAGCAAACAGCTACCACATCAACAAAGCCTCAACTACAAAGCCAATAGAACTACACTATTATACAAATTATTCAGAATTATTAAAAAAAAATCTACAATATGTAGTATGTATATAAAATTATGCAAACAGGGAAACAAATCACAATTGCCTAGAACTGAAAATCCAAAAGTACCCACATAGGCAAGTCTTTCACAGTTGCACCAAATCAACTTTCTTTAGGATGAATATCTTCTGTACTGGAAAATTTAATGTGGAGGAATCCAAAACAGAAAAAGTCCACCACACTTGGCTTCAGTTTAACATAGTTTCAGTGTCAGCTATGTAGATACTTTTGGATTCTCTGTTCTGTTCTAGGCAATTGTAATTTGTTTCCCTGTTTCCACAATTTTTGTATATGCAATGCATATCATGGATATATTTTGAGTAATTCTGAATAATTCATATAATAGAGTGTGCAGTTTTGTTGACTTTGAATCTGAGGCTTTGTTGACACGTTAGCTGTTTGCTTTCCCTTTCTACCTTTCAACTTCCGTGTTTTCTCACTTGCTGTTCCAGCTTCTAATGTCAGGTTTTTGAACCTGCATGCTTCCTGCTTCCCAGTAGCAAAGAGCATTATATATTCAACATTCAATGATGTGTGGGAGGGAGTATGCATGTGCAACTGTCACAGCCCCTTATGTCTTGGTGAAAACATTTCAGAGTCCTGTGCAAAACAGGAAAAGGAAACTGTTTGGCCCAAGCTCTCAGACTTAGTTTTATTTTATTTTTTTAATTTTTACTGCAAAACATGTCTGTCCTCTTCTTCCTTCCTGCCTGTTTGTCAACAGATGTACTCTGGAGGGAAGCCAGTCTTTGGAGGCTGTGTTTTCAATGGATACAGCTACAGCAAGAAGGACTTTTTGAAGCAAGTCCGCCAAGCTCGCCTAGACTGCAAGATGGGCCACTTCCTGCCTCAGAGTTTCAAATTTAGGTAAACCAGGAAGGGGAAGAGGAAAATGGGGAGAGGGGAAGGGTGAACTGTGACAAAGAGGATGGAATGTTTCTTGGAAGCAAAAATTTGCATAAGTTGCCAACAAGGGAATGAGAAGAACAGTAGAAAAGCCAGAACTGAATGGAATTCTTCCCTGTGGTGTTTGAGATTTTCAAAGACGAGGGTTGTCCATTGACTGAAGATTTAATCATTTATCTTTTAATCAGGCAATCAATTATATTTACTAAAAATGCGTTTAATGAAAAATTTAGTACAAATGCATGTTAAATCTATTAAAATTGTGGTAAGATTGAGATAGATTATACCTTCATTAAGCAAATGCCATCACTCATTGTTAGAAGATAACACCATTTTAAATTTGTTTTCCTCTTTACCAATTTAAGGTTATTAGAATGTTTCCAATTATAACTAAGGCATCAGACCTCAAATGACTTTAAAAGTGAGCATCTTCCAATTCCATTAGTATTTTAGAAGATCTGGATTGAGAAGATGTGTTAAGGTTGATTTCAACAGAGCTGACAGTGTCCTTTGTTAGAAACAAAGGCTTGCATTTTTATGCTGGAGAATGGAATACCTGCAACTCTGGAGTACTGACTGTAAGGAAAAACCATTTATAAATTTCTTTTGCCAGATCCCCTCGCCATTTTGATGGGGAGATTTAGGAGGCATTCTGGGGGTGGGTGGAACATTGTGTGCAATGTCTCTGATGCAGTGATGTCACCAGGAAGTGGCATCATGTATCAGTGACATCATGTGTGATGCTCTAGTTTGGGGGCAAAACTGTATGAGTTGTTACCCTTCAAAACCATAGAGTCACCATGCAATGTACCCAGCACAATTATGTCACCCAGAAGTGATGCTATCATGTTGGGGACATCATGCAGTGGCGTCCCTATTTGGGGGTGGGGGTGGGGTTTCCCCTGCCAGTCAGCTGGCAGTGGATCAAAGCCCCCCAAAGTGGGGGAACCTTCACTGGGACCTGGGGGCTGGCAACCCTAGAGCTGATGGATGAAGAAGAGAGCTTGTGCATAAACTGCACTGTGATATATCATTTACTCTTAGCCTCGCTAATAAAATGAGTTCATGTGCATGTGCAGATTTTAATCAGTTGAAAGTGGAAGTTGATTAATCTGCCATCTGAATCTGTTCATGCTTATAACCTGACTAAAAATCCATAATGTTCAAAAGGTCAAATACAGAAAAAAATCTGTAAATCATCGTCTCTGGGATGATCTGAGGAAGTGTGTGAGGGTATAACAACAACAACCTTTGCAAAAACAACAATCTTTACCATCAACCAGGAATTAATGGGAGCACAAACTCGACAAAATCATGGAGAATGATTAAACAAAGATACTTTGGGACTTCCGATTGCAAACAGATAAATACCTGGAGCATAACACCCCCCAATATCACAGATATCTTGAAAGTCCCTTGGACTACAAGAAGATCAAATCAGTCAGTCCTAAGGGAAATCAACATAGATTGTTCCCTGGAAGGTCAGATACTGAAGCTGAAGCTCAAATACTTTGGCCACCAAATAAGAAAGGAGCACTCACTGGAGAAGACCCTGATGCTGGGAAAGACAGAAGGCAAAAGAAGAAGGGGACGTCAAAAGATGAGGTGGCTGGACAGCGTTACTGATGTAACAAAGACGAATTTGAGCAGACTTCGGAGGATAGTGGAAGACAGGAGGCCCTGGTGTGACTTTGTCCAAGGGGTCGCAAAGAGTCGGACTTGACTGTGCGACTGAACAACAACAAAAACAACAACAAAATGAGAAATAGAGTTTGGATAATTGACACTGCAATCCCAGAAGACAGCAAAATAGAAAAGAAAGAGCAGGAGAAGATCACCAAAAAGCAAGACCTATGAATAAGAGCACCTATGCAAAAAGAAGGTTATCATCATGCCATATGTCACTGCAGCCTTTGGAGCAGCGCCTAGAAGTCTTAAGAAACACCTGTGCATTGAGCAAATAACACCAGCTCAGCTCCAGAAGGCAGTGTTGCTTGGAAAGAAAGAATCCTATGAAGATACATCTGCAATTCCCATGAACCTGGCTAGATCTCAAATGGCAGAACACCATCGACCAGTCAAATAAATAAACACATAGCAAGGTCAGTCTTCTTGGTGGTCTCCCATCCAAGTTCTAGCCAGGGCTGACTCTGTGGAGCTTCTCAGCTCTGACAAGATCAGACTAGTCTGGGGTATGAGGCTGCTATGACATTTTAAAGCAATGCAAAAATACAAAGGACGGCAATTTGTGTTTTTTCAAATTGAAATTGATCACCTGGTTGCCCACTTGCCTCTTCATTGTCAATCACTTGTCCACATCACAGAATGGCATGGAGACTTGTTGCTTGAGATGCCAGTTCCCAAACTCCTGTATTCTTTATGAATTTTGTTACAGAAATTCTAGGCTTTCTGTCCTCTACTACTGCTGAAAGGCTGCCCCCCCCCCTTTGTAGTCAGGCTTGTACATCAGAAAAGCTGGCAAGGGCCATGGAGGTACACTGATCAAAGCTGGCTGTAAGCGGAGGAAGAAAAAAACCCACATCTTGTTCCCTTTCCTCAAGCTTTTAAAGGCACAGGAAACTATAGCCCACTGGAAAGTGTAAAAGTTCATACACACAAGACTATTATTCAATTGACAGAGGAACAGTTAAGAATGTGGAAAGAGAGGTCAAGTCGGAGCATCTTCTGTGTATTGTGTAAGGCACTTTTACTTCAAATGGCTTTTTAAGACCAGGGATAGAGTGGAATGCAGATGGCTAATAATTCTAAAAGGCTTTATTGTATAAATATGTTACTTACCTTGAGCCTTTGGATGAGGAAGACAGTAAAACAAATCATCCTAATCCCCCTAAATTTATAGGGATATATAAACAAATCAGAATCTCCAGTGTTAAATTATGTTATGATCCAAATTCTTTCAAGTAGTTTATGAGCTGGTAAAATCTTTTGATATTTTAGTCTATAGGAACCACAGCATCCTAGGGCTTTAGTCAGGTTGAGTCCCACTGACATGAAACTTGAATCCAAGTGAAAGGCTTAACTGGTTTAGAGATCATATGCAAAGGCTCTGAGTTTTAAACTATTTTGCCCATGTATCTTTTTTTTAATGCAATGAAGGCTCTATTTAAGTGATATGGTTTTGTGGATTGTGGCTGATGGTCACCTCCTTCAGGGAAGGAAATGGTGATTTTGATTCACTCTGATCACTTGGTTAAGTACCTTGGCACCATCGTTTCAAGTCTTGTAGGCACATAAGTATTACACTGAATTTTTTTTTTTAAATCTTTGTACATGTTCTTTTTTATGTCTATAGCTCTCCAAGTGTATTGTGTGAGGGTACCCGCAAAGTGCAGTCTACACTCTCCAAACCAGGTCTTGAAAGTTGTGCAGCAGAGAGGTAAGATTCTGTTCTGGGAAGTCAGAGAAATATAATTAGTAAATTTAGAAGAGGAAACATAGTGCGTTTTTTTTTTACTCTGCTTTTCATCTCCCTCCTCTCCCCTCTCCCCACAACTTTGTGAGGTTGGTGGGGCTGAGAGAGTTCTGAGAGAACTGTGATTGGCCCAAAGTAACCCAGCAGGCTTCATGTGGAGGAGTGGGGAATCAAATCCAGTTCTCCCAGATTAGAGGCCACCACTCTTAACCACTACACTATGCTGACTCTCATCACACACAGTTGAAGCTGGAGACAAAACTTCTAATGAAAATTGAAAATGGCTTGGAGGAGGTTTCCCTTCCCATGGCTTGTGTCTGCTGGTAAATTATATCTATAGAGTGCCTGGCACTGCCAGTAATGTTCCAAAGAGTCAGCCAACATTTTTATGGGCAGAAGAGGAAGCCAAGAACCTTAGGACAAAGTTTGAGTCCAGTGGCACTTTTAAGACCAACAAAGTTTTATTCCACTGGATTCAAACATTTTTCTGCTTCAGACCTACACAGCTACCCACATGACCATAGTTTTCCAGGAATGGGATGCACGTAGGGCTATATCAAGACAACCAAAGGGAACTTCCCTAGCTAGAGGCAGTAGAACTCTGAATACCAATGGTGAGAGGCAACATCAGGGGAAGGCCTCATTGCCCTGGTTCAGTGGCCCTTCAGGACAACTGGTTGGCCACTGTGTGAAACAGGATGTCCAGCTTGATGGACCAGTCTCATCTGATCCAGTGGGGTACTTTTTATATTCCTTTTTATTATTTCTTACATTTATTGATTTTTAAAGGAAACATAAGGGGGGAAAACCCAAGGATACATATACAAGCACAAACACGCCCTCCTCCCAAAATAAAGGGAGGGGGGAAGGAATTATAAACATATATGTGTATACACACACACACATATACATATGCATACATACAAATTACAGAGAACATATAATAATAGGAAAGTTCACATATTGAAGTACTGATAGAGAGCTCAGCATACAGCATATATACAGAAAAAAAGGATTTCTTTCTTTTTAAAAAAAACCTTTAAACAAATATAATTCAAGAATGGAGAGCAGCTTACTTGATTTTTTCCATAGGCTGAGGAAGGGCTTAAACATACTTTGAGTATTATTCTGAGTTATGCATAAAATAAAGTCATGTCACATTTCAAAAAAATCTGAGGTTTTGTCTTTGATTATTCTAATTTGGCTTGTTAATTTTTCTGCCATAGCTATCTGCCATAATTCAGTATACCAAGACTGTAACGCTAATAATTCTACAGATTTCCAACTTTTTGCTATTGCCCTACAGGCCGCCATTAACATGAACACTATTAATCCTTTAGATGACAGTTTTTCATTTTGTTTCTCCCATATTGTTAATAGAGCCAAAGCTGGTGTAATACGGATGGTTTGATGTGTAATTTTTGCCATTCTGCAAAGATTTTCTCTCAAAACTGTGACACTATTGGGCATGACCACCACATATAGATGTAATTGCTGATTACAATTTCTCTTTTTTATTATTTGTGTTACATATTCTTGCAAGGCATGCTGTAGTAAAATACCATTTATGTAATAATTTCAATGAGTTTTCTCTAAGAGCTATGGATAATCTTCCTTGTTTGGGTAAACCATATCTTATTCCAAATATTTTGTTTTGTTTTTATCCCAATATCTTTCTCCCATATTATTTTCAAACATTTAATGTATTTGAGTCTATCTCAATTAAGTAAGCATATATTTTAGAGATTACTCCTTTTGCATTGGTCACATACTGCATTAGGATTTGTTCAAATTTCAACAGCTTTCTGGTTATAGTTTGCTTTACCATAGAGTTTACAATTGAGTAGTGTAATTGATATAGCAAAACCCAATTCGTTAACTCTCATTGCAATTTTTCTTTTAGTTGCATTACAGTAAGGGGAGTCCCATCAACATAAAAATCTTTTATTCTATAAAGCCCCTTTTCTTTCCATTTAACATACCTTTTTGGTTTTTCCAAATAAGAAAAATTGGGATTCAGCATGAAAGGAAGCAGTGGGGATATCTCTGGGATTAATTTATTTTTTCCATTTAATCCAAACTTTTAATGTGGTATATAGAAAGGGGTTCTCTACCCACTTTATATCTCTTGCTTTCCCCCCCACCAAAAACCATTTTCTCAATTAATTTCAGATGTTTCCTATCTGCTTCCATGCTCACTCAAGACTTATCAAAAGATTCATTTAAGTATGACACCAAAGCAATCAACTGGTTTTCCTCATAATATTTACTTCTACGGTATTAGGTTCTTCCCATCCTCCTTGATCCATCCTCTTGTATCTTATAGCTTTCATAAGTCTTGGTCTTTTACCTTAGTAAATAAAATTGGTAAAAAAATTTGCCAGCTGCCCAGGTCCTTTGGTTTGATAGATATGGGAAGTGTTTGAAAGAAATAATTTATGTTGGCCAGACTCAATATGTTTCCTTCATCTGTGGTCTCTGGTAGGTATAAGGATATCACTTACGAACAGAGACAGTGAAGTTGTGGTAGAGAATCTGATTCTATAAGACACATTCTATTAGACTCTTCATTACTTACCCCTCACTGATGCCGCCTGATCAAACTACTTCTCTTGACCCCCAATCTGGTGACAAACAAATGGACAGAGTTTTTGTTGGCTGACAAATGTCTCTCAATTACTGAGCAGGTTGTGGAGTTTTTGGCCCTAGCAGTGAGCGAGAAAGAAATTAAAAATGGAGCCAGGTAGGGGAATACCCCACTCCACTTTTCTTAGTTAAGTTTTGTTTGCCACTATATATTCCCATGCTGCCTGGGCCTATACTGGTGAATTACTGTGGATTGTCTGTCCTATCTTGAAGTTCCTTTGTATCTTGTATTTCTTTTCTGTTATGCCAATAAAGGCTATGTTTGTTTGTTAAGGAAGTGGTCTTTCACTGCATATCGTAAAAAAAATATTGCAATGTCTCTGTGAGTTGAGGTATCTATTCCTCTTGGAATTGCAATTCTGTGAGCTCTTTCAAGATCCGTTTTACTTTTTTTTGGGGGGGGGGGGGTCCAGAACCTGGGAGTTAAACCAGTCAGTGAGAAATCCCATGATGTTATCTCCCTCAACCTTCTCCGCCAACCCATGAATGTGGATTTATACAATGGTCTCTGTCTTCCAAATCTGCTAATTTTAGTCTCATAGTTCTGTTTTGGCTCTCCAGTTTTTTAAAAAAATTGCCTCATGCTGAGTTTTGCTCATATCAAAAGCTTGCCTGGCAGTTTCAGCCACATTTTTCATTTTATCAGTCATTTCCTTTAATTGGCTATTTATGGGTTTTAGTAGGTTCTTCCACCCATCCAGGAGTCCCATGGTGCAGAGTGGCAAACTGCAGTACTGCAGTTCAAGCTCTGCTCATGACCTGAGTTTGATCCTGGCGGAAGCTGGGTTCAGGTAGCCTTCCATCCTTCCGAGGTCGGTAAAAATGAGTACCCATATTGCTGGGGGGAAAGTGTAGATGACTGGAGAAGACAATGGCAAACCACCCCATAAAAAGTCTGCCAAGAAAATGTGATGTGATATCACCCCATGGGTCGGTAATGACTTGGTGCTTGCACAAGGGACTACCTTTACCTTTTCCTCCCACCTATCCTTTTTTATTTTTCAAATAATTGTTTAAAAGCGATAGTTGTTTTTGCATACCTTTTAAGATGTTTTCAGCTTTGCTCTCAATGTTTTCTTTCTCTGTGGTTTTAACAGCCATCTTATCTTCTTGCTTCTGTGAAAGGGAGTCAATTTGTTCAAATATTCCTTTGAATGCTTAAGTCCATTGACTCTAAATATTTGAGTTCTTTAGGACATCTGTTGTCTATTGCAGCCAATATTTCATCCATTAAGTGCTATTAAGTTTGCATTTTAGAGTCTTTTTCAGTGTCTACGCATGGAGCTCTCAGATTACGTGTCTGCCATTATCCAGTTCAGGTCCGCCCCTGTCCAGCACTTCTTATATTCCTGAAATTACATCAGTATTCTCAAGAAACACATGAGAGTTCTTAACTACTTAGGGAAGCGTTTGACACAGAATTTATTGATCCTGGTAAATGGTAGGAGTTTCAATAGCTGCTGTATAAAAATAATTAATAATGTGATTCCTGCCCACAAGGATAATGAATTTTTCTTTCATGGACAAGGGGATAGTGACGTTGAGGGAGGGAGATATTAGAGGCTGGCAAATTGATAGTGCATAGCAAACCAGGTTATCACCATGCCACATTCACTCACTTTCCCAACATGTACACATTCTGCAGGAACAAAAGCATTTCCAACTGCAGGACTCAGTATAGTTGGGAGAGTGGACCTCAGTATAAAAAGCAGGAGGGTGCTATTATCAGAGATTCAAATGCACATGGAGATACTGCAGCTTCCCCAACCCTTCTTCTTAGGATCTTTTGGACATGAAGTCTTCCTAATTTTTTGGGTTTAGCTGGTGATCCCCTTCCAGAAGCCACCTTGCAATCTCTTCTGCACTAGGGCCTGGGAAAGAGAGACACAGATTAGAAGGAAGGGAGGCTTGGCTCAGTAGCTCTGCTGTGTGATTGAGAGAGCCTGGCAAAGCAAGCTCGGCCTCCCCCCTTCCTCCCCAAGGGAGGAACCTCATCCAATGGAGAAAATAGAGGGTTTGCTATGTAGTTCCTGTGCGATTGAGCAAGTCTTGCAAAGCAAGCTATGATGCAGAAGGAAGCAAGAGAGAGGGAGAAGGAAGCAGATAGCAGCCAGTTGCTTGGGGGCCTGATAGGAGCTCTCAAGGGGCCCGATTTGCCCCCCAAGCTGCATGTTTGATACCCCCAACTCTATAGGGTCTGGTTTACTAATATTTTGAATCTATTTGATCAGGGGTCCCTAACCACTGGTCCGTGGACCGGTACTGGTCCGTGGCCTGCTATTAACTGGGCCGCAGAGCAAGGCAGAGGCACCGCACCGCCCCTGGTTGCCCAGGATCAGACGGACAAAAGAGACAGTGTGGCCTTGCTCCAAGGCAAGGAGGCAGCCTCAGAGTGAGGCAGAGCAGCCCTACTGCCCCTTCCGCCCACCCGGGACCCAATCAGATGACTGGAGGGGTTTTTAAATGAGAGAAGGAGGCTGATTGGCCTTCTGCTGCCTGACCACCTAGCCTCCCCCCCATATAAATACCCTCATGGGGTCAGGGATGGGGTGTGGGTGTGGGGGCAGCCTGGGGTGGCAAAAACCCCACCACTGCCCCCCACCAGTCCATGGAAAAATTGTCTTCCACAAAACCTGTCCCTAGTGCCAAAAAGGTTGAGAGCTACTGTTTTAGATTATTCAGATTTCAATTGGACTTCTGCTTTGCTATTCCAGAGTCTTGTAGCATATTCTTATTATGCAAGATTATAGGAATCTCCGGACAAATCTGCTGTGCCCAGACTTACCAAAAGACCTGGTTTCAGAAAACAGAACCCAAATTCCACAACCAATTCTCTCTCACTGCCTCTCCCATATTTGTCTTTGATTTCTGGTTTTTCTGGAAACCAGGCATAACCTTATAAATAAAAAGAATGGATAATGTATTATACATCTACTTACTGCAATGTTCTAGTGTGAAATTTACTGGCATGGTATTGTGGAACTTGTTTTACAAATGAGTATCTTGGGGACAAGAATATATCCAGATAAAATAAAAGAGAACAGTGTAGAACTCTTGCATAGCTTAAACATCTCCAGCGTAGAACTACAGATATTTACCATGAGCTGGTGGAGTGGCTGAATCTTCTACAGAAGATGTTGAACTAATTGCAGTGGGATGCTAGAGAGGCAACTACTGGAAACACAATATGGAGGGTCTTTCTTATACAAAATAGGCATTGCAAGTTGAAATCAATGGGACTATGGAGAAACTTTGCACAGAATAGCCCTTTAAAGCCAGGAGGTATCATGTTGACAGTGGCAGGCCTGCCCTCTCCCCAGAAAAATCATATATGAGCTTGGTTTCCTGCTTCTGGTCAATTTACTAAGGATCCACGGTAAGCCATCTGTAAGAATATATATGTTTGGAGTCCAGAAGATGCTGGGAAATTCACTGGTCTAGTACTGAAGATGGCTACCTCCAGTGCTTTTTCTGTAGAAAAAGCTGAGCAGGAGCTCATTTGTACATTAGCTGCACCACCTGACCTAGGAGTACTTGGCTGCAACATGGCAGGTTGGGCCAGCCAGAGCTCTGGCCAGCCCAGATGGAGCTCCGCTCCTATGGGCTCTTGCAGAAAAAAGGCCCTGGCTACTTCTGGCATGCAAGCTGAACAATGTAAGCTGGGCTAACAGCATACAAAATGCTGGGCTATTTTTTTGAGCATACAAAATTGATTCTCTGCCAAAGCACTGAGGCAAGCCTTTGAGACATTACCAGTGGGGTTTATGGCATAGGAGAATGGGATAGGCATGGCTTATGCCTACCATTGTAGCTGCCAGCCAGACCCTTGGCAAGCCCCTGATTAAAAATTTGGGGGTGGGGACAGGTTTGCCAGCATCACACCAATGCATGATGTCATTTCCAGCACAAACCAGAAATGATGTCATTGCTGGGGTAACATTCTAAGATTAGCCCAAAACTCTATGGTAAACCATAGATGACACCAGTTCTGGTTTTGTGCTGCAGATGAAGTTCCACATCTGTGAGACACCCACAAACCCCCCTTTTTTCCCTCCCACCATCTTGTAAAGTGGTGATGAGAAATGAGAGCCAGTACTGGGAGACACTTCTGCTCCTGAGGCACTTGCAGTGCTGCTGGGGCTTTGTTTGCTCATAAGTGAGCCTGGCTCAGTAAAACCTTTATTTACTCCCCTCCCTTTTGTTGCTAATATACAGGCATCTTTGCAGACAGATGTTGCCATTTCCTCCCCCCCCCCCGTCACTTGGCTCCCAAAGGGTTGCCTGCCTCCCACTTGGTGGGAGAGGATGTTGCTTTGTTCCTTTAGATGTGAATAGTAATTGAGGAAACACCCAGTAAGGTGAAGCAATTACTACTTATGAGGTGAACATTAAGCAGAACCACATGATACAACCCTTTCAGGATTCTGCTACTTGAAAAAATGGGGAGGCAACCACTATTCCACCATCCCACAGCACTGGCATCTGAACCTATCCCAGTACAAATGCAGAGTGCCAAATAACATCCTGTAACATCATTATATGTAGTGCTCAATAAGAACTAAAATCCACCATCTTGGATCCTAGGGAGTGAACCTGAAACTGTACTACATGTTTAAACTGCATGAACTTTTTGAAATATTTTAATGATTTTACTGTACCTTTATTTTAACATTATGTTGTTTTAACTGTTGTTAGCTGCCCTCAGCCCATTAGGGGAGGGTGGGATATAAATGTAATAAAATAAAATAAAAATAAAAACAGGTGAAAGATCAAATGTTTGATTGCTGCTTCTCGTAAGCATACTTCCTGGCAAAAAACAGGTTAGGCTAGAACACCTCTCTTTAAGACGAACAAAGTTTCCTTCAAGATATGAGCTTCACTGAAGCAATTTCCAAGGCTCAGTTATCTCATTTTCTCCTTGACCTTCTGAGAAGGGTCACCAATCTAGAAGAAACTAATAGGGTGTGGTGGATAGGGTGTTGGACTAAAACTGGAAGATCCAGGTTCAAATCAACCAGAAAACTCCCTGGATAACCTTGTGGTAGTCAATTTTTCACCGAAGTCTACTTCATAGGATCACTGGGAGCATATAATGGAGAAAGGCAGAACTGCATGTATGCTTCCCTGAGCTGCTAGGAGGAAGGGCAAAGGAAAAATGTGATGGAGTCTCTCCAAAGGTGTCCCCATTGATGTAGCTGGAGTTGTAGCTTAATTCCGCAGAGGTGAATACAGCATTTGAGTCTGCTCTTTTCTTTTTAGCCCCTTTCCATCTCTTCCTCCTCCCCTCAGTTTGCTTCTTCCCCTTTCTGATGGTAGAGAAAGGCTACAAGAACTTCTAAAGGAGAAACTTAAAGAGAAAGGCAGAAACTGATGTCTAATTGGGGACCACAGGCAGCATACAACACAGCTGCGCATACAGGTTTTTCACTATAGCTCTGCAGTATGTGGTTTCCCTGAAGAGCTGAAATATAACTTTGTTATATAGTCCTTAAATTTTAAGCAGCAGCCACTCATTTGCTTCCCAACACTGCTTTTGCCTCCGTATTGAAATGTTTCAACTGCCTAATTAAGTCCTACAGGAATTTCAGTCCGTTGTGCAGGCAACCTTAGAAAATACACTTGAGCATCCAGTAGAATTAACAGAAGGTCAGAGTATCCCTGGCATGAAGTGAGTGGTGATGTAGATTCTACCATTCCACTCAGCAAAGTCTGAAGCCTTCCACCAGCCTAAGAAGCCATCCTCCAACTTTTCCAGCACAGAAAGAGCCACTTAAGTTGGAGGAAGACCTCTGAAGCTGCAGGAAAACTTAACATTCTGCTCAGTGGAGTCACAGGATAAACACCATTGATTAACCTTATGGGCTGGTTGTAAAAATTATTGCGATAACATATGTGAAGTATTTTGAATAACGAAACTGTTACATACATTTAATTATTTATTCACAGTGCTTATACTCATTGGTAAGAACATAAGAGAAGCCATGTTGGATCAGGCCAATGTCCCATCCAGTCCAACACTCTGTGTCACACAGTGGCCAAAAAAACTTTCTTCATAGGGAAAGTGTTCCAGCCCTTTAATCATTCTAGTTGCCCTTTTCTGGACTTTCTCCAATGCTATAATATCCTTTTTGAGGTGCGGCGACCAGAACTGCACACAGTACTCCAAAGGAGACCGCACCATCGATTTATACAGGGGCATTGTGATACTGGCTGATTTGTTTTCAATTCCCTTCCTAATAATTCCCAGCATGGCGTTGGCCTTTTTTTATTGCAATCGCACATTGTCTTGACATTTTCAGTGAGTTATCTACCATGACCCCAAGATCTCTCTCTTAGTCAGCCTCTGCCAGTTCACACCCCATCAACTTGTATTTGTAGCTGGGATTCTTGGCCCCAATGTGCATTACTTTGCACTTGGCCACACTTAACTGCATTTGCCACGTTGACGCCCACTCACCCAGCCTCAACAGGTCCCTTTGGAGTTCCTCACAATCCTCTCTGGTTCTCACCACCCTGAACAATTTAGTGTCATCCGCAAACTTGGCCACTTCACTGCTCAATCCCATTTATGAACAAGTTAAAGAGCATGGGACCCAGTACCGAGCCCTGCAGCACCCCACTGCTTACCGTCCTCCATTGCGAAGGCTTTGTTCAGAATTTGTTCTAGGTAAATGCAGCTCATGCTCCAATTTCCCCTCAGCAATGAGAGGCAGTCCTCTCCTGTGCTATTATAGCCTTATATTATTTTGTGTCACATGGGCCCCATTAACAGCAGGTCTGGTACTGAAAAGATTTACAGCCTCTTCTTGGGAAGTTTGTAGTTTGGAAGAGGAAAGCCCTATCAAAATGTGGATGTGGAAAATGTAACATCCTCTCCAGGATGGTCTGCTAAACCAATTGCTGTGGGGAGACTAATGGTGGTTCATTCTCTGCACTCAGTTCAGGAGGGGTAAAGCCCTCAGATATCTGGGAACAACATTACTTCATTCTGTCTCCCCTTCATAAAGTAACCACTGTTGGATTTAAAACTGTAGCAGTGTGTTAGATAGATTCAGCCAGGGGTGTGGAATCCTTCATTGCTAGAAAATATTGTATTGTGTAGGAATTTAAGGATGACATATTTTAGTCCTTAAGCATATGGCACCATGGTGGTGGTACTGTGAAAGTGTTGAAAATCTTATTGTGTTGCATAGTATATAGCAATTTGTGCTGAAGACAGGAAAATTGACAAGCACCCAAGCATCTCTAAACACAGATTGTGCAATCTGGCAAAAGTTATTTGGGCAAGTCCCATAGTAATAAATAGGTTTCATTACTCTTGAGAAAGTCCCATTGCTTTCAATAGGATTTAGTCATGACCGATTTCCACCCCCCCCTGGATTGAGCCCATGGATTTTATGAATTGATCAGTACTTTATTGATAACATGTCTCTGTGTGGGACCGAGGGGCTGAGAATTTCATTGTGCATCACTGGAGCTTGTTTGTGATCTCATCAGTTTTTATTGTGAGATAAGGCAGAGAGAAGAGGAAAAGTCAGGAAACTTTTGGACCCTGTTTATTCTCTCTGCAACATAATCTGAATGTAGAAAGAAAGGAAGTAGGTTCTGATGCTTTCACAGTAGTGCTTCACAGGGTCAAATACAGCCTTTGTGGTTTCTGCCATGAGATTTTATGGGGCCTGGATCCTATCTACTTTCAAAAAGTATATATACATTGTGACCAATCTGATCCTATTTTTAGAAACAATGAGTTGGAATTTACCACTACAGTCTTACCACTACAGCCTTCTTTCAGCAACAGGAGAAGGCACATAAGTAAGTCTTCTTGGGATGGAGGAAGACTTCAGCTGAGCAGAGTGGTAGGATCCATTCCACAGTGAATAATGTATTTATGTATCCCTTCCACATTCCACAATCCTCTTATTTTAGAGGGTAGCTATTATTCTAGAACTTTTGTAGAGCACAGGAAAAGGTGTCTGAGGTCATTTTCCTTCCATGTAATCACTTGCCCTTGTTCTGGAACTTTGTTCTGAAGTGATAATCAAGTGTAGGTCAAATGAAGTTTGGCAAGAGCCCCAGACCAATAACACAATGCATCCTCCTTCCTGAACTTTGGTGTTTTAAAATTTGTTTTATTTTAGTTATTTATAGTCACCCTTCCTTACTGGGATTCAAGGCGGATTGCACAGAGTGAGCTGGTAAAATCAATGAAACGAAACATTCAGTAACCAATGCATTAAGACATTAGAAGTGGGGAGCCACCAGAAAGAACTGAAGCCTAAGTAGTCACATGACACATTAAGCGGTTCAGAAATTACATAAATAGAATCCTACTTACAATAAGCTATACACAGCAGTATAGACCACAGTCCCTGATCACCTACCCAAGCAAGTTTCTAAAACCATGTTGTACATTGCAATCCTACTACCTGTGCAGGAAAGCTCTCTTGAATAGTTCAGTTTTGCATACTTTGTGGAAAGCGAAAAGAGCAGGAGCTTTCCTGAGCTCCTTGGGCAAACCATTCCACAAAGTGGGAGCCTCAATGGAGAAAGCACATGAATGTGCAGTTGTTGATGTTGCCCCTTTGCAGGTTGGCACCTGCAGAAGCCACTGCTGACATGAGCAAAGTTGTCATGCTGGAACATAGGGAGAGGGACCATCCTTCAAATAAGAAGGGAAAAAGTCATGAAGAACTTTGTATGTGATAGGCAATATCTTAACCTGAGCCTGGTAACAGATGGGCATGCATTCAGCCTGTCCATTTCAAGGCATCAGCTGTTAAGAATTCCTCCAGATTTGAGGTTTGGCATTGAGTAGCTGTGGTAGTCTGTTGCAGAGAAGTCAAGAAAGGATCTTGAGGCACCACAAAGACCAGCAGAATATCAGAGGCACAAATTGAATTTTCAGTCTGCTCGTGTCTATATACACACATACACAAAGGAGAAAAATTGTGAACCGGGGTCAAAAGGCTGTGCAGAACTCCACTATACAAGATGAACCCAGTGACCACTCAGAACAGCTATAATCATGGATCACACAGCTGTCTAGTTATGTTATTTAACACCTAGAAAACATGTTGACAGTTTAAAACCTGGTTAATAAATTAAAACTATAAATTAAACCTAATTCTAGCTAGAGTCTTCATTTAAGTGTCCTTTGTTGGTGAAGAATGGAGACTTTCAGGTCAGTGTGTCCTTTATTTATTTATTTCTGTAGCTTTATAGGCCGCCCTTTCCCATAGTGGGCTCAGGGCGGCTTCCAACACAATAAAACAATCAAACCAATTTAAAACAATTAAAACAGTTAAATAGTTTAAAATTAAGACAATTAAGCCACAGCTCGCATTAGGTGAGGTGGCATAGCTAGTATAAACAGATCGATTAGACTTACTTGTCCCAACTAGGTGTTCAAATCCCAGCTATATTGGTTTCAAGGAATCAGTACAGTGCAATCAGTGCATTTCTACGGTGCATTTCTACACTGAAATGTTGTCCCACTAGTTTCTGAATGCTGCTGTTTTGTCATATTTGTGTCCATTTATTCTTTTGTAAGAGACTGGCCTGTTTGTTCTGCATAGACAGCAGAATGGTATTATTAACAAATGATTGCATATGTCACATTGGAAAATGAATAGCTGCATGACCCCTGTTATTATATCCTGCAATAGTGTTGCTTGAGTAGGATGTAAGGACAGAGCTGACATCTAGATTGTCAGGGTGTTGGGGGTCTGGTTCTTTGCCTTATGTCTCTTAGGTGGTCCGTTTGCTGAAGAGTAACAGTAACAACCAAGTAACGGCCTACCGCTTGTGAAAGACTATTAGAGATTTTGTTTTGCTGACACAATTGGTAATGACATGCTTTCTGTTTCATCAATTTCAATCTTTCCCTCTGTTGACCTGAAACAAGCACTCTCTTTAGTCTTCATAGAGTTCCTGAATGATTCCAGATATGGAAATGGAATCTGTGCCACTGTTCCCACCAAAGCTGAACCCTTGGGAGAATAATGGAAAAATCTGCCATGAAAATGTTGGGAAAACGTCACCCCAGAGTCAGAAATGACTGGTGCTCGCACAGGGGAGTACCTTTACCTTTTTAATAGGAGGAAGAACAGAGAGGCATATGGAAGGACGACCATAAGGAGAAGATAACTGAGATTAAAGAGCCATTTGCTAAGGGTTGATGGCTTTGGGGAAATGTGTGACCATAGGGAAGACCACAGCCAACTGTAATTCCTTTGTATATATAGGCACAATAATTTATATATATGGGACAATAATAGGCACAAATGGGGGATAAGGACTTACCTTATCATCATGCTAAACTTCTTTTGGCAGTTCTGTTGAGTTTCTGGAACGAGAGTAACTGCAGGTGTGAGATCAATCAAGGAGAAGGATAGCATGTTCTTTAAAACAGAATAATGATTGAATCCGGAACTGAGTATGGAATACAGTCAATGTCCTGCAAATCCCATGGAGTTATTCCTGTTTGTAATGATAAAACTACAATAAGGAGAAAGAGATAGTCTGAGGCCAGCTAGTGACTCAGGGGTATGAAAACACAGCAGCTGTGTTCCTCTTTGTGCCTGCCCTTGTGAACTGTCTGGGGTAGGGAGCAGGAAAATGGGCTGATGGCCTTTGTAATAGGATGTAATTGACATACCAAAAGGAATGTTGAAAATGGCAGAAAGGAAAATCTGACTGTTTGAAGGTCAGCAACACAAACTGGTGATATTGGGTGTCAGGAAGAGGTGAAGGTAGCCAAGCTGCTGCTGAGGAGCAGACTTCAAAAAATAAAACAACCACATTCCACATCCTGCCCTGTGCTCAGATTGCATAGTGAATAATCAATATGCTTCTTGTTGAAACAAATCAGATTGTAGGAGATGAGAACAAGGCATACACATAAAAACTCTGTCATAATACAGACTGGTAAAATTTAGACGATAGACAGGCAGACAGATGACTTGCAGAGCCATATTTCAAAACCATAGTGAGCAGAATAACTAATTTGGAAGGTATATGTTGGAGGAGGGTATCACTATATCTAATTATCAACATGGCAGGGTTGCCATCCCCCCGGTCCTGGTGAGGGTTCCCCTTTTTTGGGGAGCTCCAATATGCCACTGCTCAGCTGGCAGGGAGGGGAAGCCCTGCCTGCAAGCCAGAGTGCTGGAAGCCACTCCTCTCCCTCCCCTCCTACAAGATTTAAAGGGCCCTTCAGCTGATCAGTGGGGAGCAGGTGGTCCACTAATCAGCTGGAGGGCCCTTTAAATCTTGCAGAAGGGAGGGAGAAGGGGCAGGCACCACCCTTGCTTCTTCTCAAAGGAGTTTAAAGAATCCCTTTAAACAGGACTTTGTAGAAAAAGCCCATCAGGAGCTCATTTGCATGTTAGGCCACACCCCCTGACATCACCAGAAGTGACATCACCCATTCAGTAGGTTATTTTCTGCATATTGACACAGAACAATACAGTGCCATCAGCTGCATTTCTTGGATGTGTGAGAACACACAGCCCAATGAGAGCCCTTGATTCACACTCCCAAAAAACACGGCCATAGAGAGAGAGCCATGTGTGGTACAGCAGGCAGCAGCAGGCCCAGCTGCTTCCAGGAGGGGGCATTCATGGTTGGCTGCACATCTCTCACTCTCTTCACAAGCCCTTTGGAAGCTGAAAGTGGCAGAGAGGATGGAGCATGCAATCTGGGAGATTGTGGCTGCCTAGTGCCTTTCCTCTGCCGGAGAGCTTTTTTTTTTTGAGCTGGTGGTGGCACCCTGGTCAAGCCAGCCAGAACTGCATTCCTGTGCATTCCTGCTCAAAAAAGCCGTGTCTTTAAATCCTTTTGAGAAGCTGGTGTGTGTGTGTGCATGCACGCACGCGTGCATGAGTTCACAGCTTAAATAGCAGGTGCATGCCACATCTCTGCTTCTCCCCCAAAGCATTTAAAGGGATCCTTTAATTTTTTTTTTTACAAGGAGTGGGGGTGGAGCGCAGGCACTGGTCCCCAGTGTGATGATGTCACTTCCTTATGTTGGGAAGAGCCACAATTGTAATATGCTGGACACAATTCATCCACAAAATCCTAAACAGAACAGAAAGGCTCAGATTGTTGGTTGTATTGAGAGAGACCCCCCCAAAGGTATTTATAGCATCTGTATCCATACTTTCTCCAAGAAACTCATGGCAGTATACAGTGGAATTATTCTTTTGTAACTTCACAATAACTTCTGTAACATAAATCACACTAAAAGATAGCCACTTTCCCATGATCTCCCAGTGAGAGTCATGGCTGAACAGGGATATGAATCCAGAACTTCCTGAGCCTTCTGACTCTTCCCAACAATTCTTATGCCATACTGCTGTTGTAAAATACTCTTAGCAGCATTTGGAACACCACTTATTGGGATTAACTAGTTTAGCATAAGTAATGAACGGTCTCTTAATTTTTCTTGATCAGGTCTGAATTTTACATGACTGCATGTTGCTTTGCACTTCCTGCATTTTTGTGGCCTTTTGACCTTGCTGCTTATTTATTTTCAAACTGGTGGAAAATGCTGTCAAATGTATGGCAACTGCATAAGGTTTTCAGAACAATAGACAAAGAGAGGTGGGTTTGGCGTTACTTGCAAAGCAACCCTGGACTTCCTCGGTGGTCTCCCTTCCAAGTTCTGACCAGAGTGGACCCTGCTTAGCTTCTGAGATCTGATGAGATAAGGCTAGCCTGGATTGTCCAAATCAGGGTATTTATTTTCATACCTCCTACCCAAAAAGTTTGCCTAGTGAAAAGCCACTCTTTTCATCTGAGCATGTAGGCTCTGATCCATGAAAGTTTATGCTGGAACCAAATACAGTTAATCTTTTAAGGTGCTGGGAGACTTATTTTTGTTTGCTTTGGGGGGCAACAGACCTGCAACACTTCCTGTTACAAAATCAGGGGCCCTTTGATGATTGAGAATGCCACTGATGCAGCAGGGTTCTGTATTAAGTGCAAAGCAATGAATGCCATGTGGCACTGACTCTCCTTTCTTGTGTTAGAAAGCTGGAAGAACTGGTGGCAGTAGCAGATAGATGTGGCATCAGCTATAGCCTGTGTGAGATCCCTAGATTAAGCACCCTTTCTGTAGGACTGGGCTATTAAGGTGGCAGTTCTTTGAGTGTCTGTTTTGATGTTTTATGATGTGCCTTTTGGGTTGGGTTTTTTTTTCTTACATTTTCAAACTGTTTTAAAGAAGGCAACTGGAAACCTGTTCATAACATTCTGAGGGTTGTTGTGGACCCTGAGCAAATGTCTGCATCAGTTGTAATGGAGGCTGAATGCGCCTCAGGGGTCTGATAATAGCCTACCCCTGTTTTATGTTGGCATACTTTAATAGGAAGAAATGTAATGAGTTTAGTTCTCTTAAGTGTCCCGGACAGCAGACTCTAGCATGAATGAAACTACCATAGTTTCAACTAATAAGGCCTTAAATCCCAGTGAAGCTGAGGAACTAGGATATCCAGGGTCTGTTTCAGGTAGTGATGGATTATGGATTGCACATTTATTGTAAGTAAGTCCCCGACTTTCTCCTGGTCTGCATAATGAGCCATAATAAATTATCAGGGAGCTAGCAGCCCCCGGTTCTAAATTGCATTAATGCTTGTGCAGTCCGTCAACGTCGCTGTCCATTGCTGTGAATAATTGAGTGCAGTGACACACACTGGAACTTTGCTAATAGTTAAAATGCTTTTTGAATTAAAGCAAGTAATGGGAGGAAATCTGGAAACTGCCTGTAAATCATGCCTCAATCCCAAGACAATTTGGGGCTTTGTAGCTGCCTGCTGGAAGCTTGGGGGAAAAAGCCCTGTAGCTAGACCATTTTTGCAGAAATCCCTGAGCACAACCTCTCTGCTCTTCATAAAACAAATAGCAGCACTTGAGGTTTGTACTACAAATGCCTGTGCTGAAAGTTTGGCAGAAGGGGGCTGACACGGTGTCAGTGACACCACAGTGAAGGCAGGATTTATCCCCTGGCACCAGTGCAAGGATCCAACCCTCTCCTTCCAGCCTGGAGCAGCAACCCTCTTGGTTGCTGTTGTGGTGATGGATCCATCTAAGTCATTTTGCAGCTCCTTGGGAAGAACTGGACCCAGTCTAGCCATGGATTAGGAACAGGAAGGGTGGGCATGGGGCTCCAAGCATAGGATCAGTATGAGTCACCCTTTGTATCACTGCACCTTTCTGACAGTATGCTTTCCTGAAGTGCTTTGAGTACATCAGAGGGAGCTAATCAGTATGGTTACCAGGACCCTCCTGGCAATCCACAGGGGATGGGGAGGATTTACCTGGAGAAAGAGAAAGGCCAAGTCCTCATGACTGGTGTGCAGTGTCCAGGCAACATTCTGGTGTCTGTGCAAACACTCTATGGTAAAACCAGCTTCTGTAGAGTTTTTGCCCAAATACCAGTATCACCTGGATGTTGCTGGTGTAGTGATGTCACTTCCTGTGCAGTCCCAATGATGAGGCCTGGGTCTTTCTCTTTCTCCAAGCAAATCCCCCTGCTGACCAGCTGGAGGTTCCTGCCTCCATCTACCACACCAGCAACATCCAGGCAACCTTACTAATCAGGGACATTCTGATGTTTTCCTTATGAGACAATTGCTAGCAGCCTTCGATTAGGGGTATTGTTGTGCTACAGCAGTCATTCACAGCTGAGTTTCCCTGTATAGACAAGGCAATCCAGTAACAAATGACTGCTACAGTGTACGTCCAGAATTTACTCCCTCTGGCCTTGTCTAAAATCCTGTAGCACAGCTGACAGGTGGGACCATGCCCCCCAGGCTGACAGGAAACAAGAAAGGACATTAGACGGTGCAGAGAGCTCCAACTACAGGCAGGCTGAGCTTGGCAATGCAGCTAAGTATTTCTATGCTGGTGCTATGGAAACAAGGTCCCTCAGGGACCTGGAAGCTGCACTGGATGTGGGGTTGGGAGGGAAGAGAATGCAGGGGGTTCCAGGATCTATTTAAGCTCTGGCAGAAGCTAGAGAGGAAGTTTGTGAGCTGGCTCATTTCCCTGAGGATAGCCAGAGAGATAGCCAGAGAGGGACAGGGAAGTGAGCAGTGCCTCTCCCTCTGAAGCATCTGCAGAAGAAGAGGAAGCCAGATGTGATTCATCCAGGGTGGAGGTTGAGGCAAGCCTTGCCTCCTGGACTTGCCTCCCCACTGTGTGTTAGTGCAGTATCCAGTGATGTGTGGAGGCAATCTCTGCACCAACTGAGACTTCCAAACTATCATCCAAGGCAATCCTTAAATGAAACACTGGAGGACCTGTAATTGGCTCTTTGCCCCTTGAGCAGGATATTGGACAGTCAGAACAGAACATTAGAAAGCTGCATTATACTAAATAAGACCATCAATCTATTGAGGTCAGTACTGTTTACTGGACTAGGCTGGCAGTGGCTCTCCAAGGTCTCTGGTAGAGATCTTTCACAACACACCTTCTCCCTGGTTCTTTTAACTGGAGATGCCAAGGACTGAACCTGGGACTTTCTGCATACAAAGCAGAGGTTCTTCCTCTGAGCCATACTCTATCTCTAGAGATAATCATTAACATTCCTGACCAAACCCTTGCTCTGGGACCAAGTTCAGAGTGAGAACCATGCTATGTTTCCTTCACTCTCCAGGCCCCACAAAATTTGTCAAAATGGGAGGGGACCTTTCTTCTTTAAATCTCCTCCAATTGATTCACTAGAGCTTTCTTAGGTGGCTTACAGAACTATATTACTCTATTTAGGGATATAGCTGCCAACTTGGTATGTTCCCAACACAAATTAACAGTTCGTTGTACTTTTACGACTGCTCCATGCTGGGTTTGGAGAAGCAGCCAGGTTTACAGTTTAATTGGCCTTTACTCCCCAATATCTGTGAAAGAAAGAGAACATGGCTGACATAAGAGAATTGTAAGTGAGCGTTCAGCCTTAACAAGAGATCTGGGCCCAGGTGGGCTTCATAATGGGCTCTGCTGATCACTTCATTACGCAAACCCATCATCCCAGTTTGCTGTAATGAAGTTTTCCCTCTTCACTTCACCCTTTCAAAATTAGTTTTCTTGTAAAGCTGCACTGCTTTGTCTTGAGGCAAAACAGTAGAAAGAGCTGTAAAAGAAGGTGCTTAACAGAAACAAACTGCTAAGGTTCATAAGGCCCGGAACTGGAGCTTGTTTCTGTTACTTGTTCTCACAAACCTTTAGTTTTTCTCATGTATTTTTCATTTGACATTCTTCCAAAGAATCTCCTTTCCCACTGCAGAGAATGCATCATCGAGACAATCACTAAGCAGAAGTCTTACAGAAAGTCATTTATCATGGCTGGATCCATATTATGTATCATGGAATCTGGTTCCCATTGTCTTGTGTAGTATAGTTATCGGAATGGGTGGAGAGCCTGGGTTGTGTTTCAATCAAATTCTGAAATTAGTTGGTCAGATGAGCCATATCATCAGCATGCTTTCTTCTGCTCTGAGCAAACTTTGAAATAAATAGCTTTCCAGGTTGCAGAATTTTCATGTTTGACTTGCAAAAGGCTAAGAGGTCTGGTGACAGGATCCTTGCTAGAAAGAAACCCTTGGCCACACATTTACAATTTTGAAATGGGTGACACCAGAAAATAGCTGCCACTGAGTCTGGTTCTGGTCACAAGATGCTGGGATGTTCCAAGCCTAGCATTCTCCTAGGAGAGGGATTCTGAACAGCTGCTCCCTGCAGAAACATATAGGCAATACACAACTTGCTACAGAAAGGTGGGGGAAAGCCAGGACTGACTCTTAGCTTAGAATTGGGTGCTAGTAAAAACTTAGGTGGAGAGATATTCCCAGTTCCCATGGGCTGCACTGTTTGTGTTACTAGTCATTAATGTGATGGGCTAAACAACAACATGGGCAAAACCCAAAGACAACTCTTCATCTGATAGGGTTTCCAGGTCCCTTCTGGCCACCAGCAGAAGGTGGAAAGGTAAAATTGCCTGCTCTAGGTTGGGAAACTCTTGGAAGTTTGGGGGGGTGGAGCCTGGGGAGGATAGGGACTACAGTGGGGTTCAATGCCATGGAGTCCAACCTCTGAAGTATCCATTTTCTCCAGAGGAACTGATCACTATGGTCTGGAGCTGAGCTGTAATTCCAGGGGATCCACAGGTCCCCCCAGAGGCTAGCATCTCTATTACCTAAGTATACTGTGTCTGTGTCAACTTCTCTCTCAAAAGCAAGGAGCTCCCTGTGGAAAGGCCATGGCCTCATTACCAGAAATGATTTGCCCTTCTCCCTACATCCTCACCAAAGTGATGAACTCTCTTTGCAAAAAGGCATTTTCTCTTCTACACCAAGGTCTTGAGCATCAGAGCAGGATAGGTCAGGAGAGTGAATTGCTTTGCTGACCTCCTGAGATTTCTTTTTGGGTTTTATCTCACCCAATTGTAAATGAAATCTTTTTTAGACTTGTGCAAGGGATAAGAGGCAAAGAAATTAATGGTGTCTCTTTAGATCAAGGTGCAATCCTTCTCCCTCCATTCAGGAGAGAGCTTGCCACCCCCAGCGTACCAGTGTGAATGAAAATGAGAGCTGTGGTTGCACTCTTTCTCCTGTTAAGAATAATGATGTGAAGACAGTTGAGTGCAAAGATTTAGTATCTTATGGAGGTCCAAAGTGTGAAGGAAAACCTTTCTAAATAGGTGCAAGAAATGCAAAGAGAGGTATCAAGATCTTGGTTGAGCTGGCAGTTCCAGAGTAAAGACAGAACAAGGCTTCTATAAAATTCAGTTACTTTGAAGCGGGGAAATTTCATCCATAGCATGTACCTTCTGTGCAACTCATAAAGATTCAGAATGTCCTCTACAGAACCTGCCAATCCCTATTCATCACCACTCCTAGTTTGAGGTGAGTCTTGTTAGGTCTGTTAAGCAGAGAGAGAACTGATTAGCAGAGCCCTGGCTTTGGAAGGATGAGACAAGCCTTCCCAGGAAATCTTGGGTTGTTGCAAAGAGATTTGCGAGCTTCTGCCTCCTCTCAACTCTATTTGTAAGTTACCTGGAGACCCAGGGACCACCTTTCCTCATTTGTTATCAAGTAGTCAATGCAGCATGTGTTATCTATGTAGACAATATGTTTCCTGCTTATTTCATAGACTGGAAAAACCAAATTAAGGGGAAGAATTAATTTTGTTCAAGTTGAGAGTTGTAAGTTACAAAACTATTCAGTTTTTCTGGAGATCAACATAAGAAGAGCCCTTCTGGATCAGACCAATAATCTGTGACCTCTGTTGTAGGTAGTGTGTGTACACAGACACCCTGTTTTTGCTTTTCTTATCTTCCAAAAGATCTTGTTCCAGTTTGAAAAACTGAATGAATGTTTTGATTGTGACCATAGGGATGTGCCTCAGTGAAATCCATGGGATGCTCTCAAAAACCATAAGAGCATGCTTGTAACTTTTACTTGTTCATGTCCTGTAAGTGACAGAAGAGAGTTCTCCTGATCTTTTCCCCTTGAACAATTTTGGCTGAGATTGCAGAACTGCATTTATTTCTAAACCCTGACAATAACTTGCTATTATATAACTTTGTGAATCAAGGGCAGCAATTACTAAGTCAGATCTGCACAATTTTTATCTGTCTGATATTTTTTCTGCCCTTCCTTGATGGAGCTCAGTGACATCCATTTTATTTTCACAGCAATCAAGCTAAGAAAGTCACCTGGTGAAGTTTCATGACTGAGCTGGGATTTTAAACATGGCTCTCCAATCATGAACCATTATGTCATACTAGATATTCATTAAATTGGGTAAAACTTCTGAGCCCTGCATTTTGTCCTGCCAAATGCTTGTTAAGTCCCCAAATGCCAGAAAATTAGGGAGCTTATCAAATCCTCGATTGTTTAAAGGGTTGCATTCAGTTTAAGGCGCATGTTTACCAGCTCCAGGTTGGGAAATACTTGGGAGATTTGAGGTATGTGTGGAGTTTTAGGAGGTCAGGGTTTGGGAATGGGAGGGACTTCAGTAGGGTATAATGCTGTGGAGTCTGCCTTGAAAACATCATTTTCTCCAGGTGAACTGATCTCTGTTGCTTAGAGATCAGTAGTAATCTCAGGTCCTGTTATAAAAGGAAAGGGACTGTGAACTATACCCTGTGGATAGTATGTCTTATCTGTTCACAGTATGTATGTATGTACTTTCACTGCTTTGTTTGTATACTTATGTAATACCATTTTGGGGGAGCGTCATGGTGTAGCCTGGTCTTATCAGATCTTGAAAGCTAAGCAGGGTCAGTACTTGGAATGGAGGAAGGCAAAGGCAAACTACCTATGCTTCTGACTTGCCCAACTTTGCTGGGGTTGCCAGGCTGGGGTGGCACTTTACACACAATACCATTTTCTGCATTGTTTAACATAGTATGTCTAATACTTATGTTGTGTTTCTGATAGCTGTAACCCTGACTAGGGGTGTGCATTTGGTTCAGCTGAACCGAAGAAACATCCAAATCACCCCTGATTTAGAAGTATATGGCGCCATATACTTCCGAATCCAATCTGCAGCCATAATATGAGAGCCGTATACGGCTCTCCGTATACTTCCGAATCAATATTTGGAAGTATACGGAAGTCAATAAAAAAGGCGGAAAAGAAGCTTCTGCAGCCTCAGGGGAGCTGCTTGCCTCCTTTCCTGCCTTAGGTAGCCTTTTCCCACCTCTCCCATAGCCTCGCTGGGATCAGGGAGGGAGGGGGAGAGAAGCCCCAGCAGCCAATCCAAAGCATGCATTTGCAAAATGCATTGCAAATGCATGCTTTGCAGGGCTGTTGTGTAGCTGATGGCTGGGCTAATTCCCCAGCCATCAGCAACATCGTTGTTCTTTTGTTTACTTGGGTATCCAAGTAAACAGTGTTCTCTGGCCAATCACAGAGCAGTGACATTTTTTGAAATTGCTCTGTGTAGGGCCAGAGAACCTTTAAAGGAGTCTGCTTGGCTGGACTCCATTCCATTGCTGCTGTGTTGGTGTTGGTGTGTGAGAGAGATTGTGCTGTGCTGGCCCTTGGCCTCAGCTGCTGCTGCTCTCTCTCAGCCTTGCCTGACCTACCTAGAGAAGAGAAGACATCTAAGGTAAGACAGTCTTAGGGTTCTTGTTTTTCTTTAATTAGTAAAAGGACTTTTTAAGACTCAGAGTCCCTTTACTTATCCAGATTTGGGTGGGTGGATACTGGGTAGCTTATTTGGGGTTAGAAGGTTCTGCTGGGGGGTGGGGGCCTGGGGTGGGGGTTTTTTGCCAATTTGCCTATATCTTACTTTAGTGAGAGGACTTTTAAAAGTGCAGTGTCCTTTAACTTTTCCTGATTTGGGTGGCTTGGATTTCTTGGGGGTAGGGTGAAGGTTTTTTTGGGGGGAGGGGTTGGTAAAGTTCCTATATTGTTAAAGTCAAGTTTTTTACGGTTTTAAAAGGATTCTGTGTTTGATTTGTTGCTGCTGTGTTGTGCTGCTGTTGCTCCTTTTCTCTTTTGGTTCTGGTTCTTGGCGGTGGGGGGGCTAATTTTCATTGTCCTGAATACAGTATTCTGAATTTTTTGGCCCCGTATATTTCCGAATCCAATTTTTTCCAATTTTTTTTTTTTGCACACCCTTATTCCCTGACTAGCCCTATTGCATTGCTGATCCTCTTGATTGCATTGACCTACCCTGCATAATCTGCTTTTAGTCTAAGTGGAAAAGGTAAACCATACAGAATGTAAATAAACAAAGAAAGAATAATCAAATAAGGTTTATTAGCTCAAACATTTTGACTTTTATATCAAAGATAATATCCATTCTAAAATAGATCTATACAGGTTTTCTGGTAAGTACGTGCAATGTACTCTCCCTTTCCTGCCTCTCGCTATATGAATCTATGGATTAGTTGTGCTTGTCACTTTGTCATCTTCTTGACCCATCTCTCAGTACCTTCAGAACCCTTGACAGGCCTTCTTGGCCCTGACCCCGGTCTTATGAAACATTATCCCATTAGGAGTTTATCTCCATTGCAAGACTTTAGGACAGCATATAAAGGCTATTTTATATTAGGTGTTTTTGTCAAATGTAAGTGGCAAGTCTGATTGTCCTATTCTTTGAGGGTAATATTCCCTCACTGTGGGTTTTAACTTGATTGTAAATTGCTTTAAAAAACAAAACCAAACCATTTTTTTTATTTCACCATGTTATAATTTTCTTGATCCAGCTTGGGGCTTCCTTATGGGGGCAGGAAAGAGGTATTTATATATTTTAATAAAGGAACAAAGACATGTGTACGCTTCCTAAAATAATCTAAAAAGTGGGAAAGGGAAAGTGTTTACTCAGGGGAAATTTTTTATTTACTTTAGGTAGCTTGTGTCTATGATAAATAGATAGTGGCTTAAGACAAGAAAAATTGCAGTAATTCATTAAAATATAGATAATGGCGTAAAATACCTTGTCGTGTTCCTTAAGGCATATTTTGTTCATTTTTTTACATCTAGTTCCGTTGCTGAAAATAAGAAGGAGCCTTCTGTCCTCGCTACACAGAGCAGGTTAGTAATCTTAAAAGGTGTGATTTGAGGATAGGAGAATGAAAAAAAGAGCAAGGCGATGAAGAGCAGTACACTAACAGTATCTAGATATATGTTTGCATGAAATAAATGGCACCAAGAGCGGTAATGGGGATCTTATCCTGTGGATCTTAAAATAAATTTTCAATAGTTATGCTTTTTCTCATGGAAATAAACTTATTTGTCATTTCCCCCATAAATGGATAGAGAAGACCCCAAAAGGGAGATGAGTAATTTTTGTTTATTTAAATAAAGCACCAGTGCTTAGGGAGTTAATTTTACTTATGCTAAAGGCTTTGCCTAAATTTGTGAAAGAGGGTGCTCCCAGTATTGAGAGAATTTGACCTCTCATTTATTATGTAGGATATAGACTATGCTCCTCCAAAACAGCTGAACTGCCAGTTTATTTTTTAAAATATTAAACTATTGCTGTGCATTCTAGCACTGATCTAATTAAAGAACATTTATTTGAAGCAGGAGACTGGAGGGGGCAGGGACATGGGGAGACACAATCAGCGATTGGCATGATATCACTTCTGTGGAAAAACCCAGAAGTGATATCATGCTGCTCTAGATAAAATGGGAAACTCTGCGCTTTGTGCACTTAAGTAATAACATTTTGGGGGAGCAAAGGCATCATGGTGTAGCCTGGTCTCATTAGATTTTGAAAACTAAGCAGTGTCAGTTCTTGGAATTCAGGAAGCCAAAGACAAACCACCTCTGCTTCTCCCTTGCCTTGAAACCCCCTTGCTGGGGTTGCCATAAGTCAGCTGCAACTTGATGGCGCTTTACACACTATACCATTTTCTGCATTATTTAACATATTAGGTCTAGGTCAGGATGGCCTCCTAACATGAGTTCTTAGATTCTAGTATTGCTCATTGATCACAGGTTCTGCAGTTGGAGTATTGTTTTCCTTGCTCATTAATCACATATTCTTGCATGGTTTTCCTTGCTTATTAATCCTATTTTATATTGTATTTTGTTATTATTCTGTTTGCTCATTTATTCATTTAATCATTATATCCATATTCCTTGGCAAGTCACCACATGTTTTATTCATTTTATGATCACCATGTAGCCAGACTTTATTTTGTAATTTTAAGTATTGTTAGCTATAGGAGAGAACTGGTGGGAGCATTGGCCTTAGAATGTTTCTTCAAAGAATGTTGTTATCTGGTATCCAAGGCAACGGACTGGATTGGCACAGGCAGATGCTCCTGCCAGCAGAAAACTAACCTTGAACTGAACATAGATAGTGGGAATCTTTTTAAATGTGTGTAGAGCATGAACTTTGGGGTGTGCAACTTAGAACCGTTATATCTGTGAATAAATATGTACTCAATTTTGATTAAGCCAAAAATGGTGCATTCAGTTTGACAAAGTGTGTATGTACACAGAAGCTCACATCCTGAATAACACTTTGTTGTTCTAAAAGGTGCTATTGGACTTCATCACATTGCTTCAGACCAACATGGCTACGCACCTGGATTTAAGTTATGCTACATATTATGTGTAATACTTACGTTTCTGATTGCTGTAAACCCAACCATGTTGCATTGCTTATTAGAGGTCTCTTCCTTTTGATTGCATTGACCTACCATGCATAATCTGCTTTTAGCCTAACTGAGAAAAGCAGACTATAGAGAATGTAAATAAACAAATAAAGAGTAATCATATCAGGTTTATTTGATCAAATATTTTGGCTTTTATATCAAAGATAATATCCATTCTAAAATAGATCTCTGCAGGTTTTCTGGTAAGTATTAGTAATGTATTAGCCCTCTAAAATATTCCTTTCCCTGCCTTTCCCTGAATGAACCTATGGACTAGTTGCACTTGCCATCTCTCAGTACCTT
Source organism: Heteronotia binoei (assembly GCF_032191835.1). NCBI lineage: Eukaryota > Metazoa > Chordata > Lepidosauria > Squamata > Gekkonidae > Heteronotia > Heteronotia binoei. The sequence goes on along the minus strand of NC_083227.1, from coordinate 76,177,894 downwards.
CAGAACCCTTGACAGGCCTTCTTGGGCCATTACCCCAGTCTTATGGAACACTATCCCATTAGGAGTTTATCTCTGTTGCAAGCCTTTAGAATAGCATGTAAGGGCTGTTTTATATTTGGTTTAAGTGTCAAGTCTGATAGTCAGTATCCTATTCTTTGAGGGTGATATTCCCTTACTGTGGGGTTTTAACTTGATTGTAAATTGCTTTTAAAAGAAGCATTTGGTTTCAGCTATAATTGTTCTGATGCAGCTTGGGACTTCCTTATAGGGGTGGGAAGGAGTCATTTATATACTTTAGTAAATGAATAAAGATGTGTATGAGTCCTAAAACAATGTGTGAAGTGGGAAAGGAAAGTGTTTACTCAGGAAGTTTTTACTTACTCTAGGTAATTTGTGTCTATGATAAGTAGACAGTGTCTTGTAAGCCGCCCTGAGCCTGCCTCGGCGGGGAGGGCAGGATATAAATAAAAAATTATTATTATTATTATTATTATTATTAAGACAAAAGAGAAATTGTAGCAATTCATTAAAATATAGATAATAGCATAAAATACCTAGTTGTGTTCCTCAAAGCATATTTTGTTAATTTTTTACATCTAGTTCCAGTGTTGATAGTAAGAAGGCATCTTCTGTTCCTGTTACACAGAGCAGGTTAGTAATCTTAAAAAGTTTGATTTGGAGATAGGATAATTTTTAAAAGAGCTTTCTCTTTCTCCAAGAGCAGTACACTAACAGTATCTGGATATATGTTTGCATGTAATAAATGGCACCAAGAGCTGTAGTGGGGATCTTATCCTGTGGATCTTAAAATAAATCTTAAAATAAATATGCAATGGTTATGCTTTTTCTCATGGAAAAAAAACTTATTTGTCATTGCTTCATAAATGGATTGAAAAGGTCCCAAAAGGGAGATTTTTGTTTATTTAAATAAAGCACCAGTGCTTAAGGAGTTAATTTTAATAATGCTAAGGGTTTTGCCTAAATTTGTGAAAGAGGGTACTTGCACATGATCCCCTTTTCTCCCAGTACTGATGCAATTTGACCTCTCATTTATTATGTAGGAATATAGACAACACTCCTCCAAAACCACTGAACTGCCAGTTTATTTTTTTAAATATTAAAATATTGCTGTGTATTCTAGTACTGATGTGTGTCTATCTAATTAAAGAATATTTTTTTGAAGCAGGAGACTGGAGGGGGGCAGGGATATGAGGAGACACTGTCAGCAATGGCATAATATCACTTCTGTGGAAAAACCTGGAAGTGATGTCATGCTGCTCTAGGAAAAACTGGAAACTGTGTGTGTGTGTGGAGGGGGGAAAATCACAGAGTTTCTGAAAAACCCTAAAGTGGTCTGATGTCACTTTGAGATTTCCCTTGGAAGTCAACCCACACTTTTGCCTGGGTGGTGATTTTTCTTTCTTTCTTCCACTGCTGGTCTGGGCTGGGAGATTCCCTGCCTAAGGTGGGAGTTTATGCAACCAACACCATTCAGCACCATTTAAGTGCTGTAACTAAATGACATCCTTACCCAGTGCATGAAAATAATGTTAAAAGCTCGAAGAAGCTGAGGCAAAACAAGGGTTCCAGTATGACCTTGTACTTCTCTGGACTGCTGGCTGCATATATTAAGAGACAGTGAACTATTTTTATTCACCTGGAACATTTTGGATGAGTTTGGCATGGATTTGCTGAGAATATTGGACTAATTTCTGGTGAAAACATTCCTTATTTGTTATAGAGGACCAATTGTATGGTCTGCTGTAAATCAATATATGTATATTTATTCATTGTTTACATGGTTTGCTTCTTTGTATGGAGGCTGGTTTTCACAGAAGCCTAGTGCTTTGGATTTCTCTGCCTAAGGTGGGAGTTTGACAGCTCTGGCAAACCCCCCCCCCCCCTGAATAAATACAGTCAGTGGGGAGATGATGGGGAAAGATTGGTTTGAAGTGCCTACTATGAATACTGCAAGGCAGTTCCTTTCACCAATTCTTTTCAAATACAGCAGAGTGTCAGTGATGGTGCCCTAAAATAATATCATAGAGAGTGAGGAAGAACAGCAGGCCGGCAGGAGTCTCTCTACCACAAGACATCAGGAGTATGTTAGCACCCTGTTCATAATGAGCAAGGGAGGGAGAGGAAGACCTGAAGGGCTCTAGGGGAGTCTTGCTTTGCACTTGTTTAAAATTATGTTTGCTGGGTATTAATAGAACATACCTGGGAACATACAGGTTTCTAATCTTTGGTTGGGGGTACAAAATCTTCTTTGTTTTGTCCCTGTGAACTATTTTTACTAGATTAACTGAAGCATTGGCAACTTTCCCTTTTCTTGTGGGCACCCAGGATATTAATCTGCAAAGGGCAGTGACTGCATTCCTCTATGTTTACTGTGTGCTAGTGCTCAAATTATAAGGTGACTACCCTCCCACAGTCCTCTGTAGCTTGTGATGGCCCTTTAGCTACCATATTAGCAATTTCCACTACTTTTGGAACTGACTGCGGCTCAGATCATGAGCTACTCGTTGAAAAATTCAGGCTTAAACTGAAGAAAACTGGGGAAGCCATTAGGCCATTCAGGTTTGACCTTGATCACATTCCTTATGAATATACAGTGGAGGTGAAGAATAGGTTAAGAAACTAGAGTTGATAGACAGGGTGCCTGAAGAACTATGGACGGAGGCTCATGACATTGTACAGAAGGCAGTAATCAGCACCATCTCAAAGAAAAAGAAATGCAAGAAAGCAAAGTGGCTGTCTGATGAGGCTTTACAAATAGCTGAGGAAAGAAGGAAAGCGAAAGGCAAAGGTGAAAAGGAAAAATTCACCCAACTGAATGCAGATTTCCAGAGAACAGCAAGGAGAGATAAGGAGGCCTTCCTGAAGGAACAATGCAAAGCAAGAGAGGAAAATAATAGAATGGGAAGGACAAGAGATCTCTTCAAGAAAATTGGAGAAATCAAGGGAATGTTTTGTGCAAAGATGGCCATGATAAAGGACAAAAATGGTAGGGACCTAACAGAAGCAGAAGAGATCAGGAAGAGGTGGCAAGAATACACAGAAGAATTATACAAGAAGGATCTCAATGTCTTTGACAACCATGACAGTGAAATCACTGACCTTGAGCCAGACATCCTGGAGTGTGAAGTCAAATGGGCCTTAGAAAGCATTACTAACAACAAAGCGAGCGGAGATGATGCAATTATGTAAAGTGACTGTAGTTATCATGTGAAGGATAAAACTAGCAAATCAACAAAGAGTTCGTGAGCTTTGCTCTTTTCCCAATGTGATATTTAGTTACTTTGGGGAAACTGATATACCGTTCAAAGATGTGAATATAAGAAGTCTGCAAATCAGGAATCCACGTTAACGGGGGGGGGGGGTTCCCCCTGGTAAACATTAGATTTGACTTTGTAGCATTTCTCACCAGGAGACAGTTATCAGCTTTTAAAAATTGTCAGCCTGTCAGGAGTATGTTAATTCTTTTTAGGAAGTGCAAATTATATTTCCTGTCTCAATTTAACTTTAGCAAGCTCTGCTGGTTGAGATGCTGGAAAAGGAAAATCCTAGTGACATCTGTCAAAACACTGGAGTTAATTGAAGCACCTACTGAATGCACCAGAGGAGTGTAGCAGATAGATTTGAACTGTCATTGACTCCTAAGGCTGGACAAAGCCAGTCTTATTCTCCTTCTCCCTGGAGACCTTCTCTTCTCCACCACTATCACTCATGTCATATGTTTTGCACATGGGTTCCTGCTATGTATATATGCACAAACTTCCACAGAAGCCGTGCCTTGGTATCCACACCAAGGCAAGAGTAGAGCTGCTGGGGCTTGGAAAGTTGAGCTGCTGGGGCACAGCAGGAGAAAGCCAAGAACCTCTCCACAAAGCCAAGCAGGAAGAAGAGCAGAGGGGTGCTTGACTTGTGCTGCACCTAGGTTGCTGCTGGAGGTATGGCTGGCCTTGCCATTAGACAAACTAGGCAAATGCCTATGGTGCTAGCCTTCTGGGGGTGCCAAATTGGGTGCTCCCCATGTGACTCAGTTACATTATCAGTGTGTAGGGGGGGGGGGCAGAAGTTAGCCTTGCCTAGGGTGCCAGACAGTCTAGGGCTGGCCCTGGCTGGTGGTGGTGGGGGGAGAGAAGAGTTGGACTAGGAGGTGCAAGGCTGTACTTCCTGCCCTAACACTTATTTTCTTTCTTTCTTTCTTTCTTTCTTTCTTTCTTTCTTTCTTTCTTTCTTTCTTTCTTTCTTTCTTTCTTTCTTTCTTTCTTTCTTTCTTTCTTTCTTTCTTTCTCTCTTTCTCTCTTTCTCTCTTTCTCTCTTTCTCTCTTTCTCTCTTTCTCTCTTTCTCTCTCTTTCTCTCTCTCTTTCTTTCTCTCTTTCTTTCCCTCCCTCCCTCCCTCCCTCCCTCCCTCCCTTCCTTCCTTCCTTCCTTCCTTCCTTCCTTCCTTCCTTCCTTCCTTCCTTCCTTCCTTCCTTCCTTCCTTCCTTCCTTCCTAATGGGATTCAGCCCAGGCAAATCAATCCCTTTTTTGTTTTATTCCCTGACTTTGAGAAGAGCCCCAGGGTGGAGATGCTGGTCACTGAGTAAAGCACTGCTGATGGGGGTGCCCTGGCTCCCTTCTCTCCATACCACACCACTGATCTGGGGTTCCTCGCCTGCCCTGGCTCCCTCTTCTCCTGCTGCAGAGCTGATTTGGGGGACCTCTGTTCACCTACCTTGAATCCTTTCTTTCCCTATCACATGGTAGATTGGGGTGCTACTGCTTTCTGCTCCCCCACTACCCAGCAAATTGGTGTGCTGCACTCCCTTCCCCATGCTTCTTCTGTGGGGGATGTGCCACAGCAAGTATCAGTGGGCCATGGCTCCCGTGGGTGCATTGTTAGGGAATCCTAGCTTATTTTCATTAATGGAAAGAGAATGCTGAACTGCATGGCCTGATTCAGCAAGGCAGTTCTTATGTTCCCAACTGATTACTTAGCTTCACTTGGGAGAGATAGCAGATTAATGGAAAAACACATATTTTACATGTATGAGGTCCCACATCTAATCGCTGATAGCTGCAATTTAAGGATCTCAAGGCATGACTTTGTCTGACTTCAAACCACTGCCTACCAGCTATATGTAGCTCACTGTTCCTAGTTTGATGAAGTGTGCTTGGAGCACATGAAAGCTCACGTTCTAAATAAAACTTTGTTGGTCTTAAAGGTGCACTTGTCTCCTGCTTTGTTCTACCAGTCAGCATAGAAAATGCTGGGACAGATAGTCTGATTCAGCACAAGGCAGCACCTGATATTCACTCTTCTAAGTCGTATGTTTAGAGCCAGGCTATGTGAGAGACAGGAATGATGACTAGATGACTGCAATGGCAAACCACCCTGTAAAAAGTCTGCCGTGAAAACATTGTGATACGACGTCACCCCAGAGTCAAAAACGACTGGCGCTTGCACAGGGGACTAGCTTTACCTTTTTAAAGTACTTCACTTGCAAAATTCCCCCTCCCCCACACAATAAGCATCAGAGGGCAGGAAAAAAGGGAGATGGTTTGAGGGAATATGAAGACAGTCAATCAGTAGTGTGTGTGTCCGTATATAATAGTTCAGTCATTAACTGATCTCTTATGGGCTGTAAAAGGTGTTCAGATCTTTTCCTTTCATTATGGTAATAGAAGTTTCTAGTTTGCCTTAGTCTTGTTTGAATGCTCTTCCAACTGTAATAATTGCAATAAAGTCTGCAAAGTCATGGTGATCATGCGGTTAAAGGAACAAAATATCATAGAACAGAATATAAACATGCCCCTAAAACAATTAGAAACCATTCAATGATGCTTGGTTCCAAGAGCTAAATGTAAGTAAAGGCTGGTATAAGTACTGTGCTATATATTTATAGTTTTATAAATCCTTAAAACGTTCTGTGTTAAAATAGGTAATGGTTCAGAATTGTCATGATAATCATGTGATATTAATGTCAGTTTTCCCCTGTATTAACTGTTTAGCAAATGATACGTTGAATAAATATATTTTAAAAAGAAGGAGAGGGGGGGGCAGCAGTTTTCAGCACCTTCTCCTTTTTACCATCCCATCAACAACCTTGTGAGTTAAATTAGACTGAGAGAGAGAGAGAGAGAGAGAGAGAGAGAGAGAGAGAGAGAGAGAGAGAGAGAGAGAGGAAGTGACTGACTCAAGATCACTCTGCAAGCATCCCTGGGAGAGGGAGAATTCAAACCTTCATTTTCTGGATCCTACTCTGCTTCTTGGCTGTCATGTACAGCCTACTGATTCTTACAGCTATGGACAGTATCTTTGACATTTAATATTCGTAATAACTTATTTGGCTGAAAGAAGTCTAAAATGCAACCTGCTCCATTAATTTTTCTCTGCATTTGATTTGTATCCTAGGGTCAGGGGGTCTCTGGGAGATGAAGAACTTTTGGTGGATGCAACAAAAGTGGAGGAAGAGAAGCCAAAGCGTGCTACCAGTGGGAGAAAGAAAACTAAGAAATAGCTAAATAAGACTGGAAGGTTTAAAAAAAAAAACATGCAAATAGTTAATGCTCACGGAGCTGTAGCTATAGATGTGTATGTGATTTTTTAAATTATAAAGTATCTGATGCTTAACGATTGCAATTCAAAATATTTAGGCAAGAAGTAATGTTGTTTTGTTTCTTGTATATGTAACTACAATTCCCTCCAGCCACTTTGCCCAAGAGGTGGAGGGAAATCTGTATATGTCACAGAAAGAGACCTTGCCCCATTTGTTTCACCCTTTCTTGTCTTCCTTAAGTAGCCACCCAAGCCACCACCACCAAACTCTGTCCTTTATTTCTTACCTGTGGCTTGAGGAACAGATAGGGGCCTGGCTATGAATGTGGGGGTGTTCATGTACTGCTTTACAACTTCTATTCTTCCTGGCCAGGTAACTGTCTGTAGTCCAGGCAGGAGTTTCTGGTCTATTGCAGCCCCGTAGTCAGAAAATTTTGGGTGGAGGGGCCTCGGAGATTTAAAAAAATGGGAGGGGGGCATGGGGCTTGGCTGCTTCTTCCCTCTAGCGGCCAGCCTGCCCAGCCCCAGCTCTCTCTTGCACTCTCCCTCTGGCTGTTGCTCTTTTATTCCCCCTTGTCACTGTCACTATCCCACTTTCTCTTTCGCTGCCACTCTCCCCCACCCTTGCTGTCGCTCTCTCTCTCTCTCTCTCACTGCCGCTCTCTTGCTCTCCCCCTCATTGTTGTTTTCTCTCACTGCTGCTGTCTCGCACTGCTTTTTTCTCGCTCTTCCCCTTGCTGCTGCTTTCTTGCTCGCTGGCACTTTCTCATTCTTGTGCTCTCTCTCTCTTGCTCTTGTTGCTCTCTCATGTGCTCTCTCTCTCTCTCTTTCCTCCCTTTTCTTCCAGTCCTGGAGGCTCTCCAATGGAGGGGCCCTACAGAGGGAAGGTTTTTTTTTAAAAAGAGAGTGGCCTGTCTCCCCTCCCCCCATAGCTACAGGCCTGGTCTATTGTGTAGATGAGCAGTCAGGCTCCTGAGTGAGATTTCTGACCAGTCTGAAATTATTAAAAGGAAAATATCTTTCTTTATCAAAATACAATCTCACATCACTAGGGCTCAATGGAACTGGAAAACTATATCAAAATACTACGGGGCATTGCAGAGCTAAGAAAAGAAATAAAAGACATGAGGCTAACCAAGCTATACCAGTGTTGTCTTGTCATTCCCTTCCCTGGAATGGATGCAAGCCTGTTGGAACTCTGGAAAATAGAGGCTGGATAAAGCAGACTTCACTCCATTGCTCCCTATTCCCCAAACCTTGGCTTGTGTACTTCTGACAGCGTGTTAAGATTTTATAACCATTTCTGCCCACTCTGGGAAGGTTTCATTTTGCTCTATGATGAAATTTGGAGTAGTTCCCACATGTGTTACTCTGCATCCTTTCTCCAGTCAAATTAAGGTGCACATTCCAAAACTTTTATGGCCCAACTCAAGATATCCACTTAGCCACCTAGCTTGCTTCTTTCTGACAGATGGGCTAATGGTCCTCTACATCCTTGCTTTTGGTTTCCATAAAGGAAACTCATCTGCTCTCAGCCTAAACTCTGAGGAGTTCTTATGGCTCCATTCCCAGAGAAAGAATGTGTTCTCTGAGATCAGAGGCTCCTTGAGTGTTACACAGAGTTTCCTGCATTTTTTAAAATCATGCCAGTATACAAATGGTTCACAGTTTTTTTCACATGTGTTTATCTCGAAATATTCTCTGAAATGCTGCAATTACTTCTGTACTTCCTCCATCTCCATTTCCTGGTACTGTCTCATGCTTATTCCTTGTCTTGAGTCTAGAGAGCACTCTGGGTGGCCAAACTTGCTTACTTAGAATCCACCCCCCAGGACTCTTGAGCAAAACTAGGCCAAACATCTTTTAGGCTGGAACCGAATTCATGCAGCTGCCTCCCCTCCCCCTTTACAAACAAGTGGGTTCTTGTTAATCCAAGCATCAGGCACTTAATCTAATTTATGCACACCATTCCCATGTACACCAGGTAGCTCTCCACCCCACAGTCTATCTTCTCAAGAGTAAGATTTCAGAGGGGGGAGGGAGGGAATTATTAGGTTTTGAGGTCTGTTGAGAATTTTAAACAACCCAGTAGCAAACAAAGCATCTAGCAAACAAAAGGTAGATTTAGGAGATAGAACAAAAATGTAGGCATGTCAAAAAGAGCCACAAGGCAACATTTTAATTAATGCATTGATTTAGAGCAAGGGTTCGCAAAATGGTGTTGGGTGGGCACCATGGCACTGCCGACATCTTTCCTTAAGTCTGCCAAGTGTTTTCTTTTTAAGAAAGAAAGAAAGAAAGAAAGAAAGAAAGAAAGAAAGAAAGAAAGAAAGAAAGAAAGAAAGAAAGAAAGAAAGAAAGAAAGAAAGAAAGAAAGAAAGAGAAAGAAAGAAAGAAAGAAAGAAAGAAAGAAAGAAAGAAAGAAAAAGAAACTGGGTTTGATTCCCCACTCCTTCACATGCAGCAGCTGGAATGACCTTAGGTCAGCCATAACTCTCTCAGAGCTGTTCCTCTCAAGAGCAGTTCTAGAGAGCTCTCTCAGACCCACTTACCTCACAGGGTGTCTGTTATGGGGAGGGGAAGGGAAAGGAGATGTAAGCTGCTCTGAGACTCCTCCAGGTAGTGAAGGGTGGGGTATAAATCCAGTCTCCTCTTCCTCTTCTTCTATAACACTAAAACATGTGATTTTCATAATGAAGCTTCAAATCAGTGATGGCTTAAGTTGGGCTGTGATGAACTAGGTGGCACATTGGATTTGGACTTGGAAGGCCTAGCCTTAGATCCCTGTTCAGCTATTATGTTTGCTGGGAAACCTTTCACAATTTCGCAATCTTATCCTTCATGACTGCTATGATGAAAAAATAGGATTACCCTTCATCTGTTGGTCTGAACTCATGGAGGAAGAACAGAAAGCAAATATGATTGAAAGGGTGCTTTCATATAAAAACACAGAATACAAATTATTTAAACTAAAAAATACAAATGTAAAGTCTATACTACCTACAAAGTATATTCCATTTCTCTTTCACATCTTATCTCACATTAACATTTCCACGTAGCACATCATACTCAGGGGTGCAGTTAACTCATGAGTGGAAAATGGCCTCAGAATTACAGATAAAGCACTGGTTTATCTAAATTGTCTCTGAGAATAAAGTTCATTTCCCATTTCTCAGTCAGAAGAGATGTAATGTCTATGTTGCAAGCTGGTCAATTAAGCAGGCTAATCTAAGAGACCGCAGTTAGAAAAACCAACCTGTTATCAAGAGAAAGTGTTCTTTGAAGAAGAATCAGCCATGACCTCATTTTGATTGATTGAGTTTTTTTTAAAAAAATAGCCTGTTTGTAGCTCCAGTTCTAATAACATTTAGTATAAGACTTAACACAATCCAGAGGCAGAAGAATCAGGTTTGTAATCATATCACTACACTTAGCAAATGCTAAAGATAGATTCAGATCTCTAATACATAAAGCTTCAATTAAGATTTAGAGGGTATATAATCTGTAATAATTGTTTTAATATACATTTAGGCACAAAGAACAGCTTAATGTTTTCAAATAATCTTTTGACCTTAAATAGGCTTTGCTACCAAGCTGGTTATGTTCACAGTCAATGTGGCTACAATTAATGACGTGGCTACAATTACAGTTAACATACAGCAAGGGCATGTTTCTGTCTCTGGTATACTCCCTTACATATGTCAAAAGAGGCAGTAAATTACTCAAGTTGCGTGTGGGGGGAACAAGCTCTCAGATTCCTTTGTCACCACTGGGATTTTTTTATTTTTTGGTTATCACCTTTCAATAAAGCAAGCCAGTATTGGATGCAATAGCTTTGTAACAAAGCATTCCCCAGAGGGTGTAATAAATTAATATGGGTCTGAAAATTGCCATCGTTAGAGACATTTTATTAGATTTGCTGTCTATTTCTTTCTCATGCAGGCTCATTCTCATTATCTATAAGACACTGTGTGGTTTTGACATACCTCATGCCTATATGAATTCTGTTCCAAAATAAAATAATCAGAAAAACTAGATGACTATATAAGACCACCAGGGAATTAAAATTGTTGTTTTTGTTTCCCCCTTTTCTCATATGATTCTACCCTCACGGGGCCTGTCTGGGGCTCCACAGTAAACTAAGGAGATATGATTGGTTTTAGCCTGAGACCTGCCTTGCTGAATGGGATATATAGCTAATCTAATTCAGTCCCCTGTTTGCAACAAGTGGACAACTGTGGCTATGTCTGTGACCAGAAATATCCCTTTGACAATGTGGAAATTTCTCTGGTTTGCAAAACTGAATGAATGGCTTGCTCATTATAGCATTTGTGCATAGGCAAATCCTGGCTTCACCCACATATGGTTGGGTATTATAATATAGCAATCATTTGCAATTGTAATTGTCTTGCCCACAGACAAAAAAAATCAGTTGCAAATAATTGCTAAAGCACCTTGATGCTGCAATATCCAACCATGTGTGGATGTAGCCCCTGTGCTTCTCCCATTTTCTTTGTTACCAAAATTCCCAGTTCACGATGGAGATTTTCACATGAGCTTTTTGCTCCAGTTTGAGCTCCCAATTGCAGCAGATTGATTGCTTGCCCCTGCATTCATACAGTCTTGTTGCCCATCATGTTCCTTTCACAATTTCCAACAATAATCCAGAGAAGTCCATCCAGAGAAACTATAAAAAGGTAAAGGTAGTCCCCTGTGCAAGGACCAGTCATTTTCAGCTCTGGGGTGACGTCACTTTCACAACATTTTCACGGCAGACTTTTTATGGGGTGGTTTGTTATTGCCTTCCCCAGCCATCTACACTTTCCCCCCAGCAAGCTGGGTACTCATTTTACTGACCGCAGAAGGATGGAAGGCTGAGTCAACCTGGAGCCGACTACCTGAACCCAGCTTCCACCGGGATCAAACTCAGGTCATGAGCAGCTCTTAAGACTGCAGTACTGCAGCTTTACCATTCTGCGCCACGGGGCTCTTAGAGAAACTATAACCAACTGGAAATGTTTCTCAATTATCTCCTGGGGCAAGCAGCCAAGAGTCCTGTGGGTTCAGAGGCAGGACACAATTCTCCAATCACAGCAGACTTGAAGGGAGGGGTGGGGGTGGGAGCCAGCACATCATCACCAGCCAGCAAAGAATGCAGCATCATGTGTAAAGGAAAGGAGGCTACAAAAATGTAGCAGGCACAAAGAAAGAGCAAATTAAGGGACAGCATGAAAGTTGCCAAAGCACTTCAGTAGATACCATTGAATACTGAAGTATCATCATACCATTGAATACTGAAGTATCATCATGTGAAAGACCCAAAATGTACTTATTTATTCCTCTTACAACCTGCTCTTTCCCTAAAAGGCTATTTTCATAGTGTGAAGGTATTTGAATATCTGAAGTGTGGGGAGCTGTCCGTGGTAGAATATCTTGGGAAGATGAAATTTGGCCAGTGTGTCTGGCAGGAAAACATCCTTTAAGTTGTGCAGCTCTACAAACAGGCTGTTCTGCCTCTATAGCTGGATCAGCTCTGGCCAACAAAGATTACAGAGGAATTATCCAAAGTTCTTTTTAAAAAATCCTTAAAAATGTCTTGAACCAAATAGAAAGGCCTTAATGAACCCAGTGGACTGAACCAAGCAGGATGTGGGGGAGAAGCACTTACGTAAATTTTCCAAATTCTGTTTGACTAGGAATAAATCAACCATGCCACATCATCTCTCCCAAACAAGACCACTTGCAATATGCATTACCTGATAAGATGATTCTGGTAAATGGGACCTCATTTTGGCTGAAAGAATGTAACTTATCTTCACAGCTCCTGAAAATATTCTTTGGTGTAATTCCAGGTTGCATTTATGACAGTAAAGAAAGCATTTTTAATATGCTTACCAAGTTTCCATGGTGTCTGGAAGTAATTGTGGAATTGTGATAGCATGATAATCAGGCCTCATTTTGGGCAGAAGCTCCAGAACCTCTACATTTTATTGTGCTCTTTTTCTTCCCCTCCCCCCAAATACTTGCTTCTGGGCTCCATTGTTCAAACTGCCTGTGAAAATTTTGCTGAACTCTAAGTTTTGACAAACTTTCTAATATTTTTTCTCACAAAAAAGAGGGAAAGAACCAAAACATATCAAGCAGACAGATGGAAATCTTCATCATGCTACTGTGGCCACATAAGAGAAAGTAATTTAAAAACTATGATGGGAATAAGGTTTTATTAAAATAATTATAATTCAAGAAGCATTTTAAGGTAGATAATGAGATGATATAATTTAGTACACCTTCCAGTGATGTCAGGGGTATGTGGCATAAGTAAATGAGTTGTGCTAATGAGCTCCGGCGCTTCTTTTTCTAGGAAATGACCCCTGATGATAGTAGGGATTTGTTCACTGCAACCCGAGCTCCAGCATTGCACACTCAGGATTTGGGTGGTCAGTTTCATTCCCTCAACCTATTTACTATTATCACTAGTTCACTGCTGTATACCAGCCCTATATAAAATACCTGGGAATATTGTCACATTGTATCTGCGTATCAATGGTATTCTACTTTCCTGGTCTGGTACGAGATGAACTACTTCCTGTTATCTACTGAATGGTGATTTTAAATATGTGTGTGTGTGTGTGTTTTAGAATTAATTTTTCTATGGCCACATACATACATAGCCATGCTATATAAGCATACAATTATAAATTTTCTAGGGTTTATGGAAATGTACATTTGAAATATTCTAAGCAAATTTATATGGCATTCTGTCCATACTTGCTGAAGAAGCCATGGCTCAGAGGTAGAGCACCTACATAAAAGGCCCCAGGTGCAATCCTGGCATTTCCTGCCAAAGGATCTAAGTTGCAGGTGATGAACTTCCTCTGCCTGAGAGCCTGGCATAAAACCAGATGATCCAAAAGTCTGATTTATTACAAAGCAGTTGCATAAATTTGAATTCACTTATCTCCATCTTTAAGGCTTACTCACATAGTCTTCTCTACCTACTATGATGCAATGCAAAAGTATCTTTTTTTTTAAAAAAAATGTGTATTTGGATATCATACAAATTGGAAAGTGTGGTGCTTGGATATTCAAATGGTTAACCTAGAAGCCAGACTGGATATTCTCCAACTTTGTTCTCTAGTTAGAAAGTAGCAGTCTTGGCAAGATAGTCCTGGTTGTTAAAATATCCACTTTTCCCAGTCCTGTTTAGCACCATGGTTTTCCTAACCTGTTGCTGTTTTTACCAGATTGAATTAGTTAACTGTGTGATCCCACCCAGTTTGTGATTCTCCGGTGAACAGAAGAATTCAAAATATCATACAGCCAAACAGATGCAGCTACAGAATCTCACCACTGAGGCCAAACTCAGACAATGTAACTGAAAAGCCAATATTTTAGCCAGAAGTATGAGCCAAAAAATGGGAGGCACTGTGGGAAATGATGATGGAAAACTGAACAGCTGTAGTCCATGGGTGCAGATGTAGCTTTGATACTGTAGACCAATGTTCCCTCTAAGCTGTGGAGTCTTGTGAGCAAAAAATTCTACTTTGTGAGTTACTGGCATTAAAGTTGTGAGCTACTGCATAAATTAGTGTGCTTTGGGGGCATTTTTCCTGAGATGAGACAAAAATGTGTGAGCTGGAAGCTAAAAAATTGTGAGCTAGCTCACCATCCAGTCCAACACTCAATGTAACACAGTGGCCAAAACCCAGGTACCATCAGGAGGTCCACCAGAGGGGCCAGAACTTCTGAAACCCTTCCACTGTGCCCCCCAAGCACCAAGAATACAGAGCACCACTACCCCAGACATAGTGTTCCATCGGTACCTTGTGGCTAATAGCTACCGTTGTACCTCTGCTCCACATTTATCCAACTCTCTCTTCAAGCTGTCTATGCTGGTAGCTGCCACCATTTCCTGCAGCAGTGAATTCCACATGTTAATTACTATTTGATATGTCTGTAATATGACTGGAACAAATCCCTAATGCAAAGTGCTGTGTGCAGATTGCAGTAAGAATTCGATAGTGGGACATGGAGCTGCTCTCCTTCCTGACACCTACTGTGACCCTATGACTTGAAGAGGGCAAACTGAGGCTATTTATTCATCTGCATTAGAAGGCAGGGGGAAAGCAAAGCCAATGCCTGGTTCAAGGGCAATAATGGCCAAGTGATTAATGATCCAAATGAGGCTGGAGACATTAACCCAATGGAAAAAGAACTGTTGAACAATGGTTGCTCATCTGTATATGTAGAACTGTGGAACCAAAAGGTTTTAAAAAGTAAAAAAAGAGAAAGATTTACTGGATGCAATAAGACTGGATGGGGATGGGGAGAAACCCCACATGTCACAAAGATTTACTGGCCGTAATAAGGCTAAAAAAAGTAGACAGTTTTAAAAAGATGCATTAATCACAAGCACATGGTTCTTGTAGCAGCTGTGGAGGAAGCTATCTGTTAGGATTTATGGATGACAATGTCATTCCAAGTGGCAGTAGAGTCACAACTGCAGCTGCCAATGCATCTCTGTCCCTGGATGCCTCCACCAGGAGCCAAAGGCAGAGGGCACAGCTGGCCCACATATATATATCAGGCAAAGAAACCACAAGCTGTCCTCCTCACTTCAGGCCAATTCACAGTTTGTGAAAATGGATGAGGACTGCCAGTCAACCAACCAGGACTTTAGCTTGGATCCAGAATAGTGTTTCCACTGATGCAAGGATTTCTCCCTGCAATATGTGACATTCTCTCTTCTAACAGACAGAAATGTCACCCCCCCAAAAATCCTGTTCCCTGTGGACAGGGACTCACAGGAACAGCATTGCATCATCCAGGCTGCCATAGAGGCAAGAAAGTCAGATGTTGCAAGCAGAAATCCTTGCACCTGTAGAAACAGTAGTATGGATCCAAGTCTTTGTGTTACAACATTTTACAACTTTGGTTACTTAGTCCTTACCCCCACTGTTCAATTGTAATTGTCTTCCTTTTCTTCATTCCCTTTCTTGTTGGCCCTAAGCACTTTGTGGATCAGGTTGGTCCAGAGGGCCTTTCTCTGGGCACTAGGCACCAGCTTTGCCAGAGGGTCTGCCGCTAGAAACTTGGAGGATGGATTTTTTTTATATTCCTCTTCCTTGTTTTGGAACTCTTCCAGCCAGAGTTGAGAATGACTGTTTCCCTAAATGCTTTCTGTGTTTTATTGTATTTTACTGACTTTAAATATTGATTTTAGGGAGAGAAGGTGGCATGGTATAGCCCAGTCTCATCTGAACTCAGGAGGGAGACCACGGAGAAAGACTCTGCAGAGGAAGTCAACAGCGAACCACCTCAGGTTCTCACTTGCCTTGAAAGCCTCTTGCTGTTGTCACTATGTAAGGTACAGCTGAACGGCAGTTTACACACAAAAAATTGATTTTACCATATTTACTTGAAAGGAAGACAAATCTAAGTATAAGTTGACCCCCTCCCCCAATGTTATGCACAAAACGTTTTTTAAAAAAATAGTGGACACAACTGTAATTTGTATGGCTAGGTTCATGTCCTTTAGCAGTTTAAGAGACCAACAAGATTTTGGAGGTATAAGCTTTCAAGAGTCAAGGCTCTCTTCAGATCTTATCAGACCTCATCAGCTCCCTTTGTCAGATTTGATGAAGGGAGCTTTTACTCTCAAAAGCTCATACCCCTGAAATCTTGTTGGTCTCTGAGGTGCCACTAGCAATTCTTCTGCAGACTGACTTGACTACTCTCTGAAACTGTAATTTGTATGTGAATTTTAGAGGACTCCCTCCTTTTTTTGGTGGCATACTTCAAAAATGACACACCTAGTTTTGCATTTAAGCAAATACAGTAATTGTATTTTATTGCATTGTAAATTGCCTTAGGGACTGTATCACTGAAGGATGGACTACACTTGGCATTTTACAGGAGAAGGTTTAGTTGAAACTTACAATATTCTGTACAACAACAACAAAATTTTATTTGTATCCCGCTCTCCCCACCGGAGCAGGCTCAGGGCGGCTAACAGCATAATGTAAAATGTCAGGGCCAAACTAGATGTGGCAACATCCTTGTAGCCACCGTGGGGATGCAGCCACCATTTTAAACTGCCATGAGGCCCCAATCCTGATCAGACCTGTAGTGTGGTAGGCTGAGGTGGTCTTGTCCCCCTCCATACCTTATTAGTATGAGTAAGGTGAGGCAGGTGGATATGTGGGAGGAAGGCCTTCACAGATCTCACTCCTAAGCCTTGGAATTTCCTTCCCCTTGAGGCCTGGTCAGCTGGCTAAAGCCATTCAACTGCCTGAAACAGAGGAAAGGTAGCTGGATGTCTTGGGATGTCCCCATAATCATGGCATCTGAAATGATCATTTGTGCCATGAACCTGCTTGTAGGCCCTGAAGAAAATGGTAGGGGTTGGGGGGGGTGGTGTTCTTTCCAAAAGGGACTTTGGGCAAGCGGAGTCTGAATCCCTTTTGGATGATGTTGGTAATAGGCTTGAGGATTTCTCTCTCTTTTGTAACTGTTTTAAAATTTCATTGATAAACTATCGCTTTCATCTTATTAGTTTATATTGCTGTTTTTGCTGGTTTGAATAAGTGGTTAATGTTTTAGAGCTTGATGTGATTGTCAGTGTTTTTCTTGTGTTACTCATTTTAATCTTGTATTGTAATTTTTGTAAGCCTCCCTTATTAGAAAGGCAGCATATAAATACCACCAATAAATAAATTTATACGAGCAGAATAGCTGGATCAGCTGTGAGACAATGGGAATTTGCTGCATGTTCCTTTACCACTCTGCTTTTCCTACCTAAGCTGAAGATCTGGAGGATTTGAGTATGTATGATAATAATGCTAAGAAACTTGCAGGTGTGCCCTCAAGTACTTTTGGTTCCAGATTAGTATAATGTAGCTATTTTGATATCTGTTGCAGGAGAGAGTGACATCAAGAAAAGGCTTTGACCTCCAGGTCTCCTTGTTGTCCGTATGGAGACATCTGGCTGACCACTGTGGGAAGAAGGATGTTGGACTAGATAGACCATTAGTCTGACTCAGCAGGGTTCTTCTAACATTCTAGCTGCTTCAGCTCCTTTGTAAGTAACATTTTGAGCTGAATACTGAATTTTTATACTCCACTCTTCTCACCTGTCTCTCACTGTGAGATACATTTCAGACTTGTAGGATTGTCAGAGGCACCATTCAGTGGGGCTTCCACTATTTCTGTGGTGGAGAAGAATTTTTACACATTTACTCGCATTTCCCACAAATTGGCTGGTACATAGAATCATAGAGTTGGAAGGGACCTCCAGGGTCATCTAGTCCAACCCCCTGCACAATGCGGGAAACTCACAATGCCTCCCCCTAAATTCACAGGATATTCTTTGCTGTCAGATGGCCTCTGTTTAAAAACCTCCAAGGAAGGAGAGCCTGCTGAGGAACTGCTCTAACAATCAGGAAGTTCTTCCTAATGTTGAGCTGGAAACTCTGTTGATTTAATTTCAACCCATTGGTTCTGGTCCTACCTTCTGGAGCCACAGAAAACAATTTCACACCATCCTCTTTATGACAGCCCTTCAAGTACTTGAAGATGGTAATCATATCACTTCTCAGCCACCTCCTCTCCAGGCTAAACATCCCCAGCTCCTTCAATCTTTCTTCATAGGACTTGGTCTCCAGACCCCTCACCATCTTTGTCGCCCTCCTCTGGACCCGTTCCAGCTTGTCTATGTCCTTCTTAAAATGTGGTGCCCAAAACTGAACACAATACTCCAGGTGAGGTCTTACCAGAGCAGAGCAAAGCGATACCATCATTTCATGTGATCTGGACACTATACTTCTGTTGATATAGCCCAAATTTGCATTTGCCTTTATAGCCACTACATCAGATGCTCCTCCTTTGTAAATAACATTTTGAGCTGAATACTGAAACCTTTATACTCCTCTTTATACATCTTCTCTTGGTTCCATCTGTCTTTGCAGAAAGGAGCTTTCAAACAGCCATTGAATTCAAGAAGATGCTGTTGTATTAGCTTAATCAAATTAATTAGTCTATTCCAGTCTACCCAAAGGCTAATACTGAGTGCTAAATCTGATGTACCCTGTTTCTATGTGTATTCCTTTGCAGACCTTCTTCTACAGAGAGAAAAATAATTGATCATGATTGCCCTATGAGGTTAATATCCGGAAGTAAAAATGACATTCAGGTGTCCAATTTCCTTTAAAGAAAATCAATTTGGATTTAGATTTCTGAATGCTAAAATGGACACAAGCAATCTACTCCACCCCTCTATCAATAAACAGCATCCACTGGTTCCGAGTCCAGCAGAAACAGACTCTCATATATCTAATCACAGTGTCAACAACTTTCATTAATGAAATTGAATGTGTTTTGAGCCCATCTTAAAGACACATGCAGGATATGTGGAACATGTCATATTCTACTCCAGAGTCCCATCACATCGGTCTGCTAATGCTGCTGACAAGGTAAAGCTTCAGAAATTCCCATTTAATTGGCATGTTAACCCCAGTTTATGTCTGTACTGCATCATTGTAAAAGCACAAAAGCGCCATCGACCTATAATGAATCTGGTCTTGAAATTTTCAATACCTTTTAATGCCTCTGTTCATTTGTTTTTATATGTTTTGGTCTCCAGCTTTCTTGATCTGATTGTGTTTTCACCTGATCAGTCATCCCTTAGAGGACACTGAGCAGCTTAAAATTAATACTATGATTTCAAGCAGTCCCATGTCCATTAGATACCAAATGTTTATTTGTAAGGTTCTTTGCATCCTCTCTATATGATGACTCAGAAGTGTCCCAGTGAGACCAATGGGGCTTACTTTAAAGTGAGCGTTCCCAAGGTTGCAGCCTTGTCAGACTACATATTATATGAAATTGTGCATAACTTTCCTCTAATATTTTGAAAAAAGAGTGAAAGCTATGAAAGGCTACAGACATTAGTAGAGCATCATCAAGGGCCATCTTTTTTTAAAACCCTTTCTCTAATTTGACTGTTTGTACACTCAGTATGCAGGAAAAATCGATAGTGGGATACATTTACATACTACTGAACATACAATGTTTTTGAATCTGAAAACAGTAGAGAACAACCAATTAAAATCTGTGTTCTAAGACACTACAAATATTACCTATAATAATATTTCAATTACATTAAAAATAGAAACACACAAATGATGATACAATGGCTCAAATTTCAAATACCACAGGTATAAGAGTCTCCAGTGGAAGGCCAAGACTGGACTAGATCAAGAGATATTTGTGAGCTATGCCAGTTGGAATTTTGAAATTGGGACCTTGATGAATGAAACTTTGGTTTGGAGTGAAATTATTTCCTGAAGAAGGGCTTGATCCTGAAATGTCGGATTCATCCAGAAGTCACATTGGTTGTTACACTTTTATCTGCAATCTTTCTTCTTGGAATGGACCCTCTGCTTCACAAGCTACTTCTACAGTTTGCTTGGACTTTCACTTTCCATGCTTTGTTTGATATAAATAGGAGGAGTCCTAGTTTCATGTTATTTGAAATTTGTCATTACAGGGATTTGAGTCATTGTATCATCGTTTGGGTGTTTCTCATATATTTTTCATGTAACAGAAATATAGAAATATTTTTATATGTAATATTTTGGTTCCCAACAATAGAGAACAGGCAATAAAGCCTAAGCTTTATAATTCAACTAACACATAATGGGGGGTTGTGACAATGAAGGACTAGGTTTGCCGCAGACTGAAGATACTCCTGGCTGCTGATTCTTTTTTAGGTTCAATTCAAAATGCTGATACTGACTGAAGCTCTAAATGCCTTAGGACTAGAGTACCTGAGGGCCACTTCCATCCATTCCTTCCGCTTCATCTTCAACCAAATTTGATCTGTTTTTTTGTTGTTTTCTTCCAGACTCTCTCTTCACACACACATTTGGAGAGTACCAGCTTGTCCAAACTCTGATTAGTAAACAGATCCTCAGGTAAAAATCCTTGAGACAGATTCCTTACCTATTAGGAAATATTCTTCTTTTTAATTTTTGTTTAAAAAATAATAATTTATTAAGTGTACATACAGTATATAAACAGATTTATACATTTATATATCTCATATAAATACTTTTTGTTTTTTGCTTGTTGTCTTCTACAAATTAAACTGAATACTAATAACAAATAAATAAACTTCTGCCTCTTTATCTTATTTCCTTTCTTTACCTGATTTCACCTGATCTCCATACCACTATTCTTCCTAACCAGTAACTCTCACTGATGAAACATTATTAAACCATTCTGAGCTATAAGCCTAAAAATGGATGGTTTATGATCAGATACCGTGATGGGGTCCTAAGTCATGCTACAAAGAAGATGGAAATCTCTCTAATCTACTCTGTCACTAGTTCGTCAACTTCTTGTTATAGCTCCTTCCCCCAGCTCATAATTCACAAAGCTGGGCAACCCAATGATCAGAAAAGAGAGACTAGTCCAGTCTTGGCCTTCCACAGGAGACTTTCTTATCCAGACTCTCTCTCAGCTGTTGATGAGGGGATATAAGGACATGTGCTTGGCAGATGACATCTCTAGAGACTGAACTGGTTTCTTGTTTCATGGCTATTAAGTAATTTAAGTCTTATGTCTCAGTCAGGGAACATGATTAGCCATAAGAGGTAGTCCTCGGAACATCTAGGGGTGACCAAACTTGCTTAATGTACAAGCCACACAGAATATATGTCAGATGTTTGAGAGCCACAAGACATGAACATCAGATGTTTGAGAGCAGGAAGAAGGGAAGGAAAGAGGGAAGGAAGGCAAATACATGGAGAGGAGGGAGGGAGAGGTAGAAAGAAAGGAACTTTAACTTTAAATGCATTCTGCAAGCCACCAGCTGGCTTGGCTTGAAGAAATGATTTAAGGAAACAAATGCCTTCTCCAACCTGGCAGATGGGGCAGTGGGGGCTTTGAGAGCCACACAATATGCGTGAAAGAGCACATTTTTTTTTGTAAATAATTTTTTTTATTTTGTAATATAACTCATGTTATTTCTCCATCTTACATTCCTACAGTATCTTATATTCATATTCCAGATCCATCATGAAAAGAATGACGATAAAGGATGGTGGAGATTACTCAGTAAAAAAGGGTATAACAAGCTACAAGATATGTTAGTTGGGCAGACACTCAAACCATTGCAAACGCTATACGATGAAATAGGTAGGAAATATTGGCTGAAAATAACAGGATTATATAACAGAATTAGGAAGACAATAGAAGACAGATTGGTGACTGAAGGAGAACCAATGGAGGAGTTGTTAAAAGGGATGATAAAAACAAAGAAAGGGACAGTAGGAAGGATATATAGAAAAATGACGACGGATAAGGAGGAGATAAAAAATTTAGTTAAAAAAAAATGGAGCTCTGAAACCAACTTAGCAGATAATGTATTTGACAGTCTCAAGAAAGGTATACATCAGCTCAAAATGCATAAATTTAGAGAACTGGAGTTAAAGTTCCTCACAAAATGGTACAGAACACCAGCAACATTAGCCAATATGTTCCAGGGTTTGAATTCTAACTGTTGGCACTGTGGAAAGAAAAAAGGATGGTATTCCCACATATGGTGGGAATGCTCAGAAGTTAAACCCTTTTGGGAAAAGGTAATAGAGCATATCCATAACTTTTTTGCTATAAGACCAACGATAGATCTAGATTTAATGTTCGGGAGCATATTAAATAAATACGGAATCAATAAAGAAGGGCTGGATTTATTCAAAGCAATGGTGCTAGCTGGCAAGGCTGTAATAGCCTTTGGCTAGAAGGATAAAACCAAATGGACGGAGCAAAACTGGCATAATTATTTATCTGAATATGTTCAGTCGGACATTATAGCTATGCTTAATCGTGATGAACAATGGGGGTCAAAAACAAAAAGGATAAAGGAGAAATGGTTTCCATATTTAAAGTGGTCACTAGAAGGTCAACGGCGGGACATTCGGTGGAAGCTTCTTAATTTGTGCCCCTGGCTAGAAAGTTGAGCACGCAAGGGAGGGAGGGAGGGATTAGGGAAGAGAAAAATAGATTGATGAATGTGATAGGAAATCAAATCCTATGTATTAAAACATTCTCATCCCTATCGTCAGGGCAGGAAAAGCTCGGAAGTGACAAGAATATGAAGGTGAAAGAGAAAATGGACTTAATAAGGCCTAGAAGGAGAAGACTAAAGAACGACGGTACTACTTGGAAGCAAGAAGACCTCAATATGGACTGATATAAGAACATTTAAACTAAAAGGACCGAGCAAGAATACTTTGTAAAGGGAGATAGAGATTCAGATGTATACTCTGTATGAGAAAAAGGATAAGCTCAATGTAAATGACTAAAACAATAAATATATTCATATATAAAAAAATATTCCAGATCCATCAATTACCTCCCTCCCTCCTCCTACCCCTCCCAAATTAACCATTATAGAACCCATTTATATTTTCAATCACATGCACACCCTTTGGAGCCTGAGCCTTATTTCATTATTGGCCCCTCCTGTTTTTACCCATCCTATATATTTATACCACCTTTCCTTAATTTCTTCAATCTTGTCCTCTCCTTGCTTTCCTTGTTTTAGTATTGATAATATATCTGACTGAATCCATTCATATAAATAACTGTTCCATTTATCCAAAGTCCATTTCGTGGCATCTTTCCAACCAAATGCTGTGAGAGCCTGGGCTGTCAAAATCATAGCCTTAAATATTTCCTGAAAAGGCTTATCCACTTTAAGGTTCCCCAATATTCCCATAAATAATACCTTTCCCAAAAGTTTCACTTTAACTTTACACACGTCTTGCACCTCTCCCAAAATTTTCTGCCAAAATTCAGCCACTTTTGAACACTCCCACCATAAATGCACATAATGTCCCTTCTCCTTTTTGCAATGCCAACAATTGGATCTCAATTCCTTAATCATATATGCTAATTGAGCTGGTGTTCTATACCACTTCCAAATTAATTTCATTTCTAATTCTCTAAATTTTTCCAATTTTATATCATTAATATTTCTCATTACTTTATTTATCTCCTGTTCCGAGAGTTCCACATCTTTCTCCCACTTCGACTGTATTATACATCATATAATCTTTACTTCCCCTCATAATATTATATATTTTTCTTGTTAAACCTTTTCTGTCATCTTTCCTACTTCTATACAGTTCTTCCATC
This sequence comes from Heteronotia binoei, assembly GCF_032191835.1. NCBI lineage: Eukaryota > Metazoa > Chordata > Lepidosauria > Squamata > Gekkonidae > Heteronotia > Heteronotia binoei. The sequence continues at coordinate 76,154,146 of NC_083227.1, read as the reverse complement.
TGGGTATCATCCTTAAATATTCCAGAATATTTCTGGTGTTTCAACATACTATATAAACCATTAACACCTAACCAATATTGACCCCCTGCTATTCTTAATAAATCTTGCATTGGTATTAAAGTACCCTGGATATCATACATATCTTTCACTTTCCTTATATCATTTTCCTTCAGTTTCTCCCAAAAGGTTTGGGAGAATTTGTTTTGACTCCCTACTTAATGATTCTAATGGTACACATTTTGAAACTGTAGGCATCCACATTGCCTTCTTTTCCCCCCATATTTTTAGTCCCTCTTGTCTTGGTCCTATTGTAATTCTTATCCCTTTTTATTTCTTGTGTAAATATGCCAAATCTACCTTCTCCTTTATTTATACTATCTTCCCATCTTACCCATTTATCTCTGTTATTTCCATCCAGTTCCATCAACATTTTTATTTGGAATGCTTCATAATATGCTTCCAACTGTGGTACACTCCAACCTAGTTCTTCTTTTGAAGTATATATCACATTCTTTGAGACTCTAGCTTGTTTCTTTCCAAAACCCCAGTTTCTAAGTACCTTATCCCATATTGTCAGTTGTTTCTTGGGCACCCACTCTGGGAGTACCTGAAACAGATACATCAACTTTGGTATTATAAATATTTTAATTGCTTTTATTTTTCCTAATATACTCATATACTTGTCCTTCCATTGAATTAAAGTTTCTTCTATTTTTTCCCAAACTATTTTATAATTTAATGTCATTAACTTCTTAACATTCCTTGTTATAATTACCCCTAAATATTTCAACTTTTTAACTCCTAATTTCATGGCTGTTAACTTTACTATTTCTTTTTGTTCCCTTATATCTATTTTACTGAACATTATTTCTGATTTCTCAATGGGCGTTTTCGCACTCACCTTCAGCCGGCGCGACCCCCCTCTTCACCACGCAGGATCTGCGTGGATTTCGCACTAAATGCCACGGAGCAGCCAGAAGAGCCGGAAGCTCCCGTCGCAAAAGCCGCGCAAACGGAAACTGCTTTTTGGCGGTTTACGTTTGAGCGGCTTTTGCGCCGGGAGCTTCCGGCTCTTCCGGCTGCTCCGCGGCATTTAGTGCAAAATCCGCACAGATCCTGCACGGTGAAGAGGGGGGTCGCGCCGGCTGAAGGTGAGTGCGAAAACGCCCAATGTTTGCTCCCAGTCCTGAACATTCTTTAAAATCTTCCAAAATTATTATTAATTCTTTCATAGCCTTTAGGAGGTTCTCTAAAACGAATAATATATCATCTGCAAATAAATTCAGCTTAATTTCCTCCTTCCCCACCTTATATCCCTGTATTCTACTACTGTTCCTAATTCTATCAGCCAGAGGTTCCATAGCCATGACAAAAAGCATCAGTGATAGGGGGCAACCTTGCTTAACCCCCCCGCTGAATCATAACTTCCCTAGTATGTCCTTCATTTATTTTAACCACTGCTTTCCCATTCTTATATATTTCTCTTATTGCATTCACAAACTGTCCCTCAAAACCAAATTTATGTAGCACTTTAAACACATATTCATGATTTAAAGTATCAAAATCTTTATGTACATCTAATTTTAATAAGGCAATTTTTTCTTATTATTTCCATGGCATAAAGCATTTATCACATTTCTGATAGGATGCCCTATATATCTCTCTTTTACAAATCCATATTGGTCTTCTCCTGTTAACTTTGGTAATACCTTCTTTAATCTATTTGCTAGGCCCTTTGCAAAAATTTTATAATCTGGGTTTGCCAAACTTATTGGTCTATAAGAATTCAGATCTTCTGGATCCCTTTGCTGCTTTTGGATTGTAATAATCTGTCTTCCTCCAGGAGTTTGGGCCTTTCCCTTCATTCAAAATTTTATTAAACAACCATTGTAATTCTGGGGCTATCAAATTTCCCACCAATTTATAAAATTCTGCTTTAAACCCATCTAATCCTGGTGACTTCCCATTTTTAAAGTTTTTTGTAACATTTAATATTTCTTGTTGTGTGACATCCTCATTTAATTCCATTAATTCCTCCCGACTAACTTTGTTTCTTATAATTTCAACGAATTGTTTACTTTCTTCTGCTTTAAATAAATTTTGATAATATTTGGCAAAGACCTCCCTTATCTAATTATCTTTATAAATTTTCTCAGCTTCTTCATTCTTCATTGACCCTATCCTTTGTTTTTCTCTTCTGTTTTTTAAATAATTTGCCAATCTTTTCATTGTATTTATATTGGACCTTTGGTATTAATTTTTCACTATTTAGTCTCTTTTCCACATGGTTATCAGATCCAGTTCCTGCAATTCCTTTTTCAGATTAGACAGTTTTTCCTGAGTTTGTTTTTCATATTTCTTTTGTAACTTCCTCTGAAGTTCTAATAGCTCTTTCAGCCTTTCCTCTCTCTTAATATTTATTTTCCTATTAAGCTGAACTTCTTTAGATATGCAGATTCCTCTAATAACTGCCTTTGCAGCATCCCACATTATCTCTTCTTCTTCAGATTGTCTATTTTCCCTAAAATAATTTTCCACCCCTTTAAATAAATCTTTATCTTCCTGATGAAAAAAAAACACCTTAGGATTGAATCTCCATCTTTTAATCTTCCTTTCCTCATCTAATTCCATTTCCATAGTAATCGGTGCATGATCTGAGATCTATATCGATCCTGTTTCTATTTTAGTAATTTTTGTCTCACTAGATTCTTTTATTAAAATATGGTCTATGTAAAAGATTTTTTAAACCCTTTTAGAGAAATAAGTAGGTTGTTCTTCCTTTTGCAGGAACTCATATACTTCACTAAGTTTCCATTTTTAAAATTTCAAATGCTTGTTTCCCTTAATACCAGCATTAAAAAATCCAACTATCAATAATTCTCCTTCATAAAATGACTGCAACCTTTGAAAAGTTTGATTCAAAAAAGACTCTTGTCCCTTATTAGGGGTATATATGTTTGCCAAAGTATATATTTTTTCATTCAAACTAAATTTCATAAAAAATAAACCTCCCCTCTCTATCTTTTAACTGTTCTATTATATTCACATTTAATTTAGAATGAAAAAGTATAGCCACCCTTCTTGATTTTTTTGTTCCCCTTGATTCCGTTTCCATTCTCCATTCTCCAGGATGGAAATCAAGAGTTAAATAATGGTCTCAAATCCTTTTTACTTTTATGCATTTCTTGTAAACATAATACTTCTATTCCTTTATTCTGCAGTAGCTTATTCAATCTATATCTTTTGACATCTGAGGCCAACCCATTTACATTCAAAGAGAGTAGTTTAATCACCCTCCCCATTTGAAACTTGACTGGTTTCAAAAGCTGGTAATAAATGCTCCATTATTGGTGGAAGGCAGGTTCATGAGGAGAGGGGGAAAGTATGGGCACACTGAAGGGAGCTGGTTTTCCCACAGTCCCTTAGACCTGGATGAAAATTATAGGCAAGGTATGTACAGGTAATAAAGGGAGAAACATCAGTAGACTCAGTTTTTCTACACACTGTTGCCTTTTTCTCATATTGAACAGCTGAAGGAAAATTCAGATTCATTTCATCCAAAATAAAAAGGGATGTCACTCCTGGAGTTGAGTAATTTCTTGTGCATTACAGAATGGTTGTCAGAGTGTGAGTTACATAAATGTTGGGTACTTGGTAATATACTAGAACCCTTAGACATAAGTTGAATTCCTCCTTCATGATTTTTTTTTTAAAAATGTACATTTTTAATGATTATACAGTGCATTAAGGTTTTACAATTTAAGCATTTTTTTAAAGTATGAAGATATGATTTCAAATGCTGCTTTCTGACCTCCTTTGATTTGTCATGATTTGATTAATCTATTTATATCTAACTGAATTTTATATTGTTGAAACCACAGCAAACATCTCAAAATAGAAGCCATGATCTGAATACTGCAGATTAAAGGACTGATCCTGAATCCTCTTGATCACCAATGCAGGTCTTCTTGAGCATAATGGGAGTCAGATCCAGTGCTTTAAAAGTACACAAAATGATTACAAAGATGAGTGTGTCATTACACAGACCCAGCTGTTTAGATAATAGACCATATAAATAACATATTAAATTCACCCCCTCCGCCTGAAAACATCCACTCTGTGCAAATAGACCAAATTAAAAAAAGCAACAACAAACAGTCAACACCATTTTCTTCTTCTTGTACGCAGTAGACCCTAAACGTTCAATAACCTGCCATTTGAGAAATAGGATCGTCAATATCCTGGGCATATTTTTTTTATTGGGATTCACTTTAATTCTACATTATTTATTTCATACACAGTCGAATCAAAGCACTGTGAAGTGAGCCAATATCTTTGGTTTTGACTTCAGGCTTTGGCAGCGGATGCAGGAGTAAATATCCCTCCACTCCCTCCCTCCTCTCAGCATCTAATGGAAGTTTTATGACTGTTGCAGGAACGTTGACTGTCTGATGTGGTAACTCCAATAATCTTCTCTCTCTTGAGCCTTGGGGACACTGGGGAGAGGCTAATAAATCTTGATTTTTATTATAGGCCTCACTTCATCCACACACAGATGAGAGAAAGGCAACATTTAAAGAAAACATTGTGCTAGGCTGGGGAGGAGGGCAGTATTAGTGTTGCTGGTGAACAGGAAAACAGAGTAATAGATTATATATTCTGTTACTTGTAGTCACAAAACTTAATAGCCCTGCTTGTACTGCCAGCTCAAAATTTTTGGAAAGGAAGGGTTCATCAGCAGCTCTAGCATTTGATCTCTCTCTTTTATGGGCATTGTTCACTGCCCACGCATTGGTTCTCTTGGATCAGAAAAAACTTGCAATTAGGGTTGCCAGCCCCTTAGTGGGGGGAATGGCTGCCTCACCCCAGCTGGTGTTGTGATGGCAGAAAAATAAAATAAAATGGCTGTCAGTGGCTGGCATGATGTCTTGCCTCCCTAGGAATTTGCCTAAATTCTGTGCTAAAACCCAAGAGTTTTTGGTAATTCCTAAATAGGACAGATATAACTTGGTTTTTCCATCAGCCAACACACCCCATGCCCCCTTAGCCTTCTCCTAGTTGTGTGGAAACACCGTTTGTACTATCTCAGACATCCTCGATCCTATCCCATACACAGAGTCTCATGAATCATGAAAGGAAAAAAATGCATTTCTTGTTACTAAAATGAAACATATAGGCCATAGCATGGTCATAGGCTTGTGGCCTGGATTGTGACCCATTTGGATATCTGGACCTAGTAAAATATCCCTGTTCCATCCACCAACACTCTTGGGGCCTCAGGACACTTTATAGCTGGAAGCAGGGTTTTTTGTAGAAAAAGTCTAGCAGGGGCTCATTTGCATAGTAGGCCACACACCCTGACATCACCAGAAGCATTGTCATTCTGCCATGCCCACCTTGCCACATCACCAGAAGTGACATCAGCTAGGCACCCAATGAAAATAGACAAGCTTAAGCATGCCTGACTGTGTTCGATGCAGGTCTACTCAGAAGCAAGCTCCAAAGTGTTTAGTGAGTCTAGTTCTCAAGCAAGCATGCATAGGATGACAGCGACCCCAAACTGCTGCCCCAAACTGCCCAGTACACTTCTTTGGAAGGATTCCACAGTAATCTATGGGACTGACTCCCCAGTAGCAAAAGGGAAGGGATTAAGGTTAAAGTGAAAGGCTGCAGCCGCTGATGCTTCTAACCAACCAACAGCACATGTCTAAGTAGGGTTATATGATTTAAGATCACTGAAGTAAATTGTCTTGAAAGGGCATCACTCTGCTTTAGCGTTGTGCTGTAGGTATCAGGATGGAAATCAAGAGAGGCACAGTCCTTGCCCAAAATTAAAGCAACAAACTTCACTATTTATAATTTGTGAAATACTTACTTGCAATCTTGACCTTGAGGACTGCAGGTGCACCCTCTCCCCCAATCCTAGCCAGAAGCAAGCCCCTTACAGATCTGCGCAGCTTGGCCCGGCGAGCCTCACCGGCAAGTCGGGCTTCAGGAAGCTACCGCGGCTCGGCCCTGCAAGCTCAGCTAGTGAGCTGGGCTCCAGGAAGCTGCCACTGCAGTGTGTCTCAGCCCTGCAAGCCTAGCCAGTGTGGAGGAGGAGGAGACACATGGACTACGTGGGAGGTCAGCTGACAATCCAACTTTTGGGAGGAGGGCAGGAGGAAGCCGGAACCCTGACCATTCCAGGTGGAGCTGCACTCCAGCTCAAAAAAAGCCCTGGCTGGAAGGATTCTAAAATAAGAAACTCACACTGAATCCATTATTTTATACAGTAATATTAGGGATAACCCCATATATGGCCATTTCTTAAAGTTCCTTGAAATCCCAAATAAAACTTTGACTTTGCATAGTAGCTGTTAATCTTGTCAAATCCATCTTGAATGGCATCCTTATTGTGGGATCAAACTGACATTTTAAATTTTTTATGTAAATTGTATCTGAGTTATAGCTACCTGGTTTCTCTTCCTATCCCCTCTTTTCCCTTCTCTCTCTGGTTAGCTTCCTCCTTCTGTCTCACTATTTCCCTATTCTGGGTCCACAATATAATAGAGGTGCCACTGGCGTGATCACTAGATGGCAGGCTTGGACTCCGGCCACCTAAGAATGGCCACCCTCTGCCTTGATTACACTGTACATTGCTTTGTACAATCATCCATCACAAATGCAAGCACACTTTTTGTACACCTGTTGTACAGACCACATCATATGAATTTAGGAATTGCCTTTGCAATCAATCCAAAGGTCCACCTAGGGTATCAAAATATCACTAACAGAGACCAGCCAGGTATCTGGGAAAGTTCCAAGTAGAGCATGCTAGAGATATACCCTCTGGTCTGTCTCTAACATCTAACACTCATAGGATTGCCAGCCTCCAGGTGGGGCCTGGAGAACCCCGCTTTTACAACTGTACTCCAGCTGGCAGAGACCAGCTCCCCTTGAGAAAATGGCTGCTTTAAAGGGTGGACTCTATGGCATTGCACCATGCTGAGGCCCCTCCCCAAACCTTGCCCTTTCTCAGCTCTACCCCCAACTGTGGCTTTTACAACACAGACCTGGCAACTCTAAGCCATTACATTAATGTACATAAATACATTAACGGGTTTTTATGATGTTAAATTTAAGTTTTATTGTTAAATTTAAAGTTTTTACATTTATTGTTGTATATGTATAAGATGTTGTTAGCCGCCCTGAGCCTGCCTAGGCGGGGAGGGCAGGATACAAATAAAATTTTACCTTACCTTACCTTACCTAAGCACTCATGACTACAGACTGCCATTTGTTAACAGCTGCTGATCAAACAATCCATCATAAATTTTGTCATTCATTTGTTAAGACTATTTTTTGCTGGTGGCCTTCATAGGAGCCTGTGACAATGAATTTCATATGGGTAATGAAAAAAAAGTAGTGTTGTCTTACTGGTCCATGTGTTTCATGGGGCAGTTCCAGTTTTCTGAGGTAGAGAAATTTTTCCATATTTACCTTCTCAACACCCTTCAGAAAATGATAGCAACCTATCATATCCTCTTCTAATACAAAATTAGATGTGCTGATGGAAGCCCCATGTGTTTAGATATGGATTGATACCAAACAGCCACATGACAGGTAGGATTTCCAGAGGAGAAGTGTTTGTTAGGATGATTGTGCTAAACCTTTACCTTTTTCGCACACAGCTTACCTCGCAGTCGCAATCCTGTTCCCTCCGCAGCGTCTGTCGGATTTCCCACCATCTGTGCCGGAGTTACAGGAAGTGCCGCGGCTTTTGTGTAGCAAATGTAAACTGGGTTTTAGCGGTTTACATTTGCTACGCAAAAGCTGCGGCACTTCCTGTAACTTCAGTGCAGATGGTGGGAAATCTGACCAGACGCTGCGGAGGGAACAGGATTGTGACTGTGAGGTTAGCTGTGTGCGAAAACAGTCCTTAACTTCCACTGCCCCCCCCCCAGCTCCACCTCTAGCTGCTGTTCTTTTAGCAGGGCTTTGAAGCTCCTGAATTAAGGCATGTCTGAGAAAAGAGGATGCTCATAAAGGGGGCGGGGGTGATGGCAGTGCCAGGCATGGGGAATTATCTCCTGTTGTCCACTGCTTCTCCATAACACACACACATACACAGAAAGTTTTATATATAACCATTCACTAAGCAGGTTTCATTTAAAAATATGTGGCTGCCACCAACATGCCTAGTTCAGGTCATCGTTGTCTTTGGCTGAAATTGAAATCCTGATCTACAGAATTTGTGCTCATGGTAAGAAGTTCAGGCCCACATGTGAGTCCTTCTGTGTCCCCCAGACACAGATTGGTTGTAAGAGTTCATCACAAATTTATTAGGGGATGAAAGGGGAAATGTAGCCCAGGCATTCCATTCTTGATCCTGACAGAATAACAAAAGTAAATGTCTCCACAGTGGGAGACAAGATAGTGTCTGCTTGGATGCCAGGCTGAGCACTTCAGTGTTCAACTTCCTCTTTGCATCATTTATTTTTGGATGTGGCAAAAAGTAGGATTAATAATACTGCACTCCAGCAGACAACAATGAAGTTGAACAGAAAGTCAGGCCTGTTATGTGTCTAATTCAGACCAGGAATGTGAAGCAAGGAGAGAAGGGACTTCAGCCATTTATCCATGCCATTTCCCGAACCAGAAATGCCCCAAGGCAGCAACTGTTTGCCCCACTGGGGAAACTTATATGTAATAAACAGCATTTGCAAGTTTTCCCAGCTAGGCAAACAGCAGCTCCTTGGGGCTGTTTCATGGCAGGGCACTACAGTGGAAGGAGGCTTAAGCATCTTGCTTGCACACCCCATGTTCTCAATTGGACACATGGGCATCTGAGAGGTATGGAACTCTAGAACACATTTTTTGTTATATGTGAATCAACCCTTTATGGAAAGCAAGCAGGAAAAGGGGAGCACAGTGCAATAATGTAGCTACAGTCTAAATATGGCAAACAGCAGCTGATTCAGAACCCTGTTACAAAAGGTATAATGATCAAGTAGCATATGAGAGAACTATTTGATTGTGGCATGTTCATGCAGTCATTTTGTTGCCTTCAAATATATTAGAAGGCCAGGTTCCCTGGATCTAACTTGCTAGAAAATCACAGTAATTAATTGGATGCTGCTTGTTGGGGAGGGGAGTTGTGGTTGAGAATGGGATTAGATTAAGTCCTTACAAGATGTTGAGGTCTGCAGGATTCAGCAGGCTGTTTAGTAGATTAAGCAACAAACTGCTAGCTTTCTATCCCCTAATCTATATTTGTAGCAGCACGTAAGGCGAATGTGAACCAAAGAAATTAAGGGGTTGTATCCATACAGCTTCTGCCAGCTTTGCAAAAATAAAATGGACCTGCAATTCTAATGTCTGAAGGGGACCAGGGAGAAGTCTGTATGATCCTAGGCAAGAATAAAAACGTTATTATTAGAACTACAGTCTCTGGTATGGTTTCAGAATTTTCCAGTATTGATGCTCATAGTAATGCAGCGGTTCCTAAACCTGGGAATCGCAGTACAAGTAATAGAAGTGACTTCTTGTCCAATGCCATAATTAGCCATTTCTGTAAGTGGGTCAAGCTTTCAATTCTAATCTGTCCAGAGTAATAGGTCATTTTCTCCTCCATCTCCTCTCACCTCTTTATCATTTCTCTTTTTCTGTACTTAGTGCCTGGGTGCACCTTACTATGTTAGGCTGGGGACATTCAGTCAATAAGCAGTTGTAGTAGTGTCACCTTCCCAGTCTGTTGTTCTTACTAAAGATGGATTCTCACATTACTCTGGCATCATGGGAGCAGCGGCAGTATCCTGCATCACTGAAAATGTGACAAAACAGGAGATATCTATGTCAAGTACTTGAAGGGCTGTCATATGAAGGATGGTGTGGCCCCAGAAGGTAGGACCAGAACCAATGGGTTGAAATTGTTTTCTGTGGCCCCAGAAGGTAGGACCAGAACCAATGGGTTGAAATTAATCAGAAGAGTTTCCAGCTCAACATTAGGAAGAACTTCCTGACCATTAGAGCGGTTCCTCAGTGGAACAGGCTTACTCGGTAGGTGGTGGGCTCTCCTTTTCTAGAGGTTTTTAAACAGAGACGGAAGGTATTTGTGAGACGGAAGGTATTTTAAACGGAGGTATTTGTGAGTTTCCTGAATTGTGCAGGGGGTTGGACTACACTAGATGACCCTGGAGGTCCCTTCCAACTCTATGATTCTATGTCCTTGTTAATCCAGTTATCTGATAGCTGCAGGATGAGCTTCTCTCATATAATTGGCGGCTAAGAACGTACGTGGAGCCCTGCTGGATATGACCAGTGGTCCATCTAATCCAGCATCATTTCTCACACATTGTCCAACCAGTTCCTCTTGAGGGCCAACAACAGGGCATAGAAGCTGTGGCCTTCTCCAGTGTTACCTCCTGGTATAGTATTTACCTCCTTTGAATGTGGAATTTCTCTTTAGTCATCATGGCTAGTAGCCACTAACAGAACTCCGCTCCATGAATCCATCTACGTAATCCCTTTTTAAAGCTATGTCATCATGACATTCTCTAGCAGCAAATGCCACATTCTAATCACTCATTAAGATGGATCCAGGTGGGTAGCTGTGTTGGTCTGGAGCGAATAAAGTTAGAGTCTAGTGGCACCTTTAAGACCAACAAAGTTTTATTCAAGGTATGATCTTTTGTGTGCAAGCACGCTTCTTTTTTTTATCTGAAAAAGTGTGCTTGCACATGGAAGCTCAAACCTTGAATAAAACTTTGTTGATCTTAAAGGTGCTACTGGACTCAAACTTTACTCTTTAAGATGGATAGCCATGTTAGTCTGTCTGTAGCAGTAAAACTGCAGTACTGCAGTCAGAGCCCTCTGCTCACAACCTGAGTTCGATCCCAGCGGAAGCTGGTTCAGGCAGCCAACTCAGGTTGGCTCAGCCTTCCATCCTTCTGAGGTTGGTAAAATGAGTACCCTGGAGAAGGAGAGACAGTCAGGCACTCGGAGAAGACTCTCGAGGATGTGTTAGATAAGTCCCACTCTGAATATGGTAGCCCCGTTGCTGCCAGGGAGCATGAAGGTCGAGAGGGAACAGGGCACCATGCTGAAGACAAGGGGAATGCACCCTCAGAAGGGACCTCTTCTTCAGTTGGTGAGCGGGTATCCTTTCGCACCAAGGAGCCATCCCTGGGCTGGAACAGAGGGGTGGTCTTGGTAGATGGTGATTCGATCCTTGGGCAAGTAGACAGCTGGCTGGCAAAACTGCGTACTGACTGTATGGTGCCTTGTCTGCCTGGTGTGAAGGTAGCGAACGTTACACATGTTGTAGATAGGCTGATAGACAGTGCTGGGGAAGAGCCAGTGGTCGTGGTGCATGTTGGCACCAATGATGTGGGGAAATGCAGTTGTGAGGTCCTGGAGGAAAAATTTAGGCTGCTAGGCAGGAAAGGCCAGGACCTCCAAGGTAGCCTTCTCAGAAGTGCTACCTGTTTCACGTGCAGGGCTGGAGAGACAGGCACAAATTAGAAGTCTCAATGTGTGGATGAGATGATGGTGTAGGGAGGAAGGGTTTAAGTTTGTTAGGCACTGGGATGCTTTCTGGAACAAGTGGGAACTGTACAAAGGAGTTGGTCTCCACTTGTCCCCAGAAGGAACCAGGCTGCTGGTGCTTCAAAAAGGTGGCAGAGCAGTTTTTAAACTAAATCTTGGGGGAAAGCCAACAGGAGATGAAATGTCTCTGGTTCGGGAGGACTCATCTCAAAGAGATGAAGGGTTAGCTGTTACATTTCTACCGGGTAATGGATCAGAGTTGTCCACTGAGATGGTGACAAACAGTATGGACTGTCTGCCAAAGTCTCGAGGCAGAAGGAGGAAGGTTGCGGGCCTGGGAAATTATAGATGTCTGTATACAAATGCTAGAAGTGTTCGGAGTAAAATTGGTGAGTTGGAATGTTTAGTGTTGGGGAAAAACATAGACATTGTGGGAATTTCAGAAGCTTGGTGGAATGAGGAGAATCAGTGGGACACGGTGATTCCTGGATATAAATTATATTGAAAGAATAGGGAGGGAAGGGTTGGAGATGGGGTGGCTCTGTATGTCAGAGAGGGTATACAGTCCAGTAAGACTGAGGTCAGAGAATTAGATTCCCTTCTAGAAATGCTTTGGGTCTTGAAAGTTACATCCAGATATAAAAGTGGCAAGGAAATGGGATTTAGTAAAAAAAATGAATGAATTTGATGCAATAATTTTAGGAACCAATGAGAAATTGATTACAAAAATTTATAATTTTTTGTTAAATGAGAAAATGCAGGATGAAACTATTAAAGAAAATATGATGAAATGGATGCAAGATGTTGGACATAATATAGAGTTGATAGAATGGGAGAAATTATGGAGAGAGAATATAAAAATAACAAGATCATCCATATTTAAGGAAAAGCTTTATAAGATGGTATATCGATGGTATATCACACCAGAGAAATTGTCAAAAATGTTTCCGAACACAACAAACAAATGTTGGAAGTGTAAAAAGGTAAAGGACACTTTTTACCACAGTTGGTGGCAATGTGAGAAGGCTAGAAAATACTGGGGACAGGTAAATAGTTGGATCCAAAAAACATTGAAAATAAATGTTCAGTTTTCACCTGAATTGTATTTGTTGAATATGTGCCCGAATTCATTACCCAAATTGATCAACAGATTTTTACTTAATGCTGTAACGGCAGCTAAATTGGTGTATGCTAGGTATTGGAAAAACCAGGAGATTCCCAAAAGGGAGGAATTTCTTCAAAAATTATTGGAGACCGCTGAAATGGATTTCTTAACTGTTAAATTGAAGGAGGGCAATATACAAGAATGTAAAGTAACTTGGAAACCATTATATGAGTGGATGAAGGTCATACGTTGATTTAGGAAACAGATGTTTTAGTTAAAATAATAAGATATGAAAAATGGAATTAGTTGGAATATTAACAAATTTGATTTAAAACTATAAGTCCTTTAAATAGATAAAAGATGGAAAATGATGTATAGAAGTTAATATGATCCTTATGCTTCAGTGTATATTGTACATAAGTAAGTGCTTGATTTTATTTTCTGAGTGGTGTATTATATGTTTTAATAATAAAATGTTATATAAAAAATAAATAGAAATGCTTTGGGTCGAAATAGAAGGCCCAAAAGGAAATTTAACTATGGGAGTTTATCGCCCACCAAATCAAAAGATAGAGGATGATTATAATATGATGGAAGGATTCAAGATAGTGGCTAAACGTAAAAACTGTGTCATAATAGGTGATTTTAACTACCCGTAGATTGAATGAGTCAATATGTGTTCTGGTCAAGAGAAAAAGATTGAGTTTTTAGACGCTCTCAATGACTGTGCTATGGAGCAGATGGTTACAGAACCTACCAGGGGTGGGGCAATCCTGGATTTGGTCCTAAGTAAAGCCCAAGACCTGGTGAGAGATGTAAAAGCGATTGCACCGCTTGGAAGCAGTGACCATAACGTTATTGATTTTACCATTTGTATAAATAGGGAGTTGCCCCAAAAGACCAGCACAACCACTTTTAACTTTAAAAGGGGTAAATTCTCTGAGATGAGGAGGAAACTGAAAGGAAAGGTAAATGCAGTCAAAACCCTTGGGGAAGCTTGGAGGCTATTTAAAACTACAATCCTAGAAGCTCAGGAAGGACTCCTTTAAGCGGTGAAAAGCTAGTCCAAGTGAGATTAATAAAAGGAAATACAGGCTGTGGAAAATCAAATGCAAGACTGTGATCAGGCAGGCAAAAAGGGGCTATGAGGAGCATATTGCAAAAAACATAAAGACCAACAATAAAAACTTCTTCAAATATATTAGAAGCAGGAAACCAGCCAGGGAGGCAGTGGGGCCCTTGGATGACCAAGGAGTAAAAGGATTACTGAAGGAGGATAGGGAACTGGCTGAGAAGCTGAATGCATTTTTTGCCTCAGTCTTCACTGTGGAAGATGAGAAGTGTTTGCCCACTCCAGAACTGCTAATTTTGGAAAGGGTGTTGAAAGACCTGAGTCAGATTGAGGTAAGAGAGGAGGTCCTACAACTGAGAGATGAATTAAAAGCGAATAAGTCACCAGGTCCGGATGGCATACATCCAAGAGTTCTGAAGGAACTCAAAGATGAACTTCTGGATCTTTTGACAAAAATATGTAATCTTTCATTGAAATCTGCCTCCGTTCCTGAGGACTGAAAGGTAGCAAATGTCACCCCCATCTTTAAAAAGGGTTCCAGAGGAGATCCAGGAAATTACAGGCCAGTCAGTCTGACTTCAATGCCGGGAAAGTTGGTAGAAACCATTATCAAGGACAGAATGAGTAGGCACATTGATGAACACAAGTTATTGAGGAAGACTCAGCATGAGTCCTGCCTCACTAACCTGTTATAGTTCTTCGAGGGGGTGAACAAACATGTGGACAAAGGGGACCCAATAGATGTTGTTTACCTTGAAACGCTTGGGACTCTTTAGCTTGGAGAAACGTCGACTGCGGGGTGACATGATAGAGGTTTACAAGATAATGCATGGGATGGAGAAAGTAGAGAAAGAAGTACTTTTCTCCCTTTCTCACAATACAAGAACTCATGGGCATTCGATGAAATTGCTGAGCAGAAAGGTTAAAACGGATAAAAGGAAGTACTTCTTCACCCAAAGGGTGATTAACATGTGGAATTCACTGCCACAGGAGGTGGTGGCGGCCACAAGTATAGCCACCTTCAAGAGGGGTTTAGATAAAAATATGGAGCACAGGTCCATCAGTGGCTATTAGCCACAGTGTATGTGTGTATATAAAATTTTTTGCCACTGTGTGACACAGAGTGTTGGACTTGATGGGCCGTTGGCCTGATCCAACATGGCTTCTCTTATGTTCTTACCTTGACTTCCAGAAAGCTTTTGATAAATTTTCTCATCAAAGGCACCTTAGTAAGCTCAAGAGTCATGGAGTAAAATCCTCTTGTGGATCAAAAACTGGCTAATTAATAGGAAACAGAGAGTGAGTATAAATGGGCAACCTTCGCAGTGGAAGATGGTAAGCAGTGGGGTGCCGCAGGGCTCAGTATTGGGTCCCATGCTCTTTAACTTGTTCATTAATGATTTGGAGTTGAGAGTAAGCAGTGAAGTGGCTAAGTTTGCAGATGACACTAAATTGTTCAGAGTGGTAAGAACCAGAGAGGATTGTGAGGCACTCCAAAAGGATCTGTTGAGACTGGGTGAGTGGGCGTCAATGTGGCAGATGAGGTTCAGTGTGGCCAAGTGCAAAGTAATGCACATTGGGGCCAAAAATCCCAGCTACAAATACAAGTTAATGAGGTGTGAACTGACAGAGACTGACCAAGAGAGAGATCTTGGGGTTGTGGTAGATAACTCACTGAAAATGTCAAGACAGTGTGCGATTGCAATATAAAAGGCCAATGCCATGCTGGGTATTATTAGGAATGGAATTAATAACAAATCAACCAGTATCATAATGCCCCTGAATGAATCAATGCTGCGGTCTCATCTGGAATACTGTGTACAGTTCTGGTCACCGCACCTCAAAAAGGATATTATAGCATTGGGACTTCTGGTTTGGATTTCATGAAGAATTGACGAGCTTTCCAGTGGGGGAGCTCACCAGACCCTCTGTTCTGGACAGAGAAGGTGTTTCAATACCTGCTGTCTACATCATCTAGGCAAGATGATGGCCAAGTTATGCTTAAAGTTTTGAGGAGACATACTTTGGCTAACGAGAAATCCCAGGGGGCGTTTCTATTTGGCTTTGAAGAATCTCCAGAGAAGGTCCGCTTCCAACGTCTATAGAGGGTATCTGGGATCGTTAAATCGACATAAATTCAACGTGTGCCAAGCTTCTTAAGGGCTAATTAATCGTGGATGAGAAACAGACCAGTGTGTTTGATGTCGGGACTTCAAAGGTAAAGAGATTTTTATCTGTTGCTCCGGGACTAAATTGGGAAATATTTGGAAGGCAAACGAAGGTCTGGACACATAAACAACTTGTAATAATAAAGAAGGAGGAGGAGGGGGAAATTTTGGACTGAGTTAAACAGATATAAGGCTTTAAAAAAGGCAAAAGCTGATATTGTTTGGCATTTTTGTGGTCACTCCCCCCAAGAGTGGAAGAACTGCAGATCAACAAGTTATTACAGGAAATGGCATTTGGGAACATTGTGAGACTTCATAACCATAGATAACAAGACTTTGTGGCAAGTGTGGGAGGAAGAGGCTATCAAAGGAAGGGAAAACTACAAGTTTTTTTAAGCCCCTCTAGGACTAAGCCATAGAGAAACATCGAGCACCATTTTGGGAAACTATAACTTTTTAAAAATTAATATCTGGACCCAGGGGCATAGGAGGACGGCGATTTTGGGCTTTTCTGAAAGGGCATGCCCTAATCTATATGACTAGACCATTTGAAAAGAACTTGGTGACTTCAATTGTAAAGCCTATATTTATAATGGGAAGGCAGTAATGTCAGCCCAAAAACCATTACAGACAAGAGCCAAGAATTGGCTACAAGCATAGCCAGCTTCAAGAGGGGTTTGGATAAAAATATGGAGCAGAGGTCCATCAGTGGCTATTAGCCACAGCATATTATTGGAACTGTCTGGGGCAGTGATGCTCTGTATTCTTGGTGTTGAAAACGACTGGTGCTTGCACAGGAGACTACCTTTACCTTTTTTAGCAGTAGAAAAGAGTAACTGCTCACTTCTTCAGATTCACGGAAGCTCCTCCCCTGCCACAAATTTTGTTAGTCTTTAAGGTGCTTCTGGACTCTTGATCTTTTCTACCAATAACCCATTGTGTAAATAAATATTTCCTTTTGTCCAAAATGAATCTACTGCTCATCAGCTTCATTGAATGCCTTCGAGTTCTTGTATTTTGAGAGAGTGAGAAAAAATTATATCTATCTATTCTTTCTACCCTGTGCCTAATTTCACAAACTTTTATTATGTCTCCCCTTAGTTGTCTCTTTCTGAAACCAAAAAGCTTCTCCCATTTGCCTAATAGCACAGGAAGGAGATGCAGATGCTTCCGTGTCATTTGGGATAATGTGAAAACCAGGCCAGTGTGGTATAGTGGCTAGAGTACTGGATTAAGATGTGAAAAACCCAGGTCTGAGAATTCCCACTCTGCCATGAAGCACTCTGGGTCAATCTCTCTCTCTATCAGTATGACCTATCCCACAGAGTTGTGTTGAGGAGCAGAGTGATGTAAGCCACTTTGGGGCCCCACGAAGAAAAGTGGGGTACAAACAAATAAAATAAAACCAACCTCTTTAAATCAGCTAAGTCTACTTTTGTCTGCTACCTTAAAGACATGCTTAATTATCACCACATGCCCGCTGACATTTCAGAGATGGAACTGGAATGTACCTGTGAACTTGTGAGGAGTGAGGTCTGATGGCACAGTAAATGGAGGTCCACTGGCCCAGGTGATACAGCCCACCACAGTGCAAAGGACAAGCATGCCATAAGTAGAATGAAGGAAACAATAAAGCACACACAGAGCAGGTAATTCTAGGCAACGGAAATTACAGATAAACCTAATCTTATATTCTAATAGCAAAGTCAGTGAGGCTTTTCAGTTTCAGAAAGAGGCAACTAAGAGGAGACGTGATAAAAGTTTATAAAATTAGGCACAGGGTAGAGAGAATGGACAGAGAGAAAAGGGCTCCACGTTTGCAGGAAAATGTGAAATCTTTTTTTTTTTAAAGCCACATGGGGGAATTTAAAAAAATCTGAAAATGGTAAAAGAAGCACCTGGATTCCCTTATTGAGTAAAAAGTTAGAGGGAGGGGGGGCCCCTTTTTGGCCTATTTTTGCCTTTAAGGGAAGATTTCTTTGGGTCAGGCCTGACTATGGTTGCTAGATCCAGGTTGGGAAATTCCTGGATACTTTGTGGTTCAGTCTGAGGAGTGCATGGTTAGGGGAGGGGAGAGTCCTCAGCATTAGGGTTGCCAGGTCCTACCTTCTTCCCAGCGGGGGGATCTTCGGGCTTTCCTGGCAGCTTCTGCCATGCTCATAAAGCAATGATGTCATCCAGAAGTGATATCATCATGCTGCTGACATCACACAGCAACACTCTATGTTTTGGACAAAAACACTATGGTCTGAGCCCAAATTTACCGTAGAGTTTTGCAAAAAAAAAAACCCCAAAAACCCAACCCCCTAGGGCATTGCCATGATGATTTCACTTCTGGGTGACATCATTGCACCACGTTTTGGGGCATTTGCAAGCAGGGAGGAGCCCACAAAAGTGGAGGAGCGTCCTCCCAGACTGAGAGAATTCAGCATGGAATAATGGCACAGAGTCCACCCTACAAAGCAATAATTTTCTCCAGTGAGAAACAACCGTCTCTTGTCTGGAGTTCAGGTGTAATTCTGGGAGATCTTCAGGTCCTACCTGAAGGCTGGCAACCTTAGGCCTGACATAGGGTTGCCAGGTCCTACCAGGCTCTAAGTGAGGGATAACCTTTGCATTTGTGAAGTATGCCCAGTGTGATGACATCACCCAGAAGTGACATCATCATGCTGGGCACATTGCACCATAGTTTTAACCCAAGTTGCTAGAACATCCCCCTGCAAGAAGCCCAGTGTGTTGATGTCTCTTCTAGGTATCATCACACCAGGCATGCCATGTGTCACGGAGCTCTTTGAGGGTGGGGATCTCCCTGAGGGCCAGCTTCATGCTGGTGGGTTGGGGTTCCCCAAACTGGGGAAAACTCCACCCCCAGTGGGAGGTTGGGAACTCTAGCCTGACAACAGACTGAGTGACTTGATACCCCCAACTTGCATGGGTCAACTGCTTGATATTGTTCAACAGCAGCCATCCTATGAAAGCCAGTGTAGTTTAGCAGTTAGAGCTTCAGAGTAGGGTCTGTGAGACCCAGGTTCAGATCCCCATCTTCCTGAGGAAGCTCACTGGGTGATTTTGGACCGCTCATACTTTCAGATTTATCTACCCCACTGGGTTGTTGTGTACATAAAAAGGAGGAAAGTAGAATAATGTAAGCTGCTTTGGTCCCCACTGTGGAGAAAGACTGAAGTATTCCTAGGTAAAGGCTGTGGCAAGGGAAGGGGGGAAATGGAAAGTTGAAGTCAGGGGAAGATAAAGGTAGGTTGGCTCTTGGATGGGAAGGTAACAGTGCTGCCAACTCCAGATTGGGAAATTCCTGGAGACTTGTGGGGTGGAGCCTGGAGAAGGAGGGGTTTGAGGAGAGGTGTAATGCCATAGACTCCACCCTCCAAAGTAGTAATTTCCTCCAGGGTACTAGCATTGCCAGCCTCCAGGTGAGGAGTGGAGATCACCTAGAATTATAACTAATCTCCAGATGACAGAGATCAATTCCCCTGGAGAAAATGGCAGTTTTGAAGAGTGGACTTTATGGCATTATTACCTGCTCAGGTTGCTTCCTTCCCCAAACTTCACCCTTCTAAGTGCCACCCCCAAATCCCTAAGAATTTTCCAACCTGGAGCTAACAACCCTAAGAGGAACTGATCTCAGTAGTTGGGAGATCCATTGTGATTCCTGGAGAGCCACCACTGCTACTGGCAGGGGAGGGGGGAAGCAGGTGGGAGGCCATGAGACTGATGAGAGGCAGGAAGAGGAAGAGTGATGAGGTGGGGGCAGAAAGAGAGAATGAAGGTATGGAGGATGGACAGTAAGAAAGGGGGTGGCAGGAGGGAGAAAGAGTGAGAGGCTAAGTAGGGGGAGAAGGGAGGAAGCAAAGGTTGGGGTGGATGGGAAAGCTGCTCCCACAAGTTTCTTGCAGGTCCCCACCTGTGGTAAACTAATATACAAGCCAACATATCTAATCAGGCCATGTTAATGTTACTGATTTCTATTTAAAGGCACTGTGAAATGCATGTGTCTCATTCAGAGATGGAGAACACAGAGGATAAGAGCAGGTGGCTTGGAAGCTGTTTCTGGAACAAACTGCATGTACATGAGACTGTAATCCTCTCCAAAGGTGATGGATCCAGCACAAGTTGATTATTTTACTCTGTATAAGAACCATCATTTATTTATTTAGAATATTTACATGGTGGCTTTCCAGTGACCTGCTTAAGAAAATTCTCAAAGTCAAAACAAATGGCAAAGTCATAAAAACAATATAATTTAGACTTGAGCAAACAAAATGCTCTATAAAGATTATTTTTTAATCTGAAATAGAGATGTTTTAAGCTTGAATCGTGGATCTCCATCAGCCTGTGTAAACTATATCAGGCTGCACATATGTGTAGCTGTGATTTGGATAAGAGCTGCGTCAGAAGAGAAGGTGGGATTTAACCTTTCAAGCCCCTCTCATTTTTGCTAATTGGACTTCCTCTGCTAACATTAGTGATAGCCAAGAGGAAAAGAACTGTCCTTTAAAAAAAATACTGTCCTTTTCTCTTTAAAATGCTAATTGCTAATGCAGGAAGCCCAGTTTTGATTAGTGAAACCAAGGGGCAGTTGAAGGGTTAATTAGATCTCTTCTATCCCACCTGTGTGGCAGCCATCTGAATAGCAGCATGCACACCTTACCTTCAACAGATGAGTGGAAATCCATGAACTTCATCATGTCCTTTCTTTGTCCTCTGTTAGGCCTAATTTAAACATAATGCTGGAGAGGCACCCTTGCTACTTTGCCCTCACACAGCATCTTATTAGCCTGTGCTACAACATTGGCATAATTAGCCTTCCAGAGATCCTCGGCTCAGTCTGGTATTGCACATCAGGTCTCCATCAGCCTCAGCTGGAGAGAGTCAGAGGGCAACAGGAGTATATTTACCTTCAAATCTACCACCAGTCTGTCAAGTAAAGCACCAAGCTGAAAAATGAGTGTTCTGGTTGTAAATGGAAGGGTAAGGATAACATCTCCCACTAATATATTTACACGGCCATTAGCATTTCCTTTAATGGGACATTACTACAAGGGATTTTCAGTGAAAGGGCAGCAGGCCAAGATTTATTAAGCAAGGGGACCGGGTGGGGTAGGATGGAGGAAGCAGATCATAATGAGCACCACCTCGGTTTTCTTTCCTAAATGGCAAGTATTTGAGAGCACCCTATTCCGTGATTTTCCCCCTGTTACATATATTAAATAAAATTGAGGCTGATAATCACATCTAAAAGTTAAAGTGCTCATTTTAACTGTCTTAGGCTGTCTGACCATTTTCAGTAACTGGCATTTCAAAACTCCTTGTACACGGTGAATGGAAGGATAAAGTTAAACTTCAAGCCAGCCTATGACAAGATAAGAGCAACTGGTCTTCCTCCGTGGCTTCTGCGGGTAGAATAGAGAGTCAGTTTATAAGCAAAGTCCATTTCATTTGCCTTGCAAAAGTCTTCAATCTTGCTCCATTCTGCACAAAGGCTGAATCCTAGAATAGGGACCCATCAATAATTTTTTAACATTGGTCACTCAGTAGTAGAGTTGTTATCCTCCAAGTGGGGCCTGGAGATCTTCTGGAATTACAATGGATTGCCAGATGACAGAGATACATTCCCATGGAGAAAATGGCTGCTTTTGACAGTGGACTTTTTACAATTATACCACACTGAAGTCCACTCCCTACTCAAACCCTGTCCTTCCTAGGCTCCACTGCCCCCCCAAAAATCCCCAATAATTTTCCAACCCTGTGTTGGCAACCATGCTTAGTGAGTAGAACCAGTTAGTTAGCCAGAAATAGAGAGGCTCTTGAAGAATAAACATGTTTCTTTTTCTTTCTAACACACAGGGAGGGGGATATATCCTACTACCCTCTTTAGATCTCATTCCTTAAGTAGGGATGGGCATGAACTAAACCACGAACCAAAATTTGCGATGAATCAGGCCAGCTTGTGGTTCATGAACCAGAATTTGGGATGATGTGTCTCTCTCCCCACAATCAACCCACAAACATCTATGAGGGCTCCAATGGTATTTAAATGCCTTCAGAGCTCACTCGGGTCAGGCCAAGGGCTGTTGGTGAGCTCTGATGGCATTTAAATACCTTTGGAGCTCACTTCCTACCTACAAACCAGTTCATGTAATGGACTAGTTCATGGAAGTCTGTGGTTTGTGAAAACCTCCACAAACTTCCATTTTTCCAGTTCATACCCACCCCTACTCCTGAGTCCATTTTGAACACTAGTGGTAGTTCAGAGTTTATAGGACAAAAGGCTAGGACAAACAGATTTAAGGACAGTTTCTATCCAAGTGCTGTGGTTAGGTTAAATGCAGGGTTATGAAGGATTATCTGTTTTAGATGTATTTAATGGTTTAAATGGTTTTAATGGTTTTATTAATGTTTAATGGTTTTATGAATGTTTATTTAATGGTTTAAATGGTTTTAATGGTTTTATGAATGTTTATCCGTTTTAGATGTATTTAAATGGTTTTAATGGTTTAAATGGTTTAATGGTTTCAGATGTATTTAAATGGTTTATGAATATGTGTGTTTGATGTGTTGGTATGTTTGTGGAAGAGCACCTCATTTCGTTGCTCTCTTTTTGTTGAGAACAATGACAATAAATTCATCTATCTATCATCTATCTATCTATCTATCTATCTATCTATCTATCTATCTATCTATCTATCTATCTATCTATCTATCATCTATCTATCTATCTATCTATCTATCTATCTATCTATCTATCTATCTATCTATCTATCTATCTATCTATCTATCTATCTATCTATCTATCTATCTGTAGTCTGAAAGAGATGTGAAAAAGTTAAATTATTTCTTTATTGTGGATATCCTTCTCTGTTACAGCAGGGTTTATGCCTGTTATATCAAATCACGCCCATCCTTAAATAGATGAATAATGGGTGGGACTTTTTTATTAGCTGGTTCCCCAGTCTGTTTTATTGATCTCGTGACCATGAGAATTGTAACAGCATTTCTGAACACAGTTTACTCACCCTTCCTTGTCCAACAAACAATCGACTTCAGTTAATTAAGCTTGCATTTCATTCAAAAGTTTCTTGTAACTCTTTATAGCAGCAAATCAATGGAATTCGCATTACAATGCATTGTCTTGCTGCTTTCTATATCAACAAGAAAAGGGAAACTAACTACAAAATGCCATGTTTTATTTTAAGAGCCTAACTGAGCCCAGGCTAGCCCAATCTCATCAGATCTGGGAAGCTAAGCAAGGCCAGTATTTGGATGGGGGACCTCCAAGGAATACCAGAGTTGTGGTGCATGAAAGGCAATGGTAGGCCACCTCTGAATGTTTCTTGTCTTGAAAACCCTACTGGGTTGCCATAAGCTGTGACTTGAGGGCACATTCCACCACCACCGAGCTTCATGAATGCCTGAGTGACTTAGCCTAGCTATGATATTGCCAGAAACTTAAACATTAATGAGCCTTGCAGATATCTATTTCACACCACACTTAAAAAGGAGGAGGAGAAGGAGATTGGATTTATATCCCACCCTTCATTACCTGAAGGAGTCTCAGAGCAGTTTACAATCTGCTTTCTC
Organism: Heteronotia binoei; assembly: GCF_032191835.1. Taxonomy (NCBI): domain Eukaryota; kingdom Metazoa; phylum Chordata; class Lepidosauria; order Squamata; family Gekkonidae; genus Heteronotia; species Heteronotia binoei. Next base: position 76,130,676 of record NC_083227.1, on the reverse strand, counting down.
TTCTGCTCCCCACAACAGACTCCCTGTAAGGTAGGTGGGGCTGAGAGAGTTCTCCAAGAACTGCTCTTGAGCAGAACAGCCCAAGATCACTTCAGCTGCTGCATGTGGAGAGCAAGGAATCAACCCTGGTTCTCCCAGATTAGAGTCCAGGCACTTAACCACTACATCAAACTGGCTCTTTAACAGACATCTGCACATGGAGTACACTTTTTTTTACTACTTGATAGGATGATGATGCAGACATTCCAAAACTACCTATGGGTAAACTACTCACTCTATAGCAGCTTGTTACAATTCTGACAATTGAGAAGGATAATTTTCCCACACTTCAGGGGCCATTGTGTGGCAAAATGTGCAAAGAAGGTGTGATAAAATTATAATCTGTATTCACCCAAGTGACCAAACTATTTTGAGGTGATACTGGAACCGTTTTCGAACACAGCTTACCTCACAGTCACAATCCTGTTCCCTCCGCAGCATCTGTTGGATTTCCCACCATCTGCGCCGGAGTTACAGGAAGTGCCGCGGCTTTTGCGTAGCAAATGTAAACTGGGTTTTAGCGGTTTATGTTTGCTACGCAAAAGCTGCGGCACTTCCTGTAACTTTGGCGCAGATGGTGGGAAATCTGACCAGACGCTGAGGAGGGAACAGGATTGTGACTGCGAGGTGAGCTGTGTGCGAAAACGGTATGGGTGTTTTTCACACAAATTCATGGAGGAGGGATCCATCAATATTTATTAGCTATGATGATGTGGAACTTCCATGTTCAGAAGCCATTACTTCTGAATACCATTGACTGGGGACAAGAACAGTAGAAGGCTTTGGCCTATTTACTTTGCTTGCAGTAGAGTAGACCATCTGAGGGCATCAGGTCAGCCACTATATGAAACAGGATGATGGACTAGAAGAACCATCAGTCTGATCCAGCACAGTTTTCATTTTCTTATGCTAATTTATTCAGCACACAAAAAATATGTGTGTATGTGTGAATAAGAGCTTAATATTACTGGGTAAGTGTTAGATATGCAGGGTAGAAGAGATATAGATTACAGAGCCACACAAATGTGTAGTAGCTTTAAAATAAACTTTACTTTACTAATAAGGGAGGGTAAACTGCGGGATTAAACAAACAAACAAAAAAGGATTGACATCCTGACTACCTCCTCCAACCTACATCTTTACTGTAGTACTTCTAAACCTCTTGTGGGCATGGACTAGAGGGGAAGGAACATAAACTGAAACTTAATCCTTACTCTCCAGTCCATCCCAATGTATTGATTACCCAATTGGAGAACTCCAATACTATCTAATTATGTGCTTTGTCACCTTGTTCTGGTGGCAAATATGTGCAGGCTCTACCATTGGGTCCCTAAACCTAACTAGCAAGGATATTAGCATGCATAAACAGACATGCTAATTCATTCTTGGCTTAAAGCAAAGAACTTGCAAATCCCAACAGTGACCTTGGGCCAGTAACTATCCCTCTCCCTGATCTACCTAATCAAGGGAGAGGCCTTGGCTCAGTGGAAGAGCATGTGCTTTGTATGCAAAAGGTCCCAGATTCAATCCTTGGTATCTACAGTTTTTTTTAAAAAAAACAGATAGAAGGTAATATGAAAGGTCTCCGTTGGAGCCACTGGAGAGCTGCTGCCAGTCTGAATAGATAATACTGACCTTGATGGACGACTGGTCTGATTCATTATGAGGCAGCTTCATGTGTGCATATCTGTTCCTCATGGGGTTGTTGCCTCACATGAGAAGAGAACCATATGTATATATTATATTGCTTCAAACAAATTTAGTTACATAGGATTGGTGATTTGGGTGGTCTGAATGGTCTAGAATTTTGACTTCTCTTTATCTTTAAACATTTAAATACTAGGACACCCCCCCCCCCAAAAAAAAAGAAAAAGAAAAATAGTTTAGCCCTTCTAGTTCATACAAGAATGCAGGGTTTTTTCAATACCATACACCAACCACTTCTATTGTTTTAGGGTGTATTAGAACCAGAGGTGATATTGAAGGAATATTTTATATTTTCTATATCTTGGGAGCAAGTTACAAATAATGACATCATACATGAACATTGCAATTAATTATATGTTGCAACAAATCCAATAAAATAAATGAAACAGAAAAGCCGTGTAGCACCTTGGAGACTAAACTAATTAACAGAAGCATGACTCTCCATAGATACTGGCTTACTACATGTGTGGAGTGGGCTGAGAATAAGGAATGATATCATAATAAAGGGAATTATTTCATCCCATTTGCTCAAGTGGAAGGAAGTTCTGAGGATTAGCACTATACAAGCTTTGTTTCCCTGTAGTGAAAAAGTAACACCATATACACAGAGGAAGTACAGCATTTTTTGTAATACTTGTTTATTCACAAATATATGTACAGAGCAACTTGGAAGCAAAGCAGATAAGGGCATGTATCCATAGGGTTGCCAAGTTCCCAACATTGTACCATAGAGTTTCTCCTCCCAAATGGCTAGAGAGTCTGGGAAAACCAAAGAACTTTCCCAAAAATGCCTAGAGCGGTCATTAGCGATGTTGCTGCATGATGACATCACTTCTGGGTGACATTATCACGCTGATGATATCAGGAGAGGTTCAGCGGATTGGGAACCTCCCAGGCGGGAGAACCCCCACCTGGACCAGGGACTTGGTAGCCCTATGTATCCACTAGTCAAGAATCCTATGAACCAGATGAGTCAGAACCTACACTTCCTGATACTGCTTTCCAATCCAGATCCTCTATCCATAAGGAGCCTCACAGTATCCCAGCCCAGAGACAAACACACAGTCAGTTTAAACTTCTCACAGTGGAGAAGTGCTAAGCTCAGGAAAGGCAATTTACCCTTTCTGACTTTTCACTCTCAATGAGGAGGAGGCAGAACTTTGGGGTAGGAAGCCAGAGTGGAAGTGATGTAACTTCTTAGTTTGCTTTGGGACTTCATGGGGTAAGTTGTCTGCAGCTAGGAAGCTGTCCACAATGCTGCAAATCTGACTTAACCTTGTATCTCTTTCCCAGATTCCTACAGAGACAAAACTAAGTGCATTATTTTTGTTATGTTGTGGGAACGTTTGAGTTTGGTGATGTTCCATTGTAGAAGTGTATAGTTTTCAGGACATGGCCCCTTTGGGACACAGCAGCAGCCCATCAATTTCTCCACTGAGCCACTCCAGCAGTAAAATCTATGAAGAATTGCCCCAGTCTAAACCCATTGATTTTAATGGCCTTGGACTGGAGGGGATTGCACTGCAATTATATCAATAGTTAAGGTAGATGGATCCATGATATGGTTGCCAATCCCTAGGTGGAGGCAGGAGATCCCCCGGTTTAGAGGCCCTCCCCCCACTTCAGGGTCATCAGAAAACCGGGGGAGGGGAGGGAAATGGCTTCTGGGAACTCTATTATTCCTATGGAGACTGATTCCAATAGGAAATAATGGAGAATTGATCTGCTTGTATCTGGGGCTATGCCCCCCCCTGTTTTTTGAGGTAGAGGCACCAAATTTTCAGTATAGCATCCAGTGTCCCTCCCCAAAACGCCCCCCCCCCCCCACGTTTCAAAAAGATTGGATCAGGGGGTCCAATTCTATGAGTCCCAAAAGAAGGTGCCCCATATCCTTCATTATTTCCTATGGAAGGAAGGCATTTAAAAAGGTATGCGGTCCCTTTAAATGTGATGGCCAGAACTCTTTTTGGAATTCAATTATGCTTGTTACACCCTTGCTCCTGGCTCCATCCCCAATGTCTCCTGGCTGCACCCCAAAGTCCCCAGATATTTCTTGAATTGGATTTGGCAACCCTAATCCATGAGAATATGCCGTGATTATGATCAGTTTTAAGCAGTCTTCATCTCCTTGCCTGCTTCTTTTTAGACCTCAGTTAAATTCCTCTCTTCACTCAAACTAGCCCATTCTTCTTAAAGCCACAGGCTCTTTTCTGGGCCAGAGCCTGTGGCTGTCCAGTGCAAAACTATAGAAAGGATTCTGGGCTCAAATTCATACTTACTTTGCAGGCCAACCAGAGGTAAAATGTGGAGGTCAGAGACAGATATACACACTGAATAGTGAGAGGTATGTACAGGGCTACTTTTGAGTAGGAAAGCAGATCTGGCTGGCTTGGCATCAGGGGGTGTGGCCTAATATGCAAATGAGTCCCTGCTGGGCTTTTTCTACAAAAAAAGCCCCAAGTATATATAATATTTTCTGTTCTTCCTAAGGCCACAGTTCAGACACATTTTCTTCCTTAGGGCCTCCCTCTGTGATTTTATGGAACACAATGGTATTCAGCACATGCACATGCTCACTGGCTGGCAGAGCAGGCAGTCTAGTCAAGGCTGCAATGCATGGGGAAGGTGTCTCCTGATACATATGTGGGGAATGAAAAGTGTTCCCTCTAAGCTGAGTTAGTGTGAGTTAGATCACAGCTTTTTAGCCTCCAGCTCACACATTTTTTTCCTAGCTCAGGAAAAATGACCCCAGAGCAAGATAATTTATTCAGTAGTTCACAACTTTAATACCAGTAGCTCACAAAGTAGAATTTTTGCTCACAAGACTCCACAGCTTAGAGGGAGTATGGCTCAGACATAGAGCACCTGCTTCACATACAGAAGATCCCTGGTTCAGTCTCTGGTATCTTCAGTTCAAATAATCAAATAGTCGACGATTGTAAGATCTTTGGCATGGTATCTTGGAGAAGCACTACCAGTCAGAGTAGATAATACTTACCTTGATCAACAAACAGTCTGATCCACTATAGTCTATAAGGGATACATGCATACATGTGTAGCCATATTCCTGAAAGAATTGCCAAACTCATGCTTGGTTAGTCATTCAGCTTACATTTGGATTTTCTGTAACCTGTGGTAGTACTAAAATGTTCCAGGGTCAAGCAACTATACATATGAGAGAGGGAAGTGTCCCCAAAATATGTGATGCAGGATATTATCTCATCATGGGGGATGATTAACAATCAGAAGCAACCTCAAAGAAACCCTAAATATCAGGAACGGGAAGGGAGCAGGAGCCCAGACAAAATGAGGGTCAAGTATATCCACAGGGCAACTCTGAAATAATTAGTCTCCAGAGATCTGGAAGATTAAGAAAAACCACCAAATAGATTAACTCTGTAGGCTGGATCTTAAAAGAGAAGGGGAATTATTGCTGTTTCTTGTAATGAGATCTTACTACAGGCTGAACTAATGAAAATATTGTTGTGTAAATTGTGGCTGATCTTATGACGATCATACATTATTTACTATTATTGCACTGTTATGAACAACATATACCACAGTCTGCAAGGAAGACTGTCATAAACATAGAGAGGTTATTTAATTTTGAGGCAGTGCTGACAGATGAAACAATTAATTGCTCTGGCTCTCTAATGATAATTTGCGATATTTCCACCCCCCTCCCCCCTTGACTACAGGTGCCACAATGACAAGAGATCTTCCTGATTGTCAGAAATACTTTCTTCTTGGTGACATCTTATAGCAATTGTCAAAAATTCAGACAGTATGAAACTGTAAAGAGGGAAATTAATCAACTACATGTCTTTGGTTTATGAGCTGCTGTGATTCCCAGGATTGTACAGGGAGTGTGAAACCAAGGTGGCATCGCTCAGATCTGACAAAAGTGGTGGTTAATATTCATAACCATCTGGACCACAGACACGATATCTGATTGCTCTCCAGGAAATAATTTCCTTGCTTAAATCTTTTGATCTGCAATTGGAGCATCTTTTCCTTCTCCTCTTCCCTCAGCAAATGTTTTGATGATGCTTTCTGAAAGAAATGGAGCCTGCAGCTCATCTTCATACAAAAGGCTGATATAATCACCGGGCTCCCACTCCTCTTCTTTCAGGTGGAATATATTTTCCTCAGGTTACTGTCATGTATAGAGATGGGGAAATGGTATGTTACTAGATTTCTTTATACCAATCCAACAGAAGCTACAACATCCCAACATTCTTTAAATTTGATCCCCTGTCTCTCAATAACAGCATCCTATAGGAAGTGTTCTCCTTCAACCATCTTTCCTTGTATGGATGGAAACAAGTAATGGCCTGCTCTTCATTCCCAATTGCTCTTCTGTCCTCCTTAATGGCCTTCTCGCAGGCTTTGTTCTTGATCTGAATATCAGAAAAGAAAATTAGCCTGTGGTAGTTCCTGATTCCCACCCAATGCTTCTGTAAGTGGTTTTTGCCTTGCAGCTGGCAGCTACCATTTCATCCTTGCCCTGATGTGTTCATCTGGTCTACATAGCTGACTGGCTTCACTCAAGAATTAAGAAGGAAGCCTAATACTAACTGTATCTTGTTTCTTTATTGAGTGGCTAACAAAATCCACAGCTGTCATGGTAACTTTCTTTATCTACATAAAAATGGCATTCAGTAAAACATGTTCTGAATTGCTACTGTGACAAATGTCTGGAAGATGGCGGTGGCTACAAGCGTAGCCAGCTTCAAGAGGGGGTTAGATAAAAATATGGAGCAGAGGTCCATCAGTGGCTATTAGATACAGTGTGTGTGTGTGTATCTTATCCATCTAGTGCAAGCCCTAACCTGAATAGCTCAAGCTAGCCTGCTTTTATTTTGAAGCTAATCAGGATTGGCTTCTCATTGGTATTTGGAAGGGAGTCCACCAAGGAATACCAGGGTCTCTGTGCAGAAGCAGGCAATGGAAAATCACCTGTGAATGTTTCTTGTCTTGAAAACCCTATGAGCTCATCATATATCATTTGTGACTTCCTGGCAAAAAACAAATAGTGCAAATCTTTAAATTCTACAGCAGAGCTACTGGATAAACCCATGGAAAAGTGGCTCCCATTTTGGTCTCAAATTCTGCAAACTGAGTTTCATGACAGTCAAAGACTCACCACTGAATGTGTGATCAGCCTCACAACTGCACTGAAACATGGTGTTTAGGATAAGTGAACTGATAAGCATCTTTGCCTGGGGTCATCTCACATCATTTTTTATATAAATGTAAATTCCTAGCAAAAATTCTCAGAAAAAGTCCAGGACAAAACTTATAGGTCGTTTTCGCACTCACCTCCAGCCGGCGCGACCCCCCTCTTCACCGCGCAGGATCTGCGCGGATTTCGCACTAAATGCCGTGGAGCAGCCTTTTGCGCCGGAAACTCCCGTCGCAAAAGCCGCGCAAATGCCAAACTGCTTTTTGGCGATTTACGTTTGAGCGGCTTTTGCGACGGGAGTTTCCGGCGCAAAAGGCTGCTCCGCGGCATTTAGTGCGAAATCCGCGCAGATCCTGTGCGGTGAAGAGGGGGGTCGCACCGGCTGGAGGTGAGTGCGAAAACGACCACAGTTCAGTTACATAAATCTTTCTTTGAAAGACCTAGTAGGAGTCAATTGCACCTTTAAGACCAACTTAGTTTTATTCAGAACGTAAGCTTTCGTGTGCATGCACACTTCTTCAGGCGAGGAATGAGGTACAGTAAGCAGAGCTGCATACAGCTAGTGGGGTTTGGAATGCCAAGAGGTACAAAGTTAAAAACCAATAGCAGAATAGTAAAATTAACAAATTCAGAAAACCTTTGATCTGGATTGAATTAGCGTGAGAAACCATAAAACAGTAACATGTCAGAATGTGAGAATGCCTGTTAATTATTCTATTGCTAATAAACCTGCGTCAAAAAGAAGGCATTTCTTTCCCAGAAGATTTTCCTGTCCAACTAATTTACCTTTTACCTTTTAACATGTAACATAAATATATACATCATTCTAGTTTGCCATTAGGAAAAAATACATTAAAATATATTAGAAGATGGGTTTAATATATGTAATGAGATAAACAGTATAGTGGTTAAGAACGTGGACTCTAATCTGGGAGAACTGAGTTTGACTCCCCATTCCTACACATGCAGCAGCTGAGTGACCTTGGCCACAGTTCTCTCAGAACTCTCTCAGCCCTACCTTCCTCATGGGGAGTCTGTAGTGAGGAGAAGAAGGGAAAGAAGACTGTAAATCACTCTGAGAATCGGAATGAAGGGCAGGGTATAAATCCAGTCTCCTCTTCCTCCTCATCCTCCTCTTCTTCACCTCTACTCATGTTTGAAAAATGGAGCTTTGACTCTCAAAAGCTTATACCATGAAATTTTTATTGGAATGGACTTTCAGGTTTGAGCTATCTCAGACTTCTGTTCTGTCTGATAGGCTAATGGTGGGGGCAGGGCAGGCACTTGATAGAGGTTTATAAAGTCAGCCATGGTATGAAAAAAGCAAGTAAACAAAGCTTCTTCTTTTTTTTGTCTCATATTAATACTAGAACTCAAGACCGCCTAATGAAGTTTATGGCAGTAGATTCAGGATAGAGAAAATGAAATACTTCATCAAATGTATATTTAATCTGTGGAACTAACCATTGAGAGAAAAAGGATGCTGGACTACATGGATACTTGTTCTAATCCTGCAGAGCTTTTCTTGAGATTTTATGTTCTGATGAGAAAGTGATGCAGACCAGCAAAAGTGCTATAACTGAAATGAAACATTTTCCCACAGTGCAGGATTGCTGCAAAAAAGAGCAGCAATATGCAACAGTCAGTTTTTAAAATTGCAGCTGCTGGGAGTAAATCTAGGTTATTCCTTGCTCCCACCCCCAAGTCCTATAGCACAAAGTAGCTCTTTATGCAAAACCTGAGATAATTCTTTCAATAGCCCTGCCTTTCTTCAAGGAACATGAAGGACATTCCCTCTAGTATGTGACAGATATCTGTCCTTGTGTGGTCATTACTGCTTACTAATTAAGTTGGCAAGTTCGGAGTTAATGTTGCATGTTGAGTCCATCCTGAGCTATAAAATATATTTACCCCCCCCCCACTCTATAAATAAGTAATACACCAAACCCACGCAAAGTGAATACTGGCCAGCGAGAATGGCTCCCTATTTTGTATGACTAGAAAGTGTTGGGTTTTACAAATCACTGCATTTTAATTTGATGTGTTGGACAATAGCCAGAAGTGCCAACAAGCTACCTAATTTATACAGGAGGAAATGGCTTGGAGGATGATGGTGAAAAATTACCTTTGGAATGACCTCGCTTCAGTTTGAGGTCAGCATAATACAGTCTAGTTAAAGGCTCTTCCCTTTCAGCAGGTTCTGCACATGTGAGCTTCCAGGAGTGGCTTGGAATCAGCTGTGGCACTTTATTGAGAATCTAAGGCTGAGGTGACACATATATGTTCATCATGTAGTGATGGAGTAATGATGCACATATGTGAGACAGCCACAGAGAGAAGTACTGTATCACTTCCCTTGTTTCAAAGCATGTTGAGCTCACCTTCAGGGATGATTAATCATTGCTTCCAAGGGAATTCTGATTGCAGAATCAGGGAGCATTTCCAGCTGCAGGTGGAGAGGTTATTTTTAAAAAATGATATACAAAGGATTTGTATATTTAAAAAAAATAGCACAGCAAGGAGAAACATTCATCATAGCCCTCTCCCTAATTAGGACCTGTAGGTCCTAATGCAAGACTTCACTCCAGTTCAAACATGCAAGACTTCACTCCAGTTCAAAGTGGTATTGTCTGGAACGCGCTGGGTAACCGTGAGCTAATAACTTACTCAGCCTCATTTAATTAGGGTTGCCAGTCCCCAGGCGGGGGCAGGGGATCCCCTGTTTGGAGGCCCTTCCTCCGCTTCAAGGTAATCAGAAAGCAGGGGGGAGAAGGGAAATGTCTGTTGGGAACTCCATTATTTCCTGTGGAGACTGATTCCCATGGGGTATAATGGAGAATTGATCTGCGGGTATCTTGCACTTGGGGAGACTGTTTTTGGAGGTAGCGGCACCAAATTTTCAGCATTGCATCCAATGCCTCTCCTCAAAACACCCTCCAAGTTTCAAAGGGATTGGACCAGGTGATCCGATTCTATGAGCCCCAAAAGAAGGTGCCCCATCCTTCATTATTTCCAATGGAGGGAGGGCATTTAAAAAGTGTGTGGTCCCTTTAAATGTGATGGCCAGAACTCTCCTTGGAGTTCAGTCATCCTTGTCACAACCTTGCTTCTGGCTCCACCCCCAAATTCTCTTGTCACCACCTCCAAAGTTCCCAGATATTTTTTGAATTGGACTTGGCAACCCTATTTAACTTGCAGGATTGTAGTGAGGGCATAGAGGAGAGGGGAGCCAGGCTGAGATATTAGGGAGAATGATGAGATAAAAAATGCTACAGAGAGATCAGACTCTGTCACCTCAAACCCTTCATTCAGTGGAGACAACAGAGTTTTCCACAAGGATCTGCCTTGGAAGTTGACTCAGAGAGTCCAGTTGGTGCAGAATGCCACAGTATGGCTATTATCAGGAATTAGACTGACTAAATGTTGCTCCCATTCTGTAGTCTCAGCATTAGCTGCCCATCAGTTACTGAGTTCAGTTCAAGATATTGACAATCACAAACAAAGCCCTGCATGCCTTAGACCCTCAAGTCTGCAGAACTGCCTGTCCTCCATGACAGTTTTGCTCTACAAGTCTTTCTATGAGTGACACCCTGTAAATGGGCAAAATCAACAATTGCTTGTAGACACGCTTTCTCTGTTCTGGCCCCACCACATGGAATAGCCTGCCTGAGGAGGTAAGGAGGCCTTGGACATTTCTGACATTTAGCAATCTATTTAAAACAGAGCTGTTCAGGAGGAATTTTCTATAGTATAGCAGAATTGTTCAGGAAGTCTATTCATTGCCCCCCCCCAGTCGGAATGAAGAGGTTGACACAATATGTTGGATAAACCGGACCGCTTTATTAAATATAACTTAATCAACTAGAACGGCAAGGGTATAGGCCTAACAGGACAAGCCCTGAGGTCAAACGCAGGACCCTGCCATGGCCTTAGAGGGCGAGACACTCTGCCCCCAGCACGAGCCCAATATTCTGGCTGGTGCTGAGCGTCCAGGCCCAAACTCCACCTCCACCTAGGCCAGCATCAATCCCTCTGGAAAGATCTGCCCCAGTGAGGCTTTGCTGTGATCTATTCCCAGCATTGAGCCGTACAGCCCATCTGCAGTTCATACAGACCACCTGCACCTACTGGTACAGGGCCATAGGTGCCCCCCTGAACAAACACTGTGGCCCATACCTCATCCTGCCATCGCCAATGTCAAGCCTCTGCTTAGGCATTAGCGCTCACCGGATGGCCCAGAGCCGACCGCAACCCCTGCCTAAGCTCTTCCAAAAAAGCCCGGTTACCAAGCTCAGATAAATGTACCCCATCTGGCCTATACAAGTCAGCATTCTCTACTCGAATAGTCGGATGGGGCAAAAACATTCCTAATCCCCCCTCCATGACCTTCGACAAGGCCCGATTGGCCTTGCGCCTGGTGCATTCAATCCCAGCAGGGGATAAAGCACTCCGCCAGACTCTACATGGCAGAATTGCTGACCACACCAAAAGAACTCCCGGCCATCTCCGCTTAATGGCCCACAAATCCGCACGCGCCTGCAATGAAAGGGCCTTTCCTTTCATAAAGCCAAGGTCATTACCACCAAGGTAGATAACCAGGATGTGTGGGGGAGGTGCCTGCCTCCCTCGGAACAAAAGTGGCCACTGCGCCCCAGCCACTCCACTGTTGCCCATTCACTGAGCCCCAGCTGGGTACCAACTGGCGATCTCCTGGCCTGGTGGGCAGCCAAGAAAACCATACTGTGCCCGCAGATGAGGATTCGACGCCTCTCACTATGAGCCACAGCACCTGAAAAACAGAAAAGAGTTACAACCCAGAAAACAAATGCCAACAGGCCACACATGCAACATGCTCTCCCCCCCACCACAGCCTTACTGAAAAAACGGCGGACGCACATACGACTTATAGGCAGCTGACCGCCAACAACCCATCCGCTGTATGGCCAGAGGGGTGTATCCCATAACTGCTGCAGTGGATGTGGTGCCGATTCGGAATGAATGTGTGGTGAATTTAACCCCCTCCAACCCCAACTTCGCCAGTGCCTTTCCGGTCACTGCCCAGAATTGATATTTCATTGGGGGGGGGCCTCACTATGGCAAAACAAGGGGCCATCGCCCTCTCCCCTGAGCAGTATATACTGCTCCAATGCAGTGACGGGGCACAGCTCCAACAATCTGCACCGACCAATTGTGATGACTGAACCTTTCTGATGCTGATCCGTCTTGGACCTCCGGACTGTCAGCCGAGCCTGCCCCCCTTCAAATTTGAAGTCCCGGGTACGAAGCGCCTGGTCAGAGGTATCCTTTTTCGACTGCACTACCAACTCACTAATCCGCAGTGCGCTGAAAAAGGCAACCAAAGAGGCAGCATGAAAAAGTGCGGCCTCGAAGGAAGATGAACATACGTGAGGCCAAACCCCGAAAAGCCCCTTCAACACTGAAGGAGATATGGGCTAGTGAGAATCCGCCCGCGGCACCTGTTCCCTTGCCCAACCTTCCAGCATCTTCCTGACTCTAAAGTCACCAGTGCCCTCTGCAAGGCCCTGTGATTTACTTATAAATGAAAGGGCAGCCAATTGTCCCCTAATAGACTTAAGCCCCAACCCTCTGCCCTTCTGATGAACACAGAATTGCAATATGTGTGACACCGGGATCGGCCAGCTGTCCCGAAGCCCGGCCTCACACCTAAAGACCTGGAATTGCCTAGCTGCCCGATCATAAGCTTTCCAGATGCTAGGTGCCAAAGCTAATCGAATTGCCCTACCGGCTTCGGCTTCCCAAGCTGCCAAAGATCCAGTGGCATTCGCACTGGCTGCAGATCCGCTTCCGGAGCAAGCTGGCGAAAGCGCTCAATCTGTTGACGAGATAGAGCGTCTGCCACCCCATTGCACACTCCCAGAACATGCCTTGCCAGAAATAAAATGTTCAAATGAAGGCATTGCAATGTGAATGCCCGCACCAAGTTCATAACTACTTCGGACTTGGACAACAAGGAGTTGATAACATGTACAACAGCCATGTTATCACACCAGAAATGGACAGTATGGTTGGCCAGCTGCTCTCCCCAGATCCAAACTGCCACTACAATGGGAAAGAACTCTAAAAAGGTAAGGTCCCGACAAAGACCCCTGGCCACCCACGCAGTGGGCCACTGTTCAGCACACCAGGAAATTCGGTTAAAGGATTTCAGAAATTCTTCCCACACCTCCAGGTCCCTGCACATACCTGTGGTCATCCGAACTCTGTGATGAGGAAGCCGCAAGGACCCCATTGCGTCACATAGGCGCTGCAAGAAGGCCCTCCCTGGAGCCACAACCTTGCACACAAAGTTGAGGTGCCCTACCAACTGTTGCAGCTCCAAAAGCGACACCTTGCGCTGCCTCTTAAGCGAAGCTAAACGATCCCTCAGCCCCTCCACTTTATCCGCAGGCAGCCATGAAGCTTACTGCGTTGTGTCCAGTTCGATGCCTAAAAAGGTAATCACTGAGCTGGGCCCCTCTGTTTTTTCATGGGTCAACGGAACCCCGAGCTCACTTGCCAGGTCCTCAAATAACTTCAACAACCTGCCGCATTGCCCAGACCCAGCAGGGCCCACAAACAGGTAGTCATCTAGGTAATGAACCGTAGCGTTCAACCCAGACTTGGTCCGAAGTGCCCATTGCATGAAGGAACTAAACCACTCAAAAGCGGCACAGGACACTGAGCAGCCCTATCCATGTAATACTTCCCTTTGAAGGCGAAACCCAGAAGATCAAAATCTTTGGGGTGCACTGACAACAAGCAAAATGCTGACTTAATGTCACATTTTGCCATTTCAGCCCCCACACCACAACCCCGCACCAGCTGCCTCTACAAAGCTGCCTCTACAAAGCCCACAAGCAGGATGACTGTGACAGCCTCCTCCTTCCAATGCTCCCCAGTAATTGATATACAGAGGCATACTGCCTCTGGCACTGGAGGAAGTAGATATCCATCATGGCTAGTAGCCATTGCGACTCCTAGCCATTGATAGCTCCATCCTCCATGAATTTGACCACCACTTACTGTGGCAGTAAGTCAATAGCCAGCCCGGTTGCCCCCTGCCTTGCCACCTGTCTGCAGGAGGAATGAGGAGAGTGGACAGTGGCCTCTTGCCTCCCTGAAGCCTGGTGGGGTACAAGGACAGCAGGCACCACCTCCCTGTGGCAGGAGGCAGCTTGGGCACCCTAGCCTATGTACCCAAACTGCTTTGGCCAGCATTGTGCAAAATGGGAATAATAGCAGCTTACTGTGCAGAACTGTTGTGTGATCAAAATGAAATGAAGCAGCAAAGCTGTAGTATTGATTTGATTTCCTCACATCCTGACAGATCTCATTACTGTGTGGTCAATTTGTGTTCAGGAATGGAATTGTCTTCTTTTAGGGATGTGCATCAAGAACTGTTGTGTCTGACAGTTGTTTTCCCTCTCTTCATGAACTTGCTCATAATGCTAATGCTGAAAACAGTACCGTGATTCAAGGTAAATTCATTCCCTGCTGTTTGTTTTCCCCTAATGCTTATAGAATGAGAGCATTATTTGGCATCTTTCAAAGTCATAAGAGTAACTACCATCTACCACTCTGCCTTCCTTTTGTGCAATTTTTCTCTCATGAATAAACTCCTGATTATAGTTAGAGTCACAGGCAGCGTTTAATGACTTCGTCTCAGAAGCTGTCCAACAATCCCACATAGGAAAGGAATAGATGGGAGACATCAGAGATCAAAAAAGCCTACTAGATCATACTAACTGTCCTCAGCTACCAATGAGGGAGGATAAAGTTCTTCATTCGATATTCAAGGTGGGCTTTTAAAAAAAGAAATAAGAGTGACCTATTAATCACAGGCCAATGCGCTGTGGGGTTTTGTATGGGTGGATTCAGAAAACTAATTTTCTCAGTTCACAGTGACCTTTTGCAATCACTACACAGCTGGATCCGAGTGGCATTTGGTAGTAGGAACTGTCAATCTGTGTAAAAATAATCGCTATGGGCTGACAGTATTAAAATCGCAAGGGCCTTTTCCCATTCTAATGAACATGTTTCTGGTGTGTGCGTGTGGGGAAGAAATCTCTCACTTCCTTAAGAATAGATCCAATACAAACAGCCATGTTGATCTGAAGCAGTAGAATTTTTTTTTAGTCCAGTGGCACCTTTAAAACCAAAAGAGATTTACTATTATGCATTCACGTGAAAGCTCATGCCTTGAATAAACTTTTGTGGGTTTGAAACCACTGGATTCAAAATTTGTTCCTTAAGAATAATGAGGGTGAGCTATAATTCTGCTCTCCCCCTCAACAGTGCTGTCAGGGTGCTGCAGAACTGTAGAAGCCCACACAAAATGGAGTCAATCTGCTTGTACAAACAAGGCTAACTGAAGATGTAGAGGTGGCCAGGAGCGTTGGTCATTAGCTTGGCCAAGTTCATCAACAGCTGAGTAAATGAATCTAGACACCATCATATATAACTTAATTATATATTTGAATGTGTGTGTGTGTATTCAAAGGGAAGCTCTCAATGAATGTCCAGAATCCTCCATTAGTGCCAAATGCAGTCATGAAGCTCTTAACTGGAACCCACCATAAGAAACATAAATGGTCAGTGTTATATCAGTGCCGGTGGCCCTTAGTTTATTTTTGATTTAGTTTAAAGTGCTGGCTTTGATCTTTCAAGCTCTAAATGGTTTGTGACTGAAGTACCTAAAAGACCATTTCTATTCATGTGAACCTGCCCAGGACCTGAGTTACATTGGTTCTTCCTGGTCTGCCTATTATCTATAAGATGGGTGAGCTCCCATTAGCTCAACTTAGAACCACATTCAAACTGAGCCATTTGCCATAAAAACAGCAAATAGCTTAGATTATTATGAGCCCAGTTCCAAGAGCTGCAGCACTTGCAGCACATGGCTTTGATCCAAGACAGTTCTGAGAACAGAATGGATTTCCTTTGTGGAGCAGGACTTTTGCAATCAACATTATTTTTTTTAAAAAATAGGGGGGCAACTGAAGCCTCAGTGAAGTTTAATTCATACAGAGAAAGAGATGCATTTGGGGAGTGGGTTATATATTTTTGGGTGAGTGTGAACCAAAAGAGGGAGAGTCTATGGCTTGAGCCAGACAGGAAGGAAAAGAAAGAAAGAAAGAAAGAAAGAAAGAAAGAAAGAAAGAAAGAAAGAAAGAAAGAAAGAAAGAAAGAAAGAAAGAAAGAAAGAAAGAAAACATTGCCATTATAATAGTCAGAATTGTGCTGTAGCACAATCAATTCTTTTTTAAAAAAAATAGCAGATATCAATAGGGCAGATATCAATAAAAATGACAGATATCACATGAGCTTTAGTTTGTGTGCAACCCAATCCATAAAAAATGAAGGTAAGTCTGCTGGAGGGATTGAGTTTTCACTAAAGCCTCTGAATTTCAGGTGGGTCTACTGTGCTGAAGTTTCTAGATTTAGTACTATAATCTTCAGGTGCCCATTTTCAGTTTGCACCATACAATATTCTTTCTTCAAAGTCATCCCTAGATCTAGTGTAGAGTTAGCTTTCTGACTAATATGATCAAGTGTGATTTTGAACTCCACAAGTCTATCTGAGAAAGGTTTTACGAGGGCTGCCATCAGGCCTCAGATTCAGTGGGCGCTCACAGGAGCACAGCTCTTGAACCTTTCTGAGAGTTCCACCTCCTCCTTCTGAGAGTTCCACCTCCTTGTCCACTGAATAGTATGTGCAGCTGCATAACAATCCCTGGATGAGCTCCACCACCTATTTTTCTACAAAATGACCTCTGGCTGCCATATTATTCAATAGTTTTTGTTTTAAGCTTTGAAAAAGTGCAGCAAGGGCCCCTTCTGATGTAGGCAAAGATGGTGGGCTTACTGCTGAGTCCTCAGATGCCATTTTGTCTGTTTGGCATATGAGGACTCTTTGCTCTGAAGCAGAGGAGGATAAAAGTTTTGAATAGGTTTCACTGTTTTTTGTAAGATCGCTGTCTGCCCATAATATAAACAAGAAAATTTTGTCTGGGTTGACGATAATGAAGGTTTTAATGGAGGAGAGGGATGGAGCTCTCTCTTTAGACAGTCATCTTCTTGAGAGCCAATGCCATGCCCCCTCCCCATTGCTTTGATGATTAATTGACTGGTGCAAGTGTATCTGCTGCATGAACTGCTGACACAAACTGCACAAGCCTCTGCGAAGACCCTGGAGGTTCATGGAAGGTTAGTTGCAGATGCAATCACATGACCCATGGCTCATGAACCAAGAACTGGGTGATATTCATGATAAATTTGGGTTCATAATGAGGTATGTGTCTATCCCTAGACTAGAGGCCACAGGAGGAAGGTTGCAGGCCAAATGTTTCTGGGAAATTATAGATGTTTATATACACATGCTAGAAGTGTATGAAGTAAAATAGGGGAGCTTAGTGTCAGAGGAGAACATAGACATTAAGGTGACAAAAGAGGAGGTTCTATGACTGATGGACAAATTAAAAATTGACAGATCACCAGGTTTGGATGGCATACATCCAGATGGCATACAATAAGAATTTGTGGAACTCCTGATAAAAGTATGCACTCTATCATTAAAATCTGCCTCCATTCCTGAGGACTGGAAGGTAGCTAATGTAATTCTCATCTTTTAAAAAAGGGTTCCAGAGGAAATCCAGGAAATTACAGGCTGGTCAGTCTAATGTTGATACCAGGTTAATAGTGAGAGTAATAATTAAAGACAGAATTACTATGCACAATGATGAACAAAAGCTATTGGGGAAGAATCAACATGGATTCTGTAAGGGAAGATCTTGTCACACTAATCTTTTAGAGTTCTTTAAGCGGGTGAACAAACATGTCAACAAGGGTGACCCAATAAATATTTTTTATCTAGACTTCCGGAAAGCTTTTCATCAAGTTCCTCATCAAAGGCTTCAAACTAAACTCAGCAGTCATGGGAACTGATGGAGACTGACCAGGAGAGAGATCTTGGAGTTGTGGTAGATAACTCACTGAAAATGTCAGCTCAGTTTGTAACAGCAATAAAAAAGGCAAATGCTATGCTGAAGGTTATTAGGAAAGGAACTGAAAACAAATAGACAGTATCATAATGCCCCTGTATAAAGTGATGGAGCAGCCTCATTTGGAATACTGTGTACAGTTCTGGCCACTGAACCTCAAAAAAGCAGGGCTTTTTTTTGTGCAGGAATGCACAGGAATGCAGTTCTGGCTGACTTGGCAAGGGCTCCAGCTCAAAAAAAGGTCTCTGGCAGAGGGAAGGCACTAGGCAGCCATGCACTCCCAGACCATGTGTTCTGTCTTCTCTGCTGCCTCCAGCCTACAATAGGCTTGCAAAGAGAGCAAGAGATGTGAAGCCACCCAAAAGCGCCCCCTCCTGGGAGAAGCTAGGCATGCCTCTGCCTGCTTTGCCGCACAAGGCTTTCTGTCTCCTACCATTGGGGGCGGGGGGCTCATGGTCTCATTAGGCTGTGTGAGAACACACATCCATGAAATGCAGCTGATGGCACTGTACTGTTCTGTGTCAATATATGGAAAGTAACCTACTGAATGGGTGATATCACTTCCAGTGATGCCAGGGAGTGTGGCCTGATATGCAAATGGGCTTTTTCTACCAAAAAAATCTCTGCAAAAAGATATTATAACATTGGGGAAAGTGCAGAAAAGGGCAACTAAAAGGGGATAGAATACTTTCCCCATGAAGAAAGGTCAAAGAGGTTAGGGTTCTTTAATGCTTGAAGAAATAATGTCTGAGGAGGGACATAATAAAAGTTTACAAAATTATGCATAGGATAGAGAAGATAAAGAAAGAAGTACTTTTCTCCCTTTCCCACAATACAAGAACTCCTGGGCACTCAATGAAATTAATGAGCAGTAGGTTTAGAACAGATAAAAGGAAGTACTTCTTCACCCAAAGAATAATTATCACATGGAATTCACTACTACAGGAAGTGGTGGCAGCTACAAGCATAGACAGCTTCAAGGTATTTACTGAATCCCATCCCAACTGTCACCAGTACCTTGTGGCAATCATCTCCCAAAGCCCCACCTCTCCTGCAGGGCTCTGAACCAATCCTTGTGATTATAGCCTCAGGTAAACCCAAGTGAGTGTTATCCAATCAGAGCCTTGCCCACGCAGTTTCTGAGAGCCAGGGACTGTGAGGTGAAAGGGGACCATACAACCTTTGAAGGAACTGATGTTTTAGTAACCAAGTTCAGTAGTCCTCTTAAAGGTAAAAGTAGTCCCCTGTGCAAGCACCAGACATTTTCAACTCTGGAGTGACATTGCTTTCATGTTTTCACGGCAGACTTTTTACAGGGTAGTTTGCCATTGCCTTCCCCAGTCAAGTACTCCTCTTAGCCAGAGGTAAGTTTTCTGAGGAAAGGAATCATAAATATCTCTTCTGTGTTTATTTACTTTAGTTGGCCCAGATACAAATTATTCATTCTCATGAGGAAAAGGTTGTAATTGCTGGGTCGTGGGGTATAATCACTGTACATTCATAAACTGAAATCTTCCACACCTAACACTTTGTTAACTGTTTTTGGCTGTTTTCTGTTAAATAAAACATGTTGCTTTTCATTCTTTTGTTTTTTTAATCTATCCAGTGGAATACATAGAAAAATCAGAATAAAATTTACTTCATGAATACATCCAGCCTCCAAAGCATAACAGCTTCTCAATAAGAGAGGGGGGGATGCAAACAAAGCCAACACTTTGTCATAGAGTTGCCAGGTCCACTCGCCTGTCCAGCAAGGGAATTTGAGGGGTGTTCCAGAGATGGGTGTGGACACTTTGGTGGGGTTTTTTGTTGCAAACTATGGTTTGCCAGACTATAGTTAAGCTGGGCTTAATACACAGAGTTTGCCCAAAAATTAGAGTGTCCCCCTGCATGACATCCCCAACAAGATGTCACTTCCGGGTGACATCATTGTGTTGGGGATGTCACACAATGATGTCCCTGTTTAGGGGAGGGGTTTTCCCCACTGGCCAGCTGACCCATGGTGGAGAGGAGCCTCCAAAACTGGGGGATCGCCCACTAGGACCTGGGTACTGGTAAACGTATAGCATTTTTGCACACAGCTTACCAAGCGGTCACGTTCCTGTTCTCTCTGCAGCGTCCATCAGATTTCCCACTATCTGTGCTGGAGTTACAGGAAGTGCTACAGCTTTTGCATAGCAAACGTAAACTGGGTTTTAGCGGTTTACATTTGCTACACAAAAGCTGTGGCACTTCCAGTAAATTTGGTATAGATAGTGGGAAATCTGACGGATGCTGCGGAGAGGACAGGGACGTGACCGCGTGGTAAGCTGTGTGCAAAAACGGTCCTACTTTGTCACAAACTCATGTCACCCATTCTCATGACAGTGGGTGGGTGGTGATTCAAAGATAAAGATAGGCCAGTGGGAGGGAGAATGCATTTTAGAAAGGTTCTAGGCAACTACAGAGAACCCTGAGGTGTTTCAATACAAAATAATCTTTAACATAATACAGCTGCATTCATTAGGGTTTCAACTTTCAGGTGGGGCCTGGAGATCTACTGGAATTACAACTGATTTCCAGTCTCCAGTTTTTCTGGAGAAAATGGTTGCTTTGGAGGGTGGATTTTATGACATCATACCCTACTGAGGTCCCTTTCCTCCCCAAACCCCACTTTTTCCTGACACCATCCCCAAAATCTCAAGGAATTTCTCATCTCACAGTTGTCAACCCTACTTGAGCCTTCAGTACAGTTGCCTCAGAGCATCATCCTACTTGTCCTCCTCCTATAACTGCCACAATGCCTCTCTGTAGTGCCCACTGATTGTTTCCCCCTCACTGCTTGCTTTTCTAAGCAAGGGTTAAAATGCACAGCTAGGGCTGCATTTCATTGCATGCTGCAGCATTCAAAACAAGCAAGGTGTCAGCATGTTTCTATATCTGTTGATAATCACTGCATCTCCCAGTAGATCAAGCAGTAGGAAATGAAACAGTCTCCACCAGAACAGAATACATGTATATATATAATCATGACAGAGGCCTTCTGAAATTGACTGTGAGGTGTCTGTGAATTTTAATGATTCCAAGACTGTCACTCTTTCATTACACAGTGGCCATATTTCTTGTCCTAGACTTTTTTTTTTTACAGTAAGTAGCCATACAAACAAGCCACATGTGGTCTGAAACAAAATGGGGAGGGGGAATTGCCCTCTGCCCTATTTGTATGAAAGAATGAATATATTTATTTGTCTAGACCATAAACCATAACAAAGTCATAATGTAAAAATATAGCAAATGAGGCTCATAAAACAATAAAATATACAATAGTTTATTAAAACAGTGTACCACATACATAGCGAAACAAATTAAATGCATTCTTGTTGCCACAAAAATATAAGAAGCAATCATTTTGTTATATTGCTGTCCTTTATGGTGAGACCAATTGTGAAATACCAGACAAGCAGATCTAATCTTCTTGTAAGCAGAATACTCCAGCAAATAATAAGAAATATCCTTTGGAATCCTCACCAAGTTTGAACAGAATATCTTCAAAACTCCAGTCCAAAACTCCATAAGACATCCAACTGAATATGCACTAAATTCTACTAAATTATTTTCATAATTATGCAATACCTTTTGACATCAGTTAATGCACATTGTACTTGCTTTTATTAAATAACATTTAGCCACCCTTGGTTTTGTACCACAGAAATATACTTGAAAATACCCATAAGACCCTACTAGGAATCAAGTATTGTGTTGTCAACTGTAAGAAAATGCCCCTAATTTCCAGAACATCGTAGTCACCCATCTGGGTGCCAGAGTGCCTGGAGACAGAGCTCTCACACATCTGACAGAAGGACATGGGTCTGAATCATTATACCCTGCTGAGGTCACACACAAACCCCCCTCCCCCCATGACAGCCGATGTGACGAGGCAGTTGGCACTTCAGAGCAGTGGAAGCTGACTGGGTAATTTCAGACCAGTCACAGACTTTCAGCCTAATCTGCTTCACAGGGTTGTTGTGCAGATCAAAAGGGGGAGGAGAAGAATTATGTAAGTTGCTTTGGTCCCCACTGCAGAGAAAGACCATATTTTTCCTAGATGGAGGCTGCAGGAAGGGGGGAGGAGATGGAAAGCAATCTACCCCCATTTCTTTTACCCCCATCTCTTCTTTCTCAAGATACCCCCTTCTCTGATAACATACCTGAACTGTTTCTGTCCATCTGACTGTCTCACCTACCCCACATTTTTCCACTTTCACCATTTCCCTTCCTATCAGCTGCCTTCTCAACAAACCTTGCCTTCCTTTATCTTTTCCTTCCCTCCCCAGCTGCCCCCATGGCCATGAAACTCACTCATAGCAAATTTCTAGTTCCCATTGTATTTCTCTTCACAACTTCTTGCTGCTAGCAAATAAGATGTGGCTCTGCCATTCTCCAGAGCCACACCTTATTTGCTAGCAATAAGATGTTTTTTGAGATTGAAGAAAAAGGAAATAGGAATAGCTGTTCCAGGATTAATTTTATTAAGAGAATTACTCCCTGCTCTTGATAAAGACTCAATTTTGTTTGTTGAAACAGCTGTTGGGCAGTGGAGACCTTGGAGAATATTATACAAGCACTTTTCAGTCTTTTCAGTTTGAATTCTTTTTAATCATGGAAACAGAACTTCGTCTCTTCTTTGTACACAAGAGTTTTACACCACCTATGAGAAGTCACACAGAGAAATGCCCTATTACTTATACTGGGAGTTCGGTATAATTGTAGCTACCTTATTCATCAACAATTTTCTTTTGCATTTTTTCCCATATTCATCACCTGTAGTTCAAGACAGACATTACAAACCTATTGATCTGCAATCCCTTTTCTTTCTTTTTGAAAGATGAATACCAGTGGTCCAGAAACAAGTTGAACCAGGGTGAAGAGGGCAAGTAAATTACTCTTTTGACATATGCCTTTAAAAACACACACACACACACACAAGAGCAACTGGCTTTTCAATAAATGTCCCTAAGCACATTATCATTCAGCTCATGTATTAATCACAACCACATTATAATGTCAAATCCCCAAAGGCCAACATCCTTGATCTCACTTTGGTGACCAGCATTGAAAAGGGATGGAGTTCTTCCATGTGGAATACATGAACATTGCCAAGCATATTTAATAGCTTGAAACTGCAGCTTTAAGTAATTCCTTAGTAGTACAGTCCTAAAAATGGACTTTGAAAAGTGTAACTCTGGTTAGGATTATACTGTAGCTCTTTTGATTTTGACTGCCCAGTTTTGTCTCTTTTCTCACCTGTTTTCCTTCATTCTTTCTCTTTGAGCTTATTTATAAACTTTTCTGGCTGCTGACTGAGCTCATTGGAATGACTGGTGAAAAGTTTCATGATGACATTGAGTCACAAACTTCGCTCTAACAAATTAAAACATGTATAGAAATGCTTTTAATTATGTTCTAGCTAGATTTACTTTTAATTTTAATCAGATTATATCAACTGGAGCCCTTCTTGAGTTTAAGAAAATTTGGTTACCAATTCTAATCTGTCTGTCTAATCAGAAAGAAATCCCAAAGGAATTATATCATTGTTATATGTTTAACATATGTTGATATACACTGTATAGTTGAATTATATATTTTGATTTATATTTACCATTCTTAAGTCCTTCATTTTAGTAGAGTCTGTATGAACCCTCCAATGGAGTACGAGGCACTGATATTTCTTTAATATATTGCTTTTTCTTTGTAATGAAAAAAGAAAAAAAATAAATGCTTTTAATTGTATCAACTAAGCTTTTAATAATAGAGGCTGCAGACTTTCAAGTTATACAGTGGTTTTGTTTTGTTAGATGATCTAAAAGGAGGACAACGTGTTCGAAATATATTTATATTATTTATTTATTTATTTAATTTAATTTATACCTCCTTTTATCCCCAGTGGGGACTCAAAGTGCCTTTCATCATTCTCCTTTCCTCCATTTTATCCTCACAATAACCCTGTGAGGTAAGGTATGCTGAGAGTATATGAATGGCCCGAGGTGTCCTAGCATGTTTCCAGAGTAAAGTGGAAATCTGAACCAGAGTTTTCCACACCTTAGTCCAACTTCCTAACCACTACACCAAACTAGCTTTCAAGGGCATTTCTACTTTAATATCCCTTATGAGGAGCAGCACAATGAAGCTGGGGTGGAGGGGGAGAAGAGTATTCAAGTCACAAAAGAAGCAAGGAGGGAGAAAGATAAATTGCTTAGTATACAGTAATAAATAAAAGCACTCTGTCTGAACCCATAATACCCACTCACAGAGGGGGGTTTGCTTCATCTCTGCAAAAGGCAATTAGTTTGTACTGCTGTGAGGACTGAAGTAAAGATGTGCACCAAAAAAAAAGCTGTATGGAAGGCACAATTATCAGTATTCTGGATTAGTTGGGTCTCCAAAATAGTCCAGTATTTGGATATGGGCTTTTTTGGGGATTCCCAAATCCTGCCAGTGCACTATTATCCATGGGAAATTGTTTCCTGGGAGCTGAAGAGGGTAGGTTATTTCTGTGCAAATGCACAGAAAATTTCAAAAGAGATGGTGCTGCCTCTCCACTAAAGAGGCCCCAAGCTTCATGAGAACTGGACCTAGGGGTCCAATTCTATGGGTCCTTATAACAACATGCCACCAGCCATGCTCCACTGTTCCTTGGAGGGGGTATGGGTTCCATATTTTTTATAGGACAAGGAATAGCCAAAACCATGTAAGAGCAAGCAACTACTCACCAAAAGTTTCCCAATGGAAACAGAACTAACAAGCCCAACAGAACCAATGCCAAACTAGAGAATCCAAGCCACACCAACTGTAGCAAGAGAAGGAACTCCAGCCCGTCAGAACCAATATCAAACCACAGTAACCAAGCAGAACCAATTTCACAGCACAAGCTCAATGCAACCAGAGACTCCCAGCAGAAGCAATCTGGCAAGCTCCTCCTAACATGTGATTCCCATTTGCCTCTGAGAGCTGCCTCCTTTCCTCATCTCTTTTGTTGCCTGGGAAATCTGCAAATTAGCAAAAAAACCACCACCACACCACCACCCCCCAGTTGGCATTTTAAAACGTCAGCCCCTGATATTCCCAAATATTTCCAGGAATATTCAGGATTGGGATACTGGTGTTGATCACGATTCTCTAATGTGTATCCAGATCTGAAATATATCCAGAAAATACTGATAAGGAATTTGGAGGGTATATTTTCAGACTGGATATATCTTACTTGCATATTCCCAGCAAGGAGTTCTGTTGTATCTCTGTGGATGTGAATGGATTGCTTAGTTACAATTATTGTCGAATGACCACTACTGAGCGAGTGGCTCTTTTTGTTTCTTGTTACATGTCTAAGGTACCACACACTGTATCTGTGTGAACGGTCCTATCTTTTTATTTGATCCGGTTTCACACATAGCTATTTCGAGCATATGAAGAAAACTTTATCTGCTGTCTCTTAGTACTGATTGCTGGTGGCTGAGGTTTTACACCTGCCTTGAAAGAAATATGGAAATTTTGGACAATGACCAACATAAGGGATAAGCGGTTTTTCCCCTGTGGACATAATGAAATTATGCAGAATTATGAATGATGCCATCCCCTTCTGCTGGCTCTCAGCCTTTACAACATAAATGGCCCAAAGCTCATTTTCTGGGCTTCAGGTGACTGGCTCAGAGGAGCTCAGAGCAGCTGGTCTCAGTCACCAAGATAGAGAGGGAAAGAAAAAGTCCAACAAAATGAATGCCTCCTTCAGTGGCACAAATGGTCAAGGGTAAAGGAAGAATTCTTACCTATATGTCTATGCAGGGCCTTTTATTTTGTATCAGGAGCTCCTTTGCATATTAGTCCAAGAACCCCTGATGTAGCCAATCCTTAAAGAGCTTATAGGGTTCTTAGTACAGGGCCTACTGTAAACTCCAGGAGGATCGGCTACATCAGGAGTGTGTGGCCTAATATGCAAAGGAGTTCCTGCTACAAAAAAAGCCCTGTATATTATGTATTGCTTTTGTGCTATTTGTTAACTGTTTCTCCAAAACATGTTCAAAGAAACTTAAAACAAAATGAATCAGTGTATTATAAAATATTGCATATACAGTGAAGAAGAAGAAGAAGAAGAGGAGGAGGAGGGGGAGCAGGAGGAAGAGATTGGATTTATACCCTGCCCTTCACTTGGAGTCTCAGAGTCGCTTACAATCTCCTTTCCCTTCCCCTCCCCACAGCAGACACCCTGAGAAGTAGTGGGGCTGAGAGAGCTCTTTCAAGAACTGTTCTTGAGAGAACAGCACTGAGAGAACTTGGGACTGACCCAAGGTCACATCAGGAGGCATATATGGAGGAGCGGGGAATCAAACTCACTTCTCCCAGATTAGAGAACATGCTTTTAACTACTACACCAGACTGGCTCTTATAAAACATTAAACCCAATAGCACCCAATATATTCATGAAAACAGCAGCATTAAAGCTGTTACAGCAATTCAATAAAATTAATTAGGAAAACTAGCTGCTATCTGAGGTAAGCAGCAATTGGCCCAATTCAGCAGCAAGCCCAGGTCCATAAAGTAAAGAGAAACAGGACTCTGCATAATCAGCAAAGATTCCTGTTATCTTCTGAAAGTCAACCTTGTGTATAAGAATAATATGTTTTAATCCAGTTTTAATTTAGATAGTCACAGTTTGCAGAAGGAATACAATAGTGTAGTGGCTGGTACTTCTCTGGAGATAGTCAGCATGATCTGAACACAGCAACAAAACATGCAAAAATGAACTGCTGTGGATATCTTAACTTCCCTCCCAAGTCATTTGTGACTTTAGGCAGGCAACAGTCTCTCTGCACTCCACGGCTGATTCACATTTTGTACAGCAGGTACGTTTGTCTTGCACACACCTCTCTTTGCCATAGTGAACACCGTTGGTGATGGAATTCTCCAATTATGAAACACACCAACCTCTTCCTCTTAAATAGCATCTGCTGGAAAGAGATACATTCATCACATTTATATCTTCTTCTTCTTCCTCCTCCTCCGTGATCCATGCTCATTAAAATTTCATTGGAAGCTTTATGTGCTCTGGCTGAAAACAGCATCCGGTCAATGTGGTGCTGGAGACAGGGAGGGGGGAGAGCAGGTGTCAAACTGGCAGATCTGGAGCAGTAAGCATTTATGCAATGAGTGACCTTTCTGGGGACAGCTCTGGAGGGAATTAACTATTCCACCTTTGAATTTTTTATGCTTTGCGACACAGCCTGCATGGAACAGAGTTATAACAAGTGACAACAGTGTACAATACAAAATATGTGGGACCTGGACTCTTCCATCAAGTTTAGCTGCTTTTCCTCTTGCAACTATACAACCTCCAGTGCACCCCCAGTAGCCTATAAAACTAACCTTCCCTCTCCTTTTCTGATGATGCATGGCCCAAGTCGATATTTAATGATGAATTAAATGCTGTTTGCCCAAGGAGACTGTTCACATGATTTCCTGTCCATGTAAACAGCTTACTCAGACTAATTGTGTCAGTTTTAGCCTAGGGTTGTCTGAGTATGCCACTTAAATTGCAGATAAATGTAACTTTGAGAATATCATAAATCCTCTAGACCGGGGGTGACCAAACTGTGGCTCAGGAGCCACATGTGGCTCTTTCACACTGATTGTGTGGCTCCTGAAGCCCCCATCACCCTGGTGGCCAACTTGGAAAAGGCATTTCTCTCTTTAAATCACTCCAAGCAAAGACAGCTGGCAGCTTGGAGAATGCATTGTTGAAGCTACTTTCTTTCCACCTCTCCCTCCTTCCTCCCATCAATTTGCCTTCCTTCCTTCCTGTCTTGTGGCTCTCAAATACCTGATATTCACATCTTGTGGCTCTCAAACATCTGACGTTCACGTCTTGTGGCTCTCAAACATCTGACATTTATTCTATGTGGCTCTTGTGTTAAGCAAGTTTGGCCACCCCTGCTCTAGACAGAAGCAAGGTTGAAGAATAATGACTTTGGTGATGCATGAAATACCACCTACAAATTAGCTATTGGAGGTCTTAATGTTGGTAGCAGCTTTCATTTGGCAGCAGAAGCAGAGAAAAGTTAGCCACTGTGAGCCAGGTGGCTACAGGAATCATTGGTGGCTTTGGCACAATTGATAAAGGGGGGGGGGTTGTTTCAAAGTTTGATAGCCAATTTCTCTGGGGAAGAAATTGTTTTCTCTGTCCCCTGCATAAACACAAATTCAGCTATCCCCATATCAACCAACCAATCAACTTTTCCCTTTTTTAAATACCGTGAAATTTCCCCAAAATTCCTGTAATGAGATTACTATCCTTTGGGTTTTTTGTTTTTTTAAAAAACACAGTGTTTCAGGCACTGAGTGACCACAGAGAGGCATATATAACTCCCACACAAACAGGCTTTGTAGAGCTTGATGTTTAGTAAATACTTTGCATCTCAATATGGCTACAGTTAGTTGGGTTGTAACTCAGTCCCACTGAAAAGAATGGAATGTAAACTAATAATCATGATTAACTTACTCCAAGGTGTTTGATCATGACTAGGGATTCTATACTGTGTGGTTAAGAAGGAATGATGAAAAGCGACTAAGATTGGTGAACTATTGAACCAATTGTCAAAAAAACCCCAATTCCTCTTCATGACTAACAAACAGGATGTGAGCTGATCCATGGCTATGGGCAGTTCCATGGTCCCAAACATAGATAATTTATTTATGACTGTTTTTGAATGGAAATTCTTCTTACATCAGAACAAAATCCCTTCTTTAATGACGTTTTATGTTACAAAGGATTCATTGATGATTTATTTATTGTTTTAAAGACCATAGTAAGAGTAACAAATCAGCCAGTATCATAATGCCCCTGTATAAATCGATGGTGCGGTCTCATTTGGAGTACTGTGTGCAGTTCTGGTTGCCGCACCTCAAAAAGGATATTATAGCATTGGAGAAAGTCCGAAAATGGCAACTAGAATGATTAAAGAGCTGGAGCACTTTCCCTATGAAGAAAGGTTGAAACGCTTGGGACTCTTTAGCTTGGAGAAACGTCGACTGCGGGGTGACATGATAGAGGTTTACAAGATAATGCATGGGATGGAGAAAGTAGAGAAAGAAGTACTTTTCTCCCTTTCTCACAATACAAGAACTCGTGGGCATTCGATGAAATTGCTGAGCAGACAGGTTAAAACGGATAAAAGGAAGTACTTCTTCACCCAAAGGGTGATTAACATGTGGAATTCACTGCCACAGGAGGTGGTGGCGGCCACAAGTATAGCCACCTTCAAGAGGGGTTTAGATAAAAATATGGAGCACAGGTCCATCAGTGGCTATTAGCCACAGTGTGTGTGTATATATAAAATTTTTTTGCCACTGTGTGACACAGAGTGTTGGACTGGATGGGCCATTGGTCTGATCCAACATGGCTTCTCTTATGTTCTTAACCTTTTTTAAAAAATGGGCTAATGAATTGCATGACACTATGAAATTTGATGGAAAATCAGATCCTTGTGCAATGCCTTTTTTTGGATACATTAGTCTCTAGGAGTTTCACTAATCAATTAATAGTGAGAACATTAGAAAGCCAACTGATCACAAAGATCTGACTCTTTTCATTCTTTCCATCTTTGGAAAAAAACACTGTTCTGTCAATTTTTAAGAGTAAAATGGAACTCAAAGAATCATAGAATCAGAGTTGGAAGGGATCTCTAGGGTCATCTAGTTCAGCCCCTGCACAATTCAGGAAACTCATAAACACTTCCCCCTAAATTCACAGAATCTTCATTGCTGTCAGATGGCCATCTAGCCTCTGTTTAAAAACCTCCAAGGAAGTAGAGCCCACCACCTCCTGAGGAAGCCTGTTCCACTGAGGAATCGCTCTAACGGTCAGGAAGTTCTTCCTAATGTTGAGCCGGAAACACTTTTGATTTAATTTCAACCCATTGGTTCTGGTCCTACCTTCTGGGGCCACAGAAAACAATTCCACACCATCCTCTAGATGACAGCCCTTCAAGTACTTGAAGATGGTGATCATATCACCTCTCATCCGCCTCCTCTGCAGGCTAAACATAGGTTAAATATTTTAAGACAGAGAGTAGGAGATTATGCCAGCAGTTTAATGAACAGATAATGCCAGCAGTTAATATTGTAAGAAAGGCAAAAGTCAGAGCTAATTTGGTTAACATGGAATGTCTCTTTAAGGGGAAGGAATACTTGAGACAAAATACAATATATTGTGGGTTTCAATAGTCAGTGTTGTCTACTATTTAAAAAACCATTCAAAATCATTAAGAGGCACTGACATATTGCTGATCTACTGGGCTATGCACCATTTCCAAAAATTGGTTTCCATCAGAGAAAGAATATACTGGATTTTTTATTGCATGCAGGGACTGAAATTGTCTGAAGCGATAGACCAACTAAATTAGGACATTTTAAATGCTGATCTTGTCTAGTGTGTGGATCAACCATGGAGACACAGGAATTTATTTTATACAAAACTGTACACCTGTATTCCAAATGGACTTAATGCTAATATTGGTTTCTTGCCTTTTAAATAATGTTTATTGCATTATGCTTAGTGTTCTAGATTTACCCACTGGTGTAGTTACTGTCCATTTAATTAGTCATGTACCTTTATTCAGCTGTAAGTAATTAGTGTTCTATCTCTTTAAATGGATGTTCAAGCCATTTGCTAGTAAGTATCTTTCTGCTGATTTGAAATTGACTAGACAATTGTTTTACTGTCTAGGAAATTATAATTCTGTGTTGGACCACCATGGTACTTTGAGAGTTAGTTTCAATGGTTCTAGGTTGCTCCCCACCCCCCACCCCCCCGGCTGTAGCCAGGTGACTACAGAGGACCCAGTATGGACTACAAGAAAAAGCCATGCCCTTTGAGTACTTTCTACACCCACAGTTTGGTCTGGCAGAGGAGCTGACTTAAACATCATACTCTTGCCGTCCTTCTAAAAGTAGTCCATTCCATTTTTCTCTTGTAGGATTATCTATTTCTCTGTAATTCTAGGCTGTACTCCAAATTGTATCTCAACGATGTATTTGTGACATTTCTAGCTGAAATAAAAATGAGAGCTGCTTTTACTTGTCTTTGCTAGTTTGCTTCCAAGCTTCCTTCCGCACTAGCTGTCAAATATTTATACATTTTGTATCTTGTTTTTGTGTACCAGTTATATTACAAGCAAGGTGGATTATTTACAGCCTAAGAGCACTGCCTGTTTGGAAGTCCTCTTCTGTAAGTCCAACTGAGTTAAATGGGAACTATGAAAAAGCACTAATCAGTATATTCATATTCTTATTATTATGAACATGGCTGGCAACAATGCACTTTCTTAGCAGTAAGTGCTATATTTACAACAGCGTAAGGACCTTCCACATAATCATAGTTTTCAATCAAAGTAACTGGAAAAGTAAACAGTAACTAGGAGATCCATTGTGCTGGTAAGAACTTTGATCACTGAATGCAGAGTTTTGGAATAACATTATGAGGGGGGAATGAGAAATTCAAGCAGTATTTCTTCAAACTAGAAACCAGTTCTTTCCCCACTCATCTATACATTGAAATGTGTATTTAACTAGTCTATATGGGCACTTTCACACATGCTAAATAATGCAATTTCAATCCAGTGATGTTTGCAAGTGGATTTTACCATTTCACACAGTAAAATCCAGTTGCAAAGTACATTAAAAGTGGATTGAAAGGGTGTTATTTAGTGTGTGTGAAAGTGTGCCACATTGCTTGAGAGTGTTCAACCAATTTCTCCATTTTTTCTCTATAACTGTTATCAAGGTTTTGTTTCAAACATTTTCACTTGCATACTTATAATATCAATATGAATCATCCCCATACTGCTGCAACTGATACTGTCTCCCAAAGGACAGTTGTTATCAAGATCCACCATAGTCAGTATCCATCTTTGTTATCACACCTCCATACTAATTCTCCTTCTTCCATATCAACATCATCATCATGCAGGGTTGAAGCCCAAGGTGCAATATCATTAGCGATGCAAATTTTGTTTTAGTCTTAAGAGAGGGGAGGAAATCTACTATAGAAGGCCTCTGTGTGTACAAATGAGGTCAATGAACAATTATGAAATGTAATTGTCATTCCTAAGTGTGAGATTTGCATAGCTATTATGCAGTCCACATTCTGAGAGGGCTTGGTAAATAAATATCAATTACAGATACCTACCATCTCAAGCTAATTTCCAAAGCAAGAGGAATTCATTTGCCTGCTATGCAAAATGATAGTAGGATTTATGCTACTGTCTAGTTTCCTAACAGCCTTCCAAGTCAAGGAAAAGCAACATTTGCAGCCTGAATTATAGCTGACTTTATTGAAAATACATCACGTAGCAGATGCTCTTTTGTAAAGTATCTTTATTAAATGATCCTTTTGGAGGATGTTGAGATTGGATGAGAAATAGCTGTGAGCTTTTTGCATTATTAGCCACTTTTTCACGTGCTTTCAGGAAGATGCCCTGGGGAACAAATTTACACTTTGAGTTCTCCAAATTTTTGTTGTTGAATCTTTCTTTAGTGCCAGCACACCATTATGTTTTGTGATGCTGCTCAGCTACAGCATTTTCATATATTTAAAAACTGCTAACCTTAAAATCAGGTTAATAAGCAGCAACTGAAGATAATAGATAGAACCCATCTGGAAATAGAGAACGTGAATGAACAAAGTTTAAGTCCAGTGGCAGCTTTAAGACCAACAAATTTTTATTCAAGGTATAAGCTTTTGTGTGCAAGCACACTTCTTCAGATACAGTGGAACAGAATTTCTTCAACCACTAGAGAGAGAGAGAGTGGGGGAGTTAGTTGCCAGAAAGGGCCAATTAGAGTCAAGACAGAAACAGAAATAAAAACTGGAAATTAACAATCCATACATGTAGGTGGTAGAGTGTGAGCAGTAAATTATCATACAGCATAATGAAGATGTTTATAACAGATAAATGGATCAAACAGGAATAATAAACTTAGTTTATATGGTAGCCATTTGTTTGGGTTCAGTTCTAGGGCAAAAACAATGAAGGAAATAAACATGTCAAAATTGGAGATTGATGTATCCTTAATTGTAGAGGAGGGGAATAATTAATTGAGACACTGCCATCTGTCTCCTCTCAAGCATGGAGGTGACTTTACAGCATCTTCTTTGAAGTGGGGTGATTAACTGCAGATTTATCTCCACTGTCCCCAGATCAAAGAAATACATTCCAATTTCTACTGTTCATTACATTACATTACAATCCACTATTCTAATGTATTATTCCTAATAAGAGATGAAATAAAGTAGCCCTTCTAGGAGATTGGAGAGAATACAGATGCAAGAGATGAATGAGCTTAGCATATGTAGTGAGATAAGAAACCAATATTCCTGTTAAATCCTGGGGTTTCCATAGTTCTGAGCGTTGTAATAACTTGCAACTCAGCAATTTCTCTTTCTAGTCTGTTCTTGAAGGCTACTTTGAGGATACCAATTGAATATAATGGAAGGCTGAAGTGTTCTCCTACAGGTTTCTCAATCTTGTGATTCTTGATGTCAGATTTCTGTCCATTTATCCTTTGGGCTAGGATTGACCTGTTTACCCTATGTAGAGAACCAAAGGGCATTGTTGGCATTTGATGGTATATATAATGTTAGAGGATGAGCATGTGAATAAGCCTGAGATGGTGTAGTTGATGTTGTTAGGTCCAATGATAATGTTGTCTGGGTGTATGTGGCAGCAAAGTTGGCATCTGGGTTTATTGCAAGCTCTGGCACCAGTGTCTATGTTCAAATTAGATGTTGTATTATTGTGGGTGAGGAATCATTTGAGATTGGAGGGCTGTCTGTGCACAATAAATTGTCCCCCCCCACACACACAGACACACACACTATTTGTGAAGGAGAACTGTCATTATCCAGTAGATCCCTGTTGGACTTGGAGGTCAGAGTTCAAATCCATAAAGTTTGCTGTGTGACCTTGGGGAGGTATATTTAGCATGATCTAGTTTCGTATAGTGGTTTGGTGTAGTGGTTAAGAGCAGTGGACTCTAATCTGGAGAACTAGGTTTATTTCCCCACTCCTCCACATGCAGCCAACTGACTGACCTTGGGTCAGTCACAGTTCTCAAAGGAACTGCAACTTCCTTTGCCACGTTCCACACAGTTCCTGAGGGATTCCCAACCAGTGGAGCTCCAGATGTGATACTTCAGTTCCAACTCCAAAATCTGTGTCTGTCTTTGAGAACATATCTGTAAGAGAGCCAATGTGGTGCAATGGTAGGAACAGGAGATTCAATGTGGGGTAGTGCTTTAGAGCAACAGACTTGAATCTGGAGAACCAGGTTTGATTCCCCACTCCTCCACATGAAGCCTGCTGGGTGACCTGGGGTCAGACACAGTCCTCTCTGAACTCTTTCAGCCCCACAGCTACCTCACAAGGTGCCTGTTGTGGGGAGAGGAAGGGAAGGTGATTGTAAGCTGCTTTGAGACTCCTTAGAATAGAGAAAAGTGTGGTATAAAAACCAACTTTTCTTCATGTTGGACTAGGAATGGGAAGATCTGTATTTAGACCGCTATTCAAACATGAAACTCTCTGAGGATATCTGGCACAGCCATTCTCTCTCAACTTAACCAAGTCTCACAGGGTTATTGTGAGGACAAAATGAGGAAGGGGAAAACAATGTATGCCACACTGAGCTCCTTGGAGGAAGGGCCAAATCAACATGTCTAAATGAACAGTGTTGGACAATGTGATCTAAGTGGATGCAATTCTAATAACTTTGACGGTGTCAGCCTCTAATTGTGTACCAATGGACATTAGAAGAAATTTTTTTCAGTTGTTAGGCACTTAGGTATTACTGATGCCAGTACAATGTGGCTATGCATATTGTCCAGATTATCAGAAATGTCATTAAAACATGTCAATCTTCTTTCAAGCCTCATGGTCAAATACCTGAAATCTGGTTGCTGTCTTTCGTGGCACTATTACGCTGTAGCATAAATGCATCCATATATCAAGGCAAAAAACAACAACAAAGTATTACAGACCCTGAAGTCAGCATAGATCCAACAGCAAAGTGCTACTTGCTCTGATTACTAAACCTGCCGCTTTCATTAGAGAGAGCACTCACATTGTGCTGACCTTCAGCTTTCTCAGACACAGTGACAAGATTTCACACCTGCAAATGAGAACAGAAGAAAACAGAAATCAATAAATAAAGAGCAAGGCACAAGATGATCAAAGGCAAACAATAAAAACAATATTCCTAAATATTTGGACAATGATACAATACAAGTGTTCTGTGTAGAGGCACACTTTCGGGGGGACAGAGTTTGTGGCATTGGTCCTGAGGATCCCAATTATCTTTTTTCAGGTTATGAATAAGAAAACTAAAGGAGGACATGGCAGATTAAAATGATGCACCAGTTGGAGAAAGTGGATAGGGAGAACTTTTTTCTTTGGCTTAGATCCAGTGGATCATTTCCATGAATTGATGGACTTTCTTACTTTTTTCACTTGCACTGCAACCCCATATGAAAGACTGCTCTTGAGGTGACTCGCAGCACCTGAGCCGATATCCACTCTGGCCTGCTCACAAAGATCTTAACATAGACCGGATACCCTGGAAAGAACCCCCTAGTGGCCTCCCTGGTCTCAAGAGAACTACAGAGGTCTGGGCCCCTGTCGGGGTGTAACCTATCGAGCCGGGTGGTTAACCTCCTGCACATAAGTAACTTGGCAAGGCTTACACCCGTAGCCAGGTTAGGATTGATCCTGTTCCCAAATAGGAAGGCGGACAGTTGGTGGTCCCAATCCTCTTGGACTACGTGACCCAGGGCCTCTTTGGTTGTTCGAACCATGCGCTCCGCTTGGCCGTTAGTGGCAGGGTGAAAGGGAGCGGACCGAATGTGACAGATGAGGTACCTATTCAGGAATTCCTGGAACTTCTGGGAGGTAAAAGCGGTGCCATTGTCCATCAGGGATTCCGGGGTTCAAAAAAACCTCTGTAAGGCTCTGACTGTGGCCATGGTGGAGGTGGAAGCAGCTGGGATGACCTCCAGCCACTTCATGTAAGCATCCACCAAAATAAAGACTATTTGCCAATGGTATGGCCCCGCAAAGTCTAAGTGTAGCCAGGACCATGGCACCTGATTGGATTCCCAGCAGTGAACAGGGGCGCTGGGCAGATTTGGCTGGGACTCTTGGCAGGGCGGACACCTCCTAACCCACCCCTCTATCTCTTCATACATCCCCAGCCACCATACATAGCTCTGCGCCAGAGCTTTCATACCCACTATCCCCGGATACGTCTCGTGCAAGGCTTCGAGCACTTGCTTCTGGAGTGGGAGAGGGACCACCACTCTGCTGCCCCAAAGAATACACCCTTTGTGTAAGAAGAGTTCCTCCTGGTGGGACACAAACGGTCTGAATTCAGCATCCAATTTGCCCGTGGGCCAACCCCTCCCCACCCTATCCGAAACAAGTGTAAGTATGCAATCTCTGCCTGTGGACCTAGCTACCTTGGCTGCGTAGAGGGGCCGCTCCAGTAGAGACTCCAGAAGCATCACGTGGTGGGCCAGGGCCAGATCGGGGTCCATCTCCGGCAGCGGGAGGCGGCTGAGAGCATCAGCGTGGCCCATTGCCTTGCCAGGGCGGTAGACAAGCTTGTAGGTGTATGAATTGAGGAACTTGTTCCACCGCAGGACCTGCTGCGACAGGATCTGCGGCGTCTGGTGGTTTGGGGCGAGTAGACTGAGCAGTGGCTTGTGGTCTGTGGCAATCGTGAAGCGCCTACCATACAGGTAATCGTTGAATTTGTATACGCCCGCCACAATTGCCAATGCCTCCTTATCTATTTGGGTGGAGTTGCGCTCCACCTGGTTCAAAGTCCTAGAGTAATAAGTCACGGGGACTTCTCTCCCATCCGGGAGTTGGTGGCCCAGGATGGTGCCCACACCATAAGGGGAAGCATCACAGGCTAAAATCACGGGGAGGAACTCGTCAAAATGGTAGAGTACCTCATTTGAAACCAAGATGTCCTTGAACGTCTGGAAGGCTGTGGCCTGCTTTCTTCCCCAGACTCATGGGGCGCCCTTATCTAGAAGTCTGTGTAGGAGTTCATCCAGGGCTGCTTTGTGGGGCAGAAATGAGTGGTAAAAGTTCAGGAGCCCCAAAAAACTCTGCAGCTCCACCTTGCAAATGGAAGCCAGGGCCTGGTCTTGTCAGCCGTTGGGTGAATTCCCGCGGTGTCCATCGCAAACCCCAGGAATTCCATCCTTGGCACCTCAAGCAAGCACTTTTCCCTCTTCACCTTGAGCTCCGCATTCTGGAAGCAGCAGAGCACCTCTCGAAGGTGGCAGCAGAACTCGTTGGCGTCGGGTGCCGCTATCAGAACGTCATTGAAAAAGGGTTGTACTCCGAGAATCCCTTTAAGGAGATAGTCCATTAAGCTTTGGAAAATTCTCAGAGCCACACTGAACCCAAATTTTAGCCTCCGCACCTTGAAAGCACCCCGGTGTGTAACAATGGTCTGAACCTCAACCGTTTGCTCATCCACAGGAAGTTGTTGGTATGCTTGGGCCAAATCCAACTTCCTAAAAATCTTAGAGCTGATCAGGAAGGTGAGGACATGGCTGACCACCAGGACGGGGTATGGGTGGTCCTGTAGTGCTTTATTAATTGTGCATTTGTAGTCTGCACAGATGCGCACATCCCCGTTTGGCTTAACTGGGGTGACTATGGGGGTTTCCCAAGTGGCGTGGGAGATGGGCTCTAGCACCCCCTGGGCCATGAGGCAGTCCAGTTTGGCTTTGATTTTCGGCTTAAGTGCAAACGGAACCCACCAAGCCTTCAGCCTTAAGAGCCTAGCTGTGGGGTCCAGCTGCAGCGTGATAGGTGGCCCCTTGTAGGTTCCCAGAGCCCCATCGAATACTTCCGGGAAATCCCAGCACACTTGGCCAAAATTGTGGGCCTGCATGTGGTCCTCCCCAACAATTTTGATGCCCAGGGGCTTAAACCAAGCCAATCCCAAAAGGGTGGTGAGCCGGTGCTTCACCACAAGTATATGCAAAGCCCCTTTTAAATTTTTGAACTCCTAACTCTGGCTCACCCCATGATCTGCACTGGGTTGTTTTGAAAGTCCCACAATATGAACTCTGCGGGCTGCAGGGCCAGCCGGTTGTGTGGGCAGAATTTACTGAGGGTCTCCTCTGAAATTATGGAGATGGAGGAGCCCATGTCCAATTCCATCAGGCAGGGCCCCGCCTTGATCAAGACCTGAACTTTGACCTTATTGGGGGTGTCCAGAAGCAAGTTCATTACCTGGGTGCTGTTTGAGGCCATCGTGTTTGTGTCTGTCGAGTCGTGGTGTGCAGACTGGGGCCTCCTGTTGGTTCTGGCCCTGCAAGCTCAGGTGATGTGGCCCACTTTTCCACAGCTTCTGCAGTCCGCGTTACGGTAGGGGCAGTCTCAGCACTTGTGTGGGTCACCACAGCTTGTGCACTTGGTGCTTGCCCATGGTCGGTTTGGTGTTTTCAGCCCACTGCGTGGCTGGCAAGCCATCTGAGATCGAGGCAGTAGCAGCCTGGTTCATGGAAGGGCTGGTGTGCATCTGTTCAAAGGCGGTTGCCTGTTGAAGCCCTTTCATGAGGTTGATGTCTTTGTCCTTGTATGCTAGCAACTTTCAGCGCATTTTCTCCTCCCTGACGCCAACCACGAA
The DNA here is from genome assembly GCF_032191835.1 of Heteronotia binoei. Taxonomy (NCBI): domain Eukaryota; kingdom Metazoa; phylum Chordata; class Lepidosauria; order Squamata; family Gekkonidae; genus Heteronotia; species Heteronotia binoei. The sequence goes on along the minus strand of NC_083227.1, from coordinate 76,091,991 downwards.
GTGGTCCAGCAGGATCTCTTCCAGGTCCCCATGAAATTGCATCTCAGGGCTAATTCACGGAGCTCTGCAAGATACTTGGTGGAGGACTCAGCTTGTCTCTGCTGTCTCATGTAGAATGCGTGCCTGCGTTTGAGACAGGATGACTGGGGCACCATGTGGTTTGTCATCGCCTTGACCAGCTGGTCGTAGGTGGTCCTTGCAAGGGTGGTCCTCGCAATGAGTCACTTCATCAGCTGGATAGTCTCCACCCCACATGAACTCAGGAGAAGCCCCTTCTTCTCTGCCACTGCCTCCATTTTGTGCAGCTCTATGTAGTAGTTGTTCTGGTCTACCCATGATTCCCATAAGTCGGGCCAGGTGAAGTCGAATGCCAGTAGGGTTTGTCCGGGAGCAGTAGCCATGACCTCGGTTGCGGAAGCTCTAGAGCTCGGATCGCAGGGCTTGCAGGTGGCTGGAGGCTGCTCTCTGCTCACTGGTATCACACCTCTGTCGCCAGTGTAATGTACTGAAGTCAGAGATGTTCAGATGGCAACATGCTTTATTAGCGAGTACATCACAAAGACAACATGGCGGGGCTGGGTCCCCTGTTATATACATTTGCCAGAACAATCTTCTTCCTGGTCAGGTCCAATCCGCCACTGATCACCATAGGCGGACTGCGTTCGTCCCTTCTAGGCACCACCCACCGGCGCCCTGTGCTGTACTTTCTGGGACGTACGCCAGACACAACAGGGGTGCACAGACAATATGGCAGACTCACATGCAGTATCTAACCTGAGTCTGATCAATGCTTTGATCACCATAGCCAGATCACACAGAAGAAAGGTAACACTGAAGTCTACCTCAAGTTCCACTTTTCTGCTGATTTGACTCCAAAGGTGGCTTAGAATTCAAATCTAGTATATTTTAAAAATTGAAACCAGTTGCTGAGACACATGTATCTATAATAACAATAATAATAAAATTTTATTTATATCCCGCCCCCCCCCCCCCCCGCCTAGGCAGGCTCAGGGCGGCTAACAACATTTATAAACATACAGTACAATAAATATAGAACTTTAAAATTAACATTATTTAAAAACCAGTCAGTATATAATTAAATTTAACTTAATCTGACAGTGGCAATGGTGTTTCCGACGCTATTCCTGTCAGTTTACATAGTAGCACAGGTCCTTAAACAGAACCATATTGGCGGTCCCTTTGTAAACAACCATAATTCAGCAGTCCGTGTACGCCAGCTTGAAGAGGGTGGTCTTGCAGGCTTTGCGGAACTGATCAAGGCTCTGCAGGGCCCGCACCTCCTCTGGGAGCTGATTCCATATGGATGGGGCTGCGATTGAAAAGGCCCGTGCCCGAGTGTTCTGAAGTTTAGCCTCTTTCGGCCCAGGGATAGTCAGTTTATTTTTCCCCGCTGACCTCAGTGCTCTCTGGGGCTCATATGGGGAAAGACAGTCCCTCAGGTAGGCCGGTCCTTGGCCATATAGGGCTTTAAAGGTAATGACCAGCACTTTGACCCGGTATGTAATTGGCAGCCAGTGCAGTTCGCGTAGCCCCGGCTGTATATGCTCCCACCTCGGGAGTCCTAGCAACAGCCTGGCCACCGTGTTCTGCACTAGCTGCAGCCTCCGGGTTCAGCACAAAGGCAGCCCCATGTAGAGGGCATTACAGTAGTCCAATCTTGAGGTGACCGTCGCGTGGATCACTGTTGCAAGGTCTCGATGCTCTAGGAAAGGGGCCAACTGCCTTGCCCGCCTCAGATGGAAGAATGCTGACTTGGCAGTGGCTGCTATCTGGGCCTCCATTGATAGTGAAGGCTCCAGTAAGACACCCAAGCTCTTTGCCTGGTGCGCTGCTTTCAATGGCGCACTGTCGAAGGCCGGGAGAGATATTTCCTTCCCCAGAGCGCCGCAACCCACACAAAGGACCTCTGTCTTCGTCGGATTCAGCTTCAGCCCACTCAGCCTAAGCCACGTTGCAACAGCCTGCAAAGCCTGATCCAGATTCCCTGGGACGGAGTCGGGCCGGCCGTCCATTAGTAGATAGAGCTGGGTGTCATCTGCATATTGATGGCGACCCAGCCCAAACCTCCAGGCAATCTGGGCAAGGGGGCGCATATAGATGTTGAACAACATCGGGGAGAGAACTGCTCCCTGAGGCACCCCACAATCTAGTGTGCGCATCTGGGACCGGTCGTCCCCAATCGCCACCCTTTGTCCCCGGCCCAAGAGGAAGGAGGAAAGCCATTGTAAGGCCAACCCCCTAACCCCTATGTCGGCGAGGCGGCAGATCAGTAGCTGATGGTCGACTGTATCAAATGCCGCCGACAGGTCTAACAGCATCAGCACCGCAACGCCGCCTCGATCTAGTTCTGTTGTTATACACGACAAGACCAGCTTAACAAAATGCTGCAACTTCTGTTGGGACTTGGCAGGACACTTGAGAAGTTGGAACAGTCCATTGGTAGGGATGATGGCAGATCAAGTGTCCCACATGTTAGTCTGCCACTTTCAACTTCACTTTCTAGATGCTGGTGGTCTCAACAGCTGGACTCTTTGACATACCCAGCCAATGATTCTGACATACCCAGCCAATTATTTTCTTGAACTGCTGCCAAAATATGAATGGGATTTAAGAATTGTAACTTTTGTGGAAGGTTACCACATATCCTCCCACAACTGCATTGGAAGACACAGCACCATCGAGGAAGTTGTTTAGGTTATGCATGGTTCTACTTGGATTTTGCAGCACTGAGCTGACCTTACTTTTGAAGAAAAGGATTATCCCTTTCAAACTTGTGGATTAATGTGTTTTGGACTCTTTTTGAGATCAGCCTATGGTATATGGACATGAGCATATACAGGTTTATATATAAATTTATACCTTAGAGTAATTAGTAATTTTGGTCACAGGTTATTCTCAATAGTTGATTTGCCAAATGAAAATAACTTGGGTGGCACATAACCTTCCATGGGACAGACTTATAGAGGAATCCTAAGCAGGTCTGCTCAAAATCCTACTAAAGTCTACTCCATGGGGCAAATTCCCAGGAAAGTGTGCTTAGGGTTTCGCTGTTAGAAGTAGCTAAGGTATGTTGAGAAGCTTGATTCCTGATCTTACAGGGAAGCAGGTGAAACTAACTCTTCATTGAAAAAAAAAGTATGTTGGTGATGAAGTCAAATGTTCAAAAAGTTCTGTCCATGGATACTCAATTGGTTATACTGTATCTGTTTTACACTTACAAATATCAACAGATATTGCAGTCACTGAATAAAAAATATTCATAAGTGAAGTCTACTTTACATATGGCTTCTTAGCTTCAGATACAACAAGATATAAGGCAAAAGCAGATAGAGATTGCCCTAAGGAATTATTGTACCTTTTGGCAACAGCTTGCTTCTCTTTAGGTGCAGAATCTTGCCAACAAGCAGAAAATTGTGACCAATTTCCCACTCACCTTATGCCACTCTCACACTCCTCTTCTCAATGGGGTTTCCCTCCGATTTCACACTATCTACCCTAGGGTTGCAACTAACGTCGCCTTTTTTGTACTGCATGATGCTAGTTGCAGCCTCAGAGCAGACAGTGTGAAATCAGACAGAAGCCCTGCTGAGGAGAGGAGCATGAGAGCGGTGTAAGGCGAGTGGGAAATCAGTCTGTGGTTAAATTCTAGCCAAAGTGGAAGAATCCTATACTGGAAACTGGAAACAGAAACAGGCACCACTGCTCAACATTTAATTGGGAATCATATTTCTCTAAGTATTGTATAAGATGCAGGAAGGACCATGAAGCCCTAAGCAGAGTTACACACTTCAAAGCCCACTGACTTAAAAGAAACACTGCTTAGGATTGCACTCCTATGGGTTGATTTTTCTTTTATCCTACCTCTCCAATGAGCAAAGTTTTAAACTTTCCCTTAATGGAAAAGGAACTTAAATTGGAGGAAGGCTTCTTAAACTGGAAGAAAGCTCTTTAGAAGATGGTTGGTTCCATGCCATAGTCCCTGCCCAGATGGGAAAGAAAGAAAGAAAAAACCAAGATGAACAAAGGACCTGATTAAACAAAAGTTGTGGGAAGGCAAATACTTCACTAGCACAAAAATGTGGTATGCTTATGATGACTCAGGAGGTGCAGTTGCAGAAGAAGGCTGGGGGAGAAGGGGAAAGCACATATGATGATATGACCTTGACCCTAGTGGCAACCTATGGAGTTCTATAGGGCTGTGTAATGAGTTCTGAGGACAAAACTGCTGCTGGGATTGTGACCAGACAGTAGCCTTTCCTATTTGTCATGCTTAGGCCACCAGCTCAACCTGTATAATCCAATGAAGCCTCTGTGGATAACCATAAAATACAAGGAGCTTTGCAGCTTGCCCAGTCAGTGCCATTACTCATTTCCTCCCAAACATATACTGTGTCAACACTGCAATGGTAGCTTGGGATTATTAAAAGTTATTACTGTGTATATTAAGATATTGTTGCCGCATAAATAAGGATGCTAAGTCAAGGGAGCTAAGAGTTTGTCCCTACCTTGCTGTAATTTATTATCCTATTATCACTCCTTGCAAACCGCCTGTGCTCAGCACTTCCTCCTTACAGCTGGCTCTGAAATACGGCAGCACTTTTGCAAAGCTTAACCATTGGCAATAAACTTCTGCGCACACTAAGGTGGAATTAAAGCCTTTATTTGGGGTGATTTATGTTCGCCACCCAAGTGACACAGGAGGCAATAAAGATCACCGTCATCTTGATTTTATTTCCCCCCCTCCTTTGGTAACACTTGCAATGATTAGTTGGCATATTAAACAGGGGGCTTTATAATTTGGGGTTCACAAATAAACACTGACAATCTCATAAAACTGATAAACCAGAAACAACTGTCAACATTATTACAGCCACCGTTTAAGTCAGTGTTGAGATTAATTGGCCAGGTGCTTGCCATTGTTTTACACCTGGTGTAATGAAGAGATGGTAGTCCTGCAACATGGTGCTGGCAAATGAATGAATGAAAAAGAAAGGATGAGGCCCCAAATGAAACTGACAAACATGAACATTGATGCCATCACAGATTTCTGAGGATTTCCTAATTTCAGTGCAGTCAGTGATCAGAAATGGTAAAAAATTGTTGACTAAAAGAGAAAATGTGAAATAATAGAAGAGAGTATATACAGATTATTCCAAGCAGAATGATGCTGAAATGCTTTTGGGGCTCCATTTAAGATCTCCATTTAAGATCCGGGCAGATAGAGCTCGTTAATGTAACACCTACCACCTGGAGGACTCACTGCCGGCGTCCCGGCTTACTGGGCCATGGCAGATGACCCCCAGGTGAAAGGGTGGAGCCAGTACCGCGCACACTGCGCTTCACCTAAAAAATTCCTCTGCGCAGGCCTGAAGGGCATATCCACACACACAACCCACAACGCATCAAGTCCTGCAGCGATAGGCAAGGGGCGAAACGGCAGGTGGAAGGTGCCACTGGAAGCCGCAGTCCCGATCCTGCATGTAGGCGGTTCAGGATATTGGTCGCCTGATGCTAACCCGGAGACGAAAGCATCTTTCGGCAGCACCCTGAACGACCAAGCAGCCTTATCTAGGGACAGCACTGCTTGCTCCACACGGAGAGGGGCCTAGAAAAGGTGGCCTAAACAAAGCTCGTCTCCTCCACCCCAGTTGGCTAGCCGCGGTCAACGGGCATCCTTACTTGCGGTCGAAAAATAACAACAAAGAAAAGGCATGCACCTGCCTCACAAAGTGTGCAAAGACTAAAGCTTGCGTGTTGGAACATCAGAACCATGCTTGACACAGTAGGCAGTGGTCGCCCTGAACGACGCTCTGCTCTAGTTGCCCACGAACTTCTCAGGTTGAATATCGACATAGCAGCTCTCAGTGAGGTCCGTTTCCCTGAGGAAGGTAGTCTTCAAGAACACGGTGCTGGCTATACCCTCTACTGGTCGGGTAAGTCAAAGGCTGAGAGCCGCCTTTCTGGCGTTGGCTTCATGGTCAGGAACTCCATTGCCTCCAAACTCGAAAACCTTCCAACAGGTCACTCAGATCGCATCATGTCCATGCGCCTCCCACTTCAAAACAAGCAGCATGCAACACTCTTCAGTGTGTATGCCCCAACCCTTCAAGCAGATCCTGCAGAAAAGAACAAGTTCTATGCTGATCTACGCAACCTCGTACGGAAGACCCCTACAGAGGACAAGGTGATCATCCTTGGCGACTTCAATGCCAGAGTAGGTAAAGACTCGGAAGCCTGGAAAGGAGTACTTCGCAAACACGGCATTGGCAACTGCAATGACAACGGGCGCCTCCTGCTAGAATTCTGCATGGAGCACCAGCTCACCATCACCAACACTATCTTCCAGCAGAAGAACAGTCTGAAGACAACCTGGATGCACCCACGGTCCAAGCATTGGCACCTTATCGACTACATTCTGGTGCGCCAGAGAGACCTTCGAGATGTCTTACACACCCGAGTAATGCCCAGCGCAGAATGTCATACGGATCATCGTCTTGTACGCTGCAATCTCCGTCTTCACTTTAAACCCACACCCAGGAGAGGAGGTATCCCTCGGAGGAAGTTTCAGGTTGGCAGCCTCCAGTCAGCCGAAGTTAAAGCTGCCTTCCAGGCAAAACTCCAGTCAAGAATTGAGGACCTCAGTTGCCCCACAGACCCTTCTCCAGAAGCACTCTGGGAACACCTAAAAACTACCGTCCTGCAGATCTCTGAAGAAGTCCTCGGGTTCTCCACAAGGAAGAACAAGGACTGGTTTGATGAGAACAATCAAGAGATCCAAGAATTACTGGCAAAAAAGAGATCTGCCTACCAAGCACATCTTGCTCAGCCCTCCTGTCCTGGGAAAAAAGCAACCTTTCACGCTGCATGTAGCAACCTCCAGCGCAAGCTTCGAGACATTCAGAATGAGTGGTGGACCAAGCTTGCAGAGAGAACCCAGCTGTGTGCAGACACTGGTGATTTAAGAGGGTTCTACGAAGCCCTGAAGGCAGTATATGGTCCATCATATCAGGCTCAGAGTCCCTTGCATAGTGCAGACGGCCAAGTGCTCCTCACAGACAAGGCATCCATACTGAACCGGTGGTCGGAGTATTTTCAGGTTCTCTTCAGTGCCAACCGCGTAGTTCAAGATTCAGCAATCCACCTCACCCCACTTCAACCGGTGAAAACAGAGTTGGATGAGATCCCCACCCTAGAAGAGACTGTTAAAGCCATCAAGCAACTGAAAAGTGGCAAGGCAGCAGGAGTTGATGGAATTCCACCAGAGATCTGGAAGCATGGGGGCACAGTACTACATAGCTCACTTCACAAAGTACTTGTCACCTGCTGGGAACAAGGCAAATTACCACAGGACTTTCGCGATGCAATCATCATCACCCTATACAAGAACAAAGGGGAAAAGTCAGACTGCTCCAACTACCGGGGGATAACCCTGCTCTCCATCGCAGGCAAAATCCTTGCCAGAATACTCCTGAACAGACTGGTGCCCACCATTGCAGAAGAACTCCTCCCAGAGAGCCAGTGCGGCTTCAGAGCTAACAGGAGCACCACCGACATGGTATTTGTTCTCAGGCAGCTCCAAGAGAAATGCAGGGAACAGAACAAGGGTCTGTATGTGACTTTTGTCGACCTTACCAAAGCTTTCGATACCGTTAGCAGGAAAGGCCTGTGGCAAATCTTGGAACGTTTAGGATGTCCCCCAAGGTTCCTCAGCATGATCATCCAGCTACACGAAGACCAGCGAGGCCAAGTCAGACACTGCAACGACCTCTCGGAGCCCTTCCCAATAGGCACAGGTGTAAAGCAAGGCTGCGTTCTCGCGCCAACTCTCTTTACGATCTTCTTTAGCATGATGCTTCAAAGAGCCGCAGTAGATCTAGATGAGGACGATGGTGTCTACATCCGCTATCGCACCGATGGCAGCCTGTTCAACCTGAGGCGACTAAAGGCACACTCCAAGACAATGGAAAAACTCATCCGAGAGCTACTGTTTGCTGACGATGCCGCACTCGTCTCCCACTCGGTATCAGCTCTGCAGCATATGACGTCCTGCTTTGCAGAGGCTGCCAAGCTATTTGGCCTAGAAGTTAGTCTGAAGAAGACAGAAGTTCTCCACCAGCCTGCACCCCAGGAAGATTATCACCCTCCCTGCATCACTGTGGGTGAATCAGTTCTGAAGACAGTCCAGCAGTTCAGCTACCTGGGGTGCATCATCTCCTCAGATGCCACGATCGACAAGGAGATTGACAACAGGCTGGCAAAGGCAAACCGTGCATTTGGCCGACTGCACAAAAGAGTGTGGAGCAACAAGCATCTGAAAAAAGGCACAAAGATCAATGTTTACAAAGCGGTTGTGATGACAACCCTCATCTATGGCTCCGAATCGTGGGTTTTATACCGTCATCACCTGCGACTCCTTGAGCGCTTTCATCAGCGCTGCCTTCGCACCATCCTCAACATCCACTGGAGTGACTTTGTGACCAACACTGAAGTCCTCAAGCGGGCAGAGGTTACCAGCATCGAGGCACTGCTGTTGAAGACGCAGCTGCGCTGGGCAGGGCACATTTCTAGGATGGAAAACCACCGCCTTCCCAAGATTGCCCTGTATGGCGAACTCTCCACCGGCCATCGAAATAGAGGGGCACCAAAGAAGAGGTACAAGGACTCCTTGAAGAAATCCCTTAGCACCTGTCACATCAACCATCACCAGTGGTCTGACCTAGCCTCAGATCGCAAAGCATGGAGGCACACCATCCACCAGGCTGCCTCTTCCTTTGAGAACACACGCATAGCTGGTCTTGAGGACAAAAGGAGATTGAGGAAGAATCGCACTGCTACAGGACCAACCCTGAATCAGACTTTTCCCTGCAGCCGCTGTGGCCGGACCTGCCTGTCCCACATTGGTCTTGTCAGCCACCAGCGAGCCTGCAGCAAACGTGGACTATTGCACCCTTCTTAAATCTTCGTTCGCGAAGCCAAGCCGAGATAAGATCTAATTTAACACAAACCACAGCAGGGGTGTCAAACATGCAGCCTGAGGTTCAGATCAGGCCCCCGGAGAGCTCCTATCAGGCCCATGAGCAACTCACTGTCATCTGCTTCCTTCTTTCTCTCTTGCTTCCTTCTTCATCACAGCTTGCTTTGCCAGGCTTGCTCAGCTGCACATGAACTACAGATCAAAGCCTCTATTTTCTCCATTGACTGACCAGCACATGAAGCAACTTATGTACAAAAGCCATTTCATGTTTTCCCTTGGGTCTTAGGCTCAAAGCATTGACCTTGAGATTTCTGTAGTGAATGCCAATAAATCAAAAGCAGGTTTGCAACTTACACACCTGAACAACACCTGAACAGCATACTCAAGATTGATATAGCACAGACATTGTCTCCAGATTTTGATGCAATAATCCAGAGCAGGAGGTGTCAGTTATCAAAATCTGTTAAATAAATAAAATATTGCAAGAGGGTTTTAAAGCATATTTTAAGTTTTTTTTTAAAAAAAAAAATTTAATTGTGTTTGTCTATGTCTTTTATAAAATTTATACCTCCGCTATCCGGCATTACATTTTATGACATGCATGACCCAGACCAACAAGGTCTCATTTATGTCAGAAACAGCCCTCATAACAAATGAGTTTGGCACCCCTGCCATAGAGGATATAAATACTGACTGATCATCTTGGTTCTCCCTCAAGAAATACTAGCCCAGGCAGGACCCAGATGGAATCCCTACACTGGTATTTTACATGTATCCTGGAATCAGCAACAACCACCACCACCATCTTTATTGGGATAACAACCATCCTGGAATCAGTGTGTGCTCCACTGAGTGAAACAGGATGGTAGACCACTCATCTGATCCATAGGGCTCTTATAACCAATGGTCCATCTAATGCAGCATCCTTGAAAGCCGGGTATGCGGGCCAGGGTATGATCCTTGAAAGCCAGGTATTGGAAGCTGTCTCCCCCTGTTATGCCCCTCCCCCCAGCAACTGGCACAGAGGTATTTTGCCTCTGAAAATAAGGTTAAACAATTACTCACCAGGAATATTGTAAGATATAACTGTCCTATTGATCCACTGAGGGCCAAGTTACATGTAAAGCCCCATGGATGCTGACCAATTTAGAGGGAAATTTAACCATTTAGAAACTGTTGTGAGGGCCCAATTCTGATTGGGCCAGTGCTGCAGCAGCACCAGGTGATCTGTTTCCATCCCCCAGCACCTTTTCAATTGCCAAAACAGTGGTGGGGGAGCTAAATCAAACAGCTAATCTTCCCTCTAAAATGGTGCTGGTGGTCATGGTTTGGACTCATGGCTGCCGTTACATGTGGTTTGGCTCTCAGTCTTCTTTGGCTTTATATACGTATGTTAAAGATCCCCCCAGTTCATTGTATCATGGATACCATCCTGCACATGTTCCAGTGCCAACACATAATTTACAAGGGGCTCTGTTGTGGGGTGCTAATTAAACTGCATATCTCATTCAGAAGACAGAAACTCTGAATGAGGCAATTGTGTTTAACAGGCGGGGGGGAAATGCATTACAACAGATCAATAAGGAAAATGTGCTCATTTTCTGCCAAGTTTGCTGCTTTTACATTTCCTGTTTGAACTTGTCACTCTGGCCTCCTCTCCCCACTCTCCCCAGCCAACGCTGGGATAAAGAATGAGAGACTTGTGAATGTTTTACTTATCTCTGCAGAGAGGCAAAAGGGGGAATGGTAGATTGGACAGTTAACTGACAGTCAGGAAATCTGTTTCGTGTGAGAACATCTGCATCTCACTCAGAACAGGTTTATGCCTGAAGACCTTTACAAAGCAAGGCCTGTTTCCTTTTATCTTTCAATGATAAAATTACTGCATCATCAATTTTAGAACTTTAGGACATATGTTCTAGGTAGCTACTGGAAAGATGAAACCTGGTTGAAACCTGAGAACTGACAATCAAAATTCAAAATTAATAACATTGCGTAGGAAATTTAAAAAAAGGCAAAGCTTCTATGATACCTAGAAATAGGCAGCAAATTACAGATGGCATTTCACTGGAAGTTCATTCAGTTACTTGGAACTGGGGGTGAGTTGTATAGTAGTCAAATTTTCACATGATACCAAAATATTCAGGATGGTGGAAACCAAACTGGTTTGAAAAGAGCTATAGAGAGAGCTATCTAAATTGGACAAGTGGGCAGCAATGTGGCAAGTGAAGTTCAGCGCTGGCAAGTTTAAGGTGATGCCCACTGGAACAAAAAATCCTAACTTCAAATATATGGTGAGGGGTTCTTAACTGGTTGAGATTAAGATTGAAGGAGGTTTTGGGGTCAACCAAGTGTGCGGCAGCAGTGAAAAAGCAAATTCTGTGTTTAGGATTATTAGGAAAGGAATTGAGGATAAAATGACAAATATTGTCATACCCTTATATAGAGCTATGGTGTGGCCTTGTTTGACTTACTGCATGCATGCTGTTCTCATAAAAAGGTAAAGGTAGTCCCCTGTGCAAGCACTAGTTGTTTTCAAATCTGGGGTGATGTTGCTTTCACAACGTTTTCACGACAGACTTTTTACAGAGTGGTTTGCTATTGCCTTCCCCAGTCATCTACACTTTCCCCCCGGCAAGCTGGGTACTCATTTTGCCGACCTCGGAAGGATGGAAGGCTGAGTCAACCTGGAGCCAGCTACCTGAACCAGCTTTCGCTGGGATCGAACTCAGGTCGTGAGCAGAGGGCTTCAACTGCAGTACTGCAGCTTTACCACTCTGCGCCATGGGGCTCTATATACTGTTCTCATAACTGTATCTCAAAAAGAGTATTGTAGAGCAGGAATAAAAATACAGAAGTGGGAAAGCAAGATGATCAAGGGGATGGACCATCTTTCCCATGAGGAAAGGCTGAAGAGTCTGAGACTTTTTAGATTAGAAAAAAGACAGCTAAGTGTAGGCAAATGTTGATAAAATTACACATGGGATGGAGAAAGTGGATACAGGGATTTCCCTCCCCCCTTCTTCCGTAATACCACAACTCAGAGGCACAACTCAGGGCAATAGGTACAGCACATGCAAAAGGAAATATTTCTTTATTAAAGGAGTAACTAAATTATGGAATTCATATTCAGTGAAGATAGTGATGGCATGTGCGTTTGTGCATAAAGTGCCATCAAGCTGCAGTTGACATGGCGGGTTTTCAAGGAAAGTGGTTAAGCAGAGGTGGTTTGCTAATGACTTCCTCTGCAAAGTCTTCCTTGGGTTTATTATCCAAGTACTGACCCTGCTTAGCTTCTGAGATCTGACAAGATCACACTATATTATACTATCCTACATCCCAGTCACAAGCATAGATGCCTTTAAAAAGGCGTTAGGCAGATTTGTGGAGGATATGTCCATCAGTGGCTACTAGCACTGAGGATGAAAAGGAAACCTTCATATTTAGATAGATCCAAGCGGGCAGCCGTGTTGGTCTGAAGCAGTTGAACAAAGCAGGAGTCAAGTTGCACCTTTAAGACCAACCAATTTTTATTTAGAACGTAAGCTTTCGTGCGCTCTTAAGCACACTTCATCAGACGAGGAATTTAGCATAGTGAGCAAAGCCATACATAGCTGAGCAGAGCCTATGGCTCTGATCCAACAGGGTTCTTCTTGTGTTCTTATCAGGGTCCGCTTATGCAACCATTTGTAGCAGATGGGCCCCATTCTAAACTGGATGTTATCTGTTGTTGGTCTGGTTCCAAGTAAAGGATACAGAGATAAAGTGATACAACAAACTTCATCCTAGTAATGAGCCATCTCTGAAGTGCTATAGCTTTTTAAAACTGCACTGCTTCTCCCCCACCTTTTTTTGTCGCACAATCTTACTCGCCCTTTTCCTCTTGAACACTGTAAGTTGAGTGCTATAGCAGTGAACCAATACAGCCTCTCAGTGAAGTCAAGACATCTCAGCGATGCCACTAAAGTGCTATATTGATTTAGCACTACAGTGCTCAACAAGAACATTTTAGGGAAAAGAGGGTGACAAAGATTGCACAGCAAAAAAGGTGGGGGAAGTGGCATTGTAGGAAGTGCTACAGGCATTTTAAACAACACGCCACAGCAACTAAGAGGTGAAAATGGAAGAAAGCAGTTTCCCTCAAAAGCAGTGTGCTGTTTGCTGATGAGATGCAAGTGCTTTGTATGAACAGGTGAATAAAATCCATTAGCAGCTGGTTGCTAAAATGGTTGTGTCTGAATCAGAGCCAGCGCATGAGAGTAGGTGGGGTAGGCAACTGCCTGGGGTGCCTCCCCACCTGGTAGGCACCATTGGGTGCCCCTTCTCTCCCATGAGACATTCTTCACCCCACTCAGGCTTCCCATGACCTGGAAAGCCTGAGCGGGACCAGGGCTGGTGCTTGCATAGCTTGTTCCTTGCAAGGATCATGGTATGCAAGTGTTGTAGCACTCCCCCGACCTTGATCAGAACTGGGGCAGTCCTTGCAGAGGGTGCTCCTTGCAAGGAGCATGGTACACAAATGTCTTAGTGCTCCCCAACCCTGATCAAAGTTCCTGTGATGTGGGAAGTTTGAGTGGAGCTGGGGCCAGCACTTGTGTATCACACTCCTTGCAAAGAGCATGGTACGAAAGCATCATAGGGCTCTCCAAACCCCGCTCAGGCTTCCTGTGATGTGAGAAGCCTGAACAGAGCTGGGGTGCGTAGGGTGCTGCCGCAGCAAGGTGAGCTCAGAGCCAGGCTCCCAGGATGCCCACTACCACACCTCCTCGACTGGAAGTCGGAAGCGGGAGGCAAGGTTTTGCCTGGGGTGGCAAAAGCCCCAGCGCCATCCCTGGTTTGAACTGGCACCAAAAAATCCATTAGCAGCCTACTCCTAAACCAGATTACAAAGGCTGTTTAAAAGGGGCCATGGTTTTTAGTCAATTTTAGGCTGTGGTCAGATGAGAGGCTTCACATGGTCTGGTCACACTTCTAATTTCATTGAGGGGCTTTTAAGGAGAGTTTTGTTCAGACATCCCACCCTTAACCTACTTCACTATTCACTCACCCCATGGATGACCTTCAGATTATTGCTGGGTGGTAACCCTGGACTGGATGGGTGGGCAGTATCCTTGTTGTTGTTGTTGTTGTTTTTCATGCATACACATAAGCTTGTAGCTGAAGCACCAGCTCCTTTTTGACAGCTCTGCAATCCCTCCACCAAGTACTGTGATCATTGGTGCCTATACCACTGTAATTCTCTACCAGAAATAACTCCTTTTTCTGCCTGATCTTACTCCCTTTCCCATTCATTTCATAGAGAAATTTCCACTTTTCCTTTCCCATAGAGATTTTCCACCAGAGCAATATTATGAAGTGACTTGGAGTAAAGTTCTGGGGGCGGAATCCTGGCTGCTGATATGGGAGCCTAAATAGGAACTATTTCCAGCACCATCCCATCCCAAGAAATGGTAGAAAGGGTCACTTTGCTTGAATTGGTTGCTCTAAACTCCCAACCCAAGACTCACAATCCTGATGGAATGTTTGGGTGCTAAAACAAGCAAGTGTTGATACGTGACCCAGGCATGAATATGTGGTTATGCACACATAGCTGACTAAAAAAAAAAAAAGAGCAAAAACAGAAGGCAAGGTTCAGACTTACCAAACAGCAACAGAAATTCAGGGTGAAACTAGCTGTATCCGTAAAGATGGGACTTTCCCCGATGTAAAAAAACCCCGAATCGGAGAGGAGCGACAACAGGGAAGGGGTGATGACTGTGGGACAGGCTACAGATGTCACTATCTGAATGTGCATTTTAAATCTGCTGGGCAACAGCAACATCTGATCAAACAGTATGTCTAGTTGCAGCCTTAGATACTTTTAGTTATGCTGCCATGGGCGGAGGCAGTTGTATGACAGTCAAATAGAATGCAAAAAAAGCCTACATTGATTGAACATTTGCACTTGATCACAACTGCTTGGGTTCTTGTCAGTGATCACATAACTGCCAGCAACTTAGCAATACAGTTGACACAGGCTGACTTAGTAGTCATTGCTGCCAGTGCCTAGGTGATGGTGCTGATGGAACCTGAGAAGGTGGATTAAATTGACATGAAACAAAGAAAGGGGGAAGGGGGAAAAAAATTCAACCCAAATCTAAACAGTGTAATGGAGAGTCAAGCTGCCTATAACACAAATCATAAAATGTAAAACATTGAATATAAAATATACACAAAAATTAATTTTAAAACATATTGTCTGAATATCAGACTGCATAGAATTTGCAAACCATATACAATTTCACATATACATTTGATGGATTTCCAATCAAATGACCATACATGTTTTGGCCCCTGAGGGCCTTTGCCCCCCCAGTCGGAATGAAGAGGCAGACACAAGTGTTGGGTTTTAAACCGGGCCGCTTTATTAAGAATTAACAACTGTAACTGGCAGGGGGGGATAAAACCAGACCAGACAAGCCCTGGGGTCAACACCTGGACCCCGCCTTGTCCAAAGGGCGAGCCACCCTGCCCCCAGCACAAACCCGCCGTATTCGGGTTGTAACTGAGCGGCCAGGCCTCCAGCCATCACCAACCGGGCTGGCATCAATCCCCATGGAAAGATCCACCCAGGTGAGGCTCCCTGTGATCTGCATTCCCCGTACTGAGCCGTGTAGCCCATCTACGGTTCCTGCAGACCACCGCACCAACGGTGCTAGGCAATAGGTGCTCCCCTGGGAAACCCTGTGGCCAAACCTCATCCAGCCACCGCCAATGCCAAGCCTCTGCTTAGGCATTAGCGCCCCAACGGGTGGCCCAGAGCCAACCGCACCCCCTGCCGAATTTCGTCTAAAAAGGCCCGGTTGCCCAAATCAGATAAATGAACACCATCCGGCCGATACAGGTCGGCTTGATTGACCTGTATGGCCGGATGTGGGAGGAAAATTCCCAATCCCCCCTCCATGGCCTTCTGAGCCAGTTTGGTGTAGTGGTTAAGTGTGTGGACTCTTATCTGGGAGAACCAGGTTTGATTCCCCACTCCTCCACTTGCACCTGCTGGAATGGCCTTGGGTCAGTCATAGCTCTCGCAGAGGTTGTCCTTGAAAGGGCAGCTGCTGTGAGAGCCCTCTCCAGCCCCACCCACCTCACAGGGTGTCTGTTGTGGGGGAGGAAGGTAAAGGAGATTGTGAGCCGCTCTGAGACTCTTCGGAGTGGAGGGCGGGATATAAATCCAATATCTTCTTCTTCTTCTTCTTACGTCTGGCCCGTTCAATTCCATCCGGCGAAATGGCGTACCTCCACACCCTGCGCGGCAAAATTGCCGACCACACCAGTATAACCCCAGGACACCTGCGCCGAATTTCGCGGAGGTCAGCCAACGCCTGCTGGGAAAGGGCCTTCCCACGCAGCAACCCCAAGTCGTTCCCTCCCAAGTGAACGACAAGAATGTGTGGAAGTAATGCCTTCCGCTCCCTGAACAACAGTGGCATGATCCCGGGCCAGCGCAGCCCCCGACGACCCAGCCATTCCACAGTAGCCCACGCACTGAGGCCAAGCTGGGTGCCCACAGGAGACGGTCTGGCGAAATGGGCAGCCCAGAAAACCATGCTGTGCCCGCAGATGAGAACCCGCCTTCTCTCACCACGAGCCACAGCACCTGAAAAGACAAACAACTGTCAGCATAACATACACAATGCAATCAACCAACCCCCCACCTACCCACTAGGTGACCAGGGGGCGCACATAAGACTTATAAGCCGCCGACCGCCATCGGCCGATATGCCGGATGGCAGAGGGCGTGTAGCCCATAGAAGCAGCTGTGGAGGCCGCCCCGATCCGGAAGGAATGCGTCCCAAATTTGACGTCAGTGAGACCCAATCGAACTAGGGCCTTGCTTGTGACCGACCAGAACTGATATTTGGTAAGAGGGGAGCCATCATCATGCCTAAGAAAAGGACCTTGGACCTCGCCCCTGAGCTGGGCGTAGCGACGAACAGCCCTGACCGGACATAATTCCTGTGATGCACACATGCCGATCGTGATGATGGTCCCCCTCTGCCTCTGATCAGTCTTGGACCGGCGAATCGTCAGAACCAGCTGACTATTGGTAATTTTTACATCTCCGGATTGGAGCGCCCTCCCAGAAGTATCAGCCTTTGACTGCACTACCAGCTCGCTTACGCGCAGGGCCCCAAAGAAGGCCAACAGCGAGGTAGCGTGGAACAATGCCGCCTCAAATGGGGAAGAGCAAACACTGGGCCATCCCCCGAACAATCCACTGAGGACAGACGGGGAGATAGGCTGTCTGTCATCTACCTGCCGGACCCGCTCCCGTGCCCAGCCCTCTAGCATCTTCTTAACTCTAAAGTCCCCCGTGAACTCCGGGAGGCCGCGGGCCTTGCTGTCAAAGGCCAATGCTGCCAAATGTCCCCTTATAGTTTTTAACCCCAAGCCTCTTTCCTTTTGGTGCACGCAAAATTGCATGATGTGCGCCACCGGAATCGGCCAACAATCCGGGAGTGCAACCGCACTCCTGAACTCACCAAACTGAGCGGTCGCTCTGGCATATGCTCTCCTTGTACTAGGGGCTAACGCCAACTGAATGGCCCTACCGACTTCCTTTTCCCAAGCCTCCAGAGCTCCGCGGGCATTTCCGCTGGACATGGATCTGCCTCTGGGGCCAACTGCTGGAAACGCTCCATCTGTTGGCGAGACAGAGCATCCGCCACACCATTGCATACGCCCGGTACGTGCCTAGCCAGGAATAAAACATTCAACCGGAGGCAACGCAGGGTAAAAAACCTGACCAAATTCATGACCGCGGCCGATTTAGAAGTCAAGGAATTGATAACATGTACTACAGCCATGTTATCGCACCAAAACAGGACTGAATGGTTGGCAAGCTGCTCCCCCCAAAGGCAAACGGCCACTAAGATGGGGAAAAATTCCAGAAACGTAAGATCTCTACAGAGCCCGCTATCCAACCATTCAGCGGGCCATTGCTCAGCGCACCAATGGCCCCTAAAGTATACCCCAAATCCACTGGCACCGGACGCGTCTGAAGAAATCTGAAGCTCTGTTTCAATCTTCAGGTCCTCCCTCCAGAACAAAACACCGTTGAAGGATTCCAGAAACTCCTCCCAAACCTCCAGGTCCGCTCTCATTCCAGCATTGACTCGGACCCTATGGTGGGAGAGGCGCAGCCGGCCCATGGCGTCGCAAAAGCGCCGCAGAAAGGCCCTGCCGGGGGCCACCACTTTGCAAGCAAAGTTGAGGTGGCCCACTACCTGCTGCAGTTCTAACAGGGAAACCTTCCGCTGCCCCTTCAAGGCGGCCAACCGGCTCTTAAGGTCAGAGACCTTATTCTCCGGTAACCGTGATGTCTGCTGGAGAGTATCCAGCTCAATGCCTAAAAAAGTAAGGACCGTGCTGGGGCCCTCGGTTTTTTCGTGCGCCAGTGGCACCCCAAGTTTGAGGGCTAACTCCTGAAAGGAGCTTAACAACCTGGCGCACTGACCAGATCCTGCTGGACCGACGAAAAGGTAGTCGTCCAGGTAATGCGCCGTGTCGTCAACCCCCATCCTATCCCTGAGCGCCCATTCCAAAAAGGAACTGAATCGCTCAAACGCAGCACAGGAAATGGAGCAGCCCATCGGCAATGCCCGGTCCATATAGAATTTCCCTTCAAAGGAAAAACCCAATAACTCAAAATCATCGGGGTGGACAGGCAAGAGGCGAAATGCAGACTTAATGTCGCATTTCGCCAACTCAGCCCCAACCCCGCAGCCGCGAACTACTTTGACCGCTTGGTCAAAGGAAGTATAGCGCACTGAACAAAGCTCCTCAGGGATAGCATCGTTCACCGAAGCTCCCCTAGGATAAGACAGGTGGTGAATAATCCGATACTCGCCCGCTGCCTTCTTGGGCACCACCCCCAACGGGGATACCCTCAATGTGGGAACCGGCGGTGCATCGAAGGGTCCGAGGACCCTGCCTTCCTGACATTCTTTGGCAATTTTATCCCGGACCACATGTTCAAGCCCAACAACCGATCTTAGGTTGGGAGCTAAAAAGGGGGCCCTAAGCCCCCTGTACGGAATCCGAAACCCCAGAGTAAACCCATCCTGTAAATATCTAGCATCAGCCCTACACGGGTATGCAGCCAATAACCTACTGAGAGCCGGCAGGCGGATGGGGATGGGCCCCTTTTCCAGGTGGCTGCGGACCACCGCCGCCGCCACCGGGGCGCTTACCGCCCACTCCAGGCTTTGATCTACTGCAGGCCAACAGTGCGTGGGCCCCACTGCACAGCGGGCATTCATGACGAAATTTACAGGGCTTCCTGGGGCACACGCCCTTGGAAGCGAACTCCCAGCACACCAACCGGGTTTGAACCGGCTGGCCCGCGGAAACGCGGGCACCTGCGGTAGTCTGTTGTTGCTGCAATCTCTGTACCAAATGGCCGCTATCGGACCTATCTCCAGCATTTGGTTTTGCCGGGGCCATCAGCTGCAACCACAGCTGCTGATTTATTTGGTCCCACGGCATTCCAGGATTGACAGCGGCCCTCATCCGGAAGGCTTCGTCGTATTGCAGCCATGCTGCACCGACGAAGTCCGTATAAGCCCTATAAACTATGTCAATGTACTGAAAGAGGGCCGCCGCCCTAGCCGGCTGTGCTCTTGCGATAACTCCGGCATAGATCAGGAATCCGGGCAACCAGTTTGCCCAAGCCCTATCAACCTTCCTGCGTTTTAGCTTTTCCTTCTCCCTGTCGTCGAGCTCGTCCTTACTTTTCTTCTCAAGCTCTCTAAACAGGAGACTAAACACATCCACGTACTCCCCGCGGAGAATTTTCTCACGCGTGGCCGCCGTCAAATGGTCCCCCAAAGGCAAGGAAGTATCGCCATAAGGGAGAGCGTGAAAGGGGATACTTGCATAGGGGTTCGGGGGATAGAACCACCCGCCCCCTTGAGCTGCAGGCCATGCCCCCTGCAATTGTGCCCACTGCTGACCGCCCCAAGGCAAAATGCCAGGTGTGGGCAGGGGGGGGCTGCAGGTGGCACCACAGCGCCCACCTGCTGACCAATAGGGGCAAGAACCGCACTGGAAAGCAAGCTGGGTGTATGCAAACCCCAAGCCCATGGCTGGGCGGGGCCCAACTGCTCACTGGCTCCTGTCAACCCGCCCCCCCCCCACTCGCCCCCTGCAGTTGGGGGGTCGGCTGAATGGGACCCCAAGGCCAACCTTGAACAGGCAGAATAAGGGGCTTACCACCATCACCCGGTAGGACGCCCGAACCTCCAGGGGGCTGCGGCACCCCACTGCCAGATGCACCGTCGCCCGATGGCATGCCCGATGGGCCCTCGCCGGGGTCCTCCTCTTGATCAGGTTCCAGCGGCACTTCAGGCCCAGAAGGCCCACCCTGAAAAGCAGACAGCCGAGCGAGCAACTCTGATTCGAAAGTCAGCCGCGCCGACTGGCCGGTGGCACGGCGACGCCCCTCCCAAATGGGGGCACCCCTGGCAACACGATCCTGTTCGAGGGCATCCAACTGACTCATAATAGCGAGTCGAACCCGCTTGCTCTGACCCTGCTCCTCGGCTGGGGCTCCTTGCTGGCCCCGCCCACGGGGTGGGCGGGCGGGCTGCTTGCCCTTGGACTTGCCCTGTCCTTTCTTTGGTGCCATCCTATACTGGTGAACAGCAAATAACAAAGGCTGGTGCTTACCGGCCACCTAAAAGCCTCTCTCAGCCCCACCCACCTCCACTAATATGAGGAAGATGGAGACGTGGTTAATGGGTTAGGACCCAGACTACCAGGCCAAAAACCCAGGATCAGGCACCACCCCTCACACTCCCAACCCCAAGGGGAGGGAAGGGGGGGGTGTTGAGAGAGGGGGGGGCTTGAAAAACGAGCCCCAGCACCAGGCAGTTGAAGTGGGTAGCCAGGAACTATGCTCCCAGGAGAAAGAAAACAGGGGGGGGGTTCACCCCCCCCCAAACAAGCGAAACAGGGGCCCACTCACCCTCCAAGAGGGAAAAATGAAGCACCGTGGTGGCCTAGAGACCCCCAGGGGAAGGCTGCTGCCTAGTAATGGCCAGTCGCCTGCGCTCCCTTGAACCAGGGGCCGCTTCGCGCTGCCCTGATTCGGGCAAAAGCAATGAAAGTGGGAATGCCCAACAAAATGCCCCTAGGCTCGGCCCCCACGAGGTGCCTTGAAGAAGGAAGCGCTGCGCCGACCCGGTCCGTCCCGGCCACCCCCAAGCCCCCGACAACACAGGGCCTTACCCCCGCCGTGTGACTCAGCCTCTGCAAGCGTCTCGCCGCGCGAAGCCCACGCCGCGCCGAACAGCTGATCCCCGAAAGCCGCACGTCTCGGACGTCCTTAGCTGCCCAGGCCTCAACCCTGCTGCAGCTCCAACGCACGTGGCTCTCGCACAGAGAGCCGAATCAAACTGCGTAGGAGAGGCGGGAGCCGGGGCTTATATAGCCCCAGCTCCGCGCCTGGACAGACACCCGTATGTTGGGTGATGTTGCTGCCCCTCCCTCCTTCCGAGGAGGCAAAAACGGCCCCCAGCCTAATAGCCTGCACGCTGGCTCGGCTGGGAAGGGGCCAGACCTCCTCAATAGTCAATATATTAAAAATGTACAAAGACACACATCCAGGAATAAAATGATAGAAAGCCAGGTGTTGCTTGTTATATGATGTGTGGTTACTAAAAATTATAGTAAAAACAGTAAATCATGTCTGGATAGTCCTGAAGACTTCTCCAACACATCAGAATATTCACCTTTATGGTTCTCTGGTACAGAGTATCCAATATCACTCAGGGCCAGATCTAGGGGGGGTCAGAGGGGGGGTGCTTGCCCCAGTTGGCAACAGAGGGGTGGCGCCAAGTTGGGTATGAAGTCCATTGTACTCTATGGGACCATAAGATAGAGTGGCCCATAAGAGGGCACCATTGTTTAATTTTGCCCCCCCCCCCTCAAAAAACATGTAGATCCGGTCCTGATATCACTGGATGTGAGGCAACACTATCAAAAGTTGTGTTATAGGCAGCTTGACCCTCCGTTAAATTGACTTGGGCCAGACTATAAATTAGGCTTGCATGTATGCATGCCAATATTTTTCAGACTATGTTCAGAGTGAAGCTGGGTTTTCTTGGAAACTTACCAGGGGTTCCTCAGTAATGCTGGACAAGTTTGCCTGAAAGACAACTTGTTCACTGCTCCCAATCTTTCTCTGCAATATGCAGCCAAAACTGGGGGTTGGGTGTGTTCTAGAGCATATTATTTTCCATTCACATATGTCAACAAGGAGGCCAAATATGCTTAACCAGCACTCTGTATGTGTGGACTATACAGCAAGCAGTGGGTTTCTGCAGCATTTCTCTTGAGTGCAACATTTGAAAACTGCTCATGTAACCCACTGGAAAGTCTCTCTGGGATGAATGCAGTGCAGCATTTCTACAGGTGCAAGAGTGCAGATTTCTTGGCTCTTCTCTGTGGCATTCTTGGTGCAGCTCTGCTCTCTTGGCTCAGCCTAACATACCCCCCCCCCCAAAATCCAGGGACAGAATGAATCCCCAGGAACAGGATTTCATGGGGCATTTAGGCTGCTGCAGGAGAGGGGAGTTGAGAAAGTCACACTCTTTGGGTAGAAATCCTTTCACCCACAGAAATGGCTGTGCTGGATCTAACCCTCTGGGTTCTAAATATTGCACAGATAGTACAATCACAACCCCATAGTAAGTGATCTCCAAACAGGGCAGTTGTGGGAATAATCATAGTAAGATGAAATATTTGGTACAGGGTAGCTTAAGAAAAATGAAATTTGCATAATTTATTTTCTAAAAAACCATGTCCTTGGGTTTAAAACGAAGAATTAAAGCATTTAATACAGGGAAAGGAACTTTAACCAACCAGAGAAGGCAAGTGCAGCCTGCATTTTTGACAGGTTGTAATTGGAAAAAGAGAAATCAAAGGCCTTTTAGGCATTTGAAAAAAAGAGTTGTGAACCTTCAAGTTGATGGCACATTTTTAAAACTTCCATAGTATTTAAATTTAGCCCAATTACAGAGATTATCTTTAGGCACATTTCAGAGAAATTGTCAATGTTATGATTAATAGAATTGTCAGGTTTTATGATAGAACACTGAAAAACAAAAATGCCTCAACTATTTAGTTTTCTGCATCTGTATAATACTATGCTAACAGGCGATATAAAAATACACCCATGGTCACCATGTCTGCACTTTGTGAGTTAAAGAAACTCAGATGACTGCATATTTACAATAAGGTGAGCACAATGACAACATAGCATGCAGGTATTGATTTCTGACATTTCTACTATGCATGGGTCCTTTTTGTAGCTTTAAAGTGCTGGTAAATTATCTGTGACTAATTTGCTGAGAGGTGACAGCAGCCACCAGCTCTGAAGCACGCTGCCTGTGGATTTCTAGCAGTTGTCACTATTATTCAAAAAGTGCATAAACATTTCTAAAAAAAGATGTGTGGGCAAGACTAAGACTCTGAACATTGATCTGGTAGCAGAGGTGACTCCCAGCAGTTTAGAGAGAAGCCAGTTGTAGGAAAGTGAGGTGCAATATTTTTGTTTGGGTTTAACACAGGAGGCTTCAGCTTCAGGTGTATTTATTTTATTTATTTCAATTTATTTGCTACCCCTCCCCCACAACAGTATAAAAACAGAGGTAATAAATATAGTTAAAAGTGTGTACAATATAGAGTACAAAAAGAATAATTTATAACTGATAGTGGTAGATCCAGCATTAAGCCTTTAAAGTACATTTAACTGGGAAAGTCCTGATAAAAAAGCTCAGCCTTATAGGCCCTGCAGAACCTAGTGAGGTCTTACATCTCATCTGAGGGGACGTTCCACCAGGATAGGGATACAGTTGAAAAAGCCCTTGAAAAATCTGTAACCCCAGGGTCTGGTATCATCAGTACACCACAAGGTGATGACTTCAAGTGCTGAGGGGGGTTGTAAAGGGAGACATTTACTATTTCACAGAGTTGTGAAGATAAAATGGAAGAGGGGGAGAACAATGTATGCTGCTCTGAGGTTCTTGGATAAATGATGGGATAAAAATTGATAGAATGATTATGAATCAGTGAGACAGGCCAATTCTAACCCACTGGGATTGATAACAAGACATCAACATACCATTTGGGCTTAAATTTCAGTTTTGGATTTCAAAATTAAGATCTCTGTAATATAAAGGGGGAAAGTGAAGGGGCATTTCCCCCAAAACTTATTTCAGCTCTGTTTGTAGTTTGGAATTTCCAAGATAGTTGTCTCTGGGATACAGTTCAACAAAGGAGCAGCCCCCAAACAAAGACTGCTTAATGGTTATAGGACCACATGCTGCATGTAGCGTTAGAACATGCCAGTGATGGAAGTGATATTGAAGAGAACTAAAATATTTGATCTAGGTGGTGATAATCCTGCTTGACAAGACAAAAGGAACAACAATTTCTTGGAATCCCTTTGAGAGTCTTGACAAAGAAGTGACTAAAGAAGAATCTTAACACACCCCATTGTAAGTAACCTGGTATATTTTCATGTGTTTATATTATATGGTGGTGATGAAAGGGACAGTGTAAATGCCTTAACAATTACACAGGAATCTTGTTTTAATCCAGGAATTCTTTTTCATGGATATACATAAATAGGAGGACCCTATTTGTGTGTCAGGTTTCCATATTTCTCTCCCTTTCCCCCAAAGAGATTTCAAGATTTGGGGCTTCCTGAAGCAATTTTTTAAATCTGGACATGTTAGAGAAGCTAAATTGATTCTAATTTTCAGAACTGTTATCAATCCACATGAAGAGAACTAAAATTGTGATTAAAACTTGAATTCATTGATTCCTTGAATGAATGTCTACATTTGCTAATCAAAGATTAAAACCATGAGTTTTAAGCAGATTTTAAATTGGTACCCTAAATTGATTCATCACTGGGAATAATTTTATATATGCACCTTTGTTAATTCAAACAATGAGTTTTAAATTAATTTTTCTGAACTAAGTTACTATACCATTAACTTAAAACATTATGTAATGGTGTTTTGTGAGTCGTATGAACCCACGCTTAAGGTTTTTGTCCAAAAATTTTCGGAGTTCCGCTTTCTCCGCCCAACCCATGGAGTATAGTTTCGCCTTGGGGAGCTGCTGCCCCGGGATCAATTCAATGGCACAATCCGTGGGGCGATGGGGTGGTAGCTCATCTGCTTCCTTTTCGCTAAAAGCTAGTCTTAAGTCCCGATACTCCTTGGGAATCGAAGCGACTTCCTCGAGTGTGAGGCAAGCCCGTTCGTTTTGGGGCGGAGCGTGCGGCCCCCATTCGGGGCGCCAGTGGTGGTGTTCGCACCTCCAATCGGGGAATCGGACGATCTGTTCCGCCCACCTTATGTCGGGTTGGTGGCGGGCGAGCCAAGCCGAGCCCACCACCACATCGAAAGAGCAAGAGGGGGCGATTACAAAAGTCTCAATCCCCCAGTGCTCTTCGGTTCCTACCGGGACCGCTTGGGTCTCAAGAGTACACGGTTCCCCCCTCATGGGTCCCCCGTCCATCTGTTGAAATTGCATCGGTTGCGGTAGAGGCGAGGTGGCTAATCCCAATGCCTCTACTAAGCGGGGGGTAATTAGGTCTCTGTTACACCCCGAGTCGATTAACGCTCGGGCGTGCATGAACCGCTTTAAGTTTGGATTAAGGAGGGTGACTGCCATAAACAATAAACCCCCAGTGGCTCTCACCGTGAGGAGTGCCGGCTGTTGTTGGACCTGCTTTGCGGCACCCATTAAAGCAGGTCGCTGTCGTTTCCCGCCGACTCGGTCTCGTCCGACTCTTCGGTTGATTCCTCCACGGCCGTCAGGTCGGTGGTAAAATCCTCGTCAGTCGCCAAGGAAGTGGCGGCGGAGCCCCGACTGGGCTCCTTCGAGCGGCTACTCTTTTTCTTCTTCGGCCCCGCGGCGGCAGGTTTCGCCGAGGGTGGTGTTGCTCCTGCTTTAACGGGGCAGTTGGCGGCGAGATGATCCGGGTCTCCACATCTAAAGCATTTGCGCGCGGCGGCGGGGGTTGAGGTCGCCGGGGTCTTCCTCCCTTCTGCTTTAGTCGGAGTGTGTTTGGCCCCCTTCTTCCCTAACTGCTGCCGGCGCATCCCCACATGTTGGAGGTTGGTTTCCACCTCCCCGGCCAGTTGGATCCATCCGACCAGGGTGTCGGGTCTCCCTTGGCTGTAGCAGCGGTCGAGGATGTTCGGGTTCAGACCATTGCGGAACGCGGTGTACTTCATGACTTCGTTCCACCCCCGGGCCGCTGCACAATATCCCAGGAACTCAGTAGCATACTCGCGAGTAGTGCGGTTGCCTTGCTCGATGCGCTGGAGGGCAGCGATGGCTTTCTCCTCTCGAAGGGGGTCGCCGTACTGGCGGAGCATCGCGTGCAAGAAACCTGTGACTGTTGCCAGCTCGGGCTTCCTTCCCGTGTAGAGCCCCACATACCACTTGCGGGCCGGGCCCCTCAGGCGGGACGAAATATGGTTTACTCGGCTGGCCTCCGTCGGGTAGTCGGCACCCCAATGGGTGAAGAACGTGTCGCATTGTATGGTGAAATACTCCACGTCCTCTGGATTCCCGTCGAATGTAATCTTCAATTCCCTGCCCCGGCCGTCGCCCCCCCCCGGGAGCCGCAGGGCCAGGGATCGCCGGGGGTCCCCCTGGGAGCGGGGCCTGGGGTACTGCCGGCGGCGGCGCCGGGCCTGGCGGGGCCGGCAGCACCGGGGCGGGTGGCGCCGGTTGCACCGGGACAGGTGGTGCCGGTGGCGCCGGGGCAGGCGGTGCGGGTGGTGGCGGAGCTGGGGCGGGTGCCACCAGTGGTGCTGGAGCTGGCGGGGCCGGTGGAGCCGCGGCGGTAGCCCCAGCGGCAGACCTCCTCCTACCGGCGGGATCCCCAGGACCGCGGTTTGCAGGGTTCGAAGCTGGTCGTAGATCGCGCCCAGGTTCTGCTGCATGTCCTCCGCCATCGATACGCGGGACCTGTGCACGTCGTCGTGAATTTCCCGCACCCAGTCGAATAAGTCGTTGCGGAGGGTTCGGATCGGGTCGTCCCCACCTCGCGCCCCGGGACCTTCTCCCAGGTCCTCGTCGTCGTCTCCGGTTCCTCCTTCGCCCAACATGCTCCTGTAGCGCTGCTCCGCGGCGTCGATCACGGCCGTGGACTTCCGCGGGCTCCAGGGTCGTGGGGCAGGGAACGCGTCGACCGAGAAAGGCGCCGGGACCTTAATTTTTCGCCGGACCCCCGTCACCTTCGGGTCGAGTGGCGGATCGTCTGTAGGGGTGGTGGGCTCTCCGCTGTCTGGAACTTTTGCCGCCATCGGACCAGGTTTCCAGTTCAGATAAGCCACGAAACAATGGGATCACTGTTATAATGTCAGAACTTAAGAACTTCAAACGGATCCCATACTTGGTTTCAAAGCTAGGATTTTATTAGAGAGAACTAAGTACTGGAAGAGACGAGATAACAGTGATGGCAAGGGCCACCACTAGCACAGTTTTTATACACTAAAGTAAACACATCACAAAGCCACAATTCACACCAGTGCAAGCACATCTGTCTTCCCACCATCCACTATCAGTAAGGAGGTTGCCTCCTCGTTCTGAAGGCCACACGGCTTGGCTTCAAAGGGCACTAGTGTGAGAATGTGCAGAGACACACCATAATTCAATCTACAGCCCTAAATATTTTGGATACCAGTAGGGCAAGGTTAATTGCTACATAGGCACTCGGGGTTGTTAAGAGGTTACAACATGGAGTCAGTTTGGTTCAGTTACAATCTGAGCATGAGCAATACTGAAAGTACAAAGCAGGTACTGGTTACATTACAGTTAAGCCTCAGCAGTAGTTACAAGTTCTGACACTGGGTAGTGGCTGCATTTCAACAAGAAATTAGCATTTTAAAATGACACCCCAGCAAACAAAGCAGGATACTTCTGTTTCAAAGGATTTGTTCCAAAAAGATGAAAGAATGTTAAAGGAAAAGAGTCCAGAGAATGATAAGACAAAAGAACTGATCCATTTTACACATCAAAATAAAGAAACACAGATGTTTCTGGATATATCTGTCCCCAACTCAGTTTTTCATTTAGAGGGAGGAATCATGGCTCAGCCACAGAGCTTCTTCTTCACATGCAGAATGGCTGAGGTTCAGTCCTCAGCCCCTGCAGTTAAAAGGACCAGGTGGTAAGTGATGCCTGAGACCTTGAAGAGCAGATGCTAGTCAAAAGAGATAATACTAGCAATGATAGACCCATGGTCTGACTCAGGATAAGGTAGTTTATGTGAGACAAACATGCTCCACAGTCAGTGATTTTGTCCCATGCTGTAAAAGAACCCATTCAAAACAGCATGGTTTGAATCCAATGGACAGATGCAAGAATCTACTTTACATTCTTACTCCCAGGGCTTTTTACATTTTTTTTTTTGAGCAGGAACACACAGGAATGCAATTCCAGGTGGCTTGGTGTCAAGGGGTGTGGCCTAATATGCAAAAATTTTGCTGGGCTTTTTCTACAGAAAGTCCTATGCAAAACAATGGTGACAAAAAGTCCTATGCAACGTAATAGGTGTGTAGCCTAATATGCAAATGAGTTCCTACTGGCTTTTTCTACCAAAAAAGCCCTGCTTACTCCAAAACAAGGGTGCTAATTAGCCAGACAGTTTTCATAACCTGACAGATCTTAAAAGTGTAATCTATTGAAATGTGACATTACTCAGTGAACAAATTCATTTCTGCTAAATAAGGAGGGATGTATGTAATGGTATAGTATAACCTGATCTCATCAGATCTCAGAAGACCATCAGGGTTTTTTTAAGCAGAAACACGCAGGAATGCAGTTCCAGCTGGCTTGGTGTCAGGGGGTATGGCCTAATATGCAAATGCGTTCCTGATGGGCTTTTTCTTTCTTAAAAAAACCCTAGAGATCACCAAGGAAGACTTTGCAGAGGAAAGCAATGGCAAATCAATTCTGCTTAATCACTTGTCTTGAAAATCCTATGTGACTTAACCATACTTTGCACATACAAAAGTGAGGAATCTTGCTTCCGAGAGTTTCCTTCTCCAGAGCAAGACTCTTTACTTTACAGAAATAACTGTATCCAGCACACTGTTGGCAGTGGAAATACCCACGAAGTGGACACTGCAAGCAGAATCAGAACCAACTTCTCCTATGATATCAAGCTCCGTGAGATGTCCAATGAAACATTGCCCCCCCCAGTCAGAATAACGAGACAGACACAGAAATGGATTAAAGGGCCACTTTATTAACTTAACAGCAGGGCAAAACATGGGGACAGATCAAGCCAGGGGTCAAGCCAGACCACCTCCTTGACCCGAAAATGGGCGAGACCCCAAAGCCCCGGGTATGAGCCAACCCAATGGCTCAGACCCGGCCGGACCAGCAACATGATCGCCGTTCACAAAAGCTCCACCATCCCCAAAGCCGTACAGCCTGGGATGTGGACACTCTCCAACAAGCTCCCTGGAGCCAACCTTGGGCTGTACAGCTTAATGGTCTCCCAGGGAGGCCATCCACCAAAAATGGTGCGATGCTACGGGAGCTCACCAATCCCCAAAACATATACCCAACAATAAACAGCCAGTGACCAACCTATATAACGGCACCGGGAATCCAATTGCCAGCACCCATAACCCGCAGTACAGGGTAGGCAATAACGCTCCCCGACCGGCCAATTTGTCAGGGGGTGAAAAATTCCTACCCAGCCCCTTGAAATAGGTGACCAGCCTCTGCCTGAACTGCATGGGTGGGCGGGCCGAGAGCGAATTCGTACTGTGCATTCGGGGGCGGGGCCAGCCATTTAAGGCCTTGCCCCCACCCAATGTAGGAAGAGTCCACTGCCTCCGATCCATCCAGGGAGGCAATGGATGGCCTCCAGCCTCAGCGGTCGATAGACCACTCAGCTGGGAAAGGGCCAAATTGCCCCCCCAGTTGGAATAACGAGACAGACACAGAAATGGATTAAAGGGCCACTTTATTAACTTAATGGCAAGGGCAAAATGTAGGGACAGATCAAGCCAGGGGTCAAGCCAGACCACCTCCTTGATCCGAAAATGGGTGAGCCCCCAAAGCCCCGGGTATGAGCCAACCCAATGGCTCAGACCCGGCTAGCCCAGCAACTTGATCGCTGCTCAAAAGCTCCACCATCCCCAAAGCCATACAAGCCTGGGATGTGGACACTCTCCGTGTGACGGGATCCAACAGGCTTCCTGGAGCCAACCTTGGGCCGTACAGCTTAACGGTCCCCCAGGGAGACCATCCACCAAAAATGGTGCGATGCTATGGGAGCTCACCAATCCCCAAAACATATACCCAACAACAAACAGCCACTGACAGTGCCCAGCCTCTGCTTAGGCCACAGTACCCAACCAACCCCTAAAACCTGAACCAGCCCTTGCCGCAAGTCGGCCAAAAAGGCCTCGTTGCCCTTTACTGAAAGATGGACCCCATCTTCGCTATACAATTCCGGAAGGCTAGACTGGATGGAAGGATGAGGCACATAAACTCCAAGCCCCCTGCCAAGGGCTTTTCGCAAGGCCCTATTGGCCTTAATCCGAGCCCGCTCCAAACCCGCTGGGTCCCAAGCTGCCCGCCATACACGGCGCGGCAACATGGCCGACCACAGGATAAGGATGCTCCGCCACCTTTTGCCAATCAAGGCGATATCAGCCTGGGCCTGAATCGAAAGGGCCTTCCCCCTCATCAAGCCCAAGTCATTCTCTCCCAGATGTATCACCAAAATCTGCAAAGGAGGGCCACTTGCACCCCTGAACAGAAGAGGCAGGAACCCAGACCACCTCATACCCCGGCGGCCCGGCCACACAATTACGGCTGTGTCGCTCAGGCCCAGCTGTGAACCAACCGGCGTCCATTGAGCCTGATGTGCCGCCCAAAACACAATACTGTGGCCGCATATAAGGATCCTTTTCCTTTCAATGCCAGCCACAGCACCTAGAAGAAAAAAGGCATTAAAACTATTGAACAACAAAACTGAACAATAACCCTACAACCAAACGGTAAGAGGAGGGGAGCAGCTAACTTGGAAAGGTCCTGGCCTCAAGGCCGTAGCGGTCGAATATAAGATCTATAGGCCCCGGACTTCCAATGTCTCACACAACGAATGTCCTCTCCCCCATAACCCAGAGCTGTGGCCGTGGAAGCAGCCCCAATTCTAAAGGAATGGGTACCGAATTTCACTCCCCCGAGACCCAGCAGGGCCAAGGCTCGGCTCATGGTGGTCCAAAATTGATACTTAGTCAAAGGTGACATATCCACGTGGCAAAAAAGAGGACCATCTGATCTACCACGCAATTCTATATAGTGCTTAAGTGTGGCGACAGGGCATAACTCCCTCTCCGAACAAGGCCCAATCGTGACCGTGCAGCCATGCTGCTTCTGATCTGTCTTTGAACGATGGACACAAAACACCACCTGGTCACCGGATGATCTAAAAACCCTGAACTGCAGGGCCCTTGCAGAAGCATCGTTATGGGAGAGTGCTACCAACTCAGACACTCTGAAAGCCTCAAAAAAAGCCATCAATGCGGCACCGTGGAACAACGCCTCCTCATAAACTGAGCCACAAACGAGAGCCCATGTGGCATGAAGCCCCATGAGGATCGATGGTGAAATAGGCTGTCTACTGTCGACCCCAGGACCTGTCTCACGGGACCATCCCTCTAGCATTTTTTGCATGCGAAAATCCTTAGTCGCATCCAGATGCCTGTGTGCCTTACTCCTGAAAGACAATGCTGCCATCTGACCCCTGATAGATTTTACTGAAAGGCCCCGCTCCCTTTGCTGAACACAAAATTGCAACAGCTGGTCGACAGGAATGGGCCACACATCCGGTAGCCCGGCTTCCTCCCTGAAGGCTAAAAACTGGCTAGCCACCCGGTCATACAACCTTTTAGTGCTGGGCGCTATGGCGAGGTGGATTGCCTGGCTAACTTCATCCCTCCAGTCTGCCATAGTACTGCTGGGATGCGCACGGGAAACAAGTCGGCCTCCAGAGCTAACTGACGAAAACGCTCCATCTGTTGGCGAGACAGGGCGTCCGCCACACCATTACAAATGCCAAGAACATGTTTTGCCAAGAACAAGATATTTAATTTCAGACAGAGCAAAGTGAATGCCCTGACCAACCTCATCACCGGAGGGGACTTAGATGTCAAACTGTTAACAACGTGAACCACCGCCATGTTGTTGCACCAGAAGTGCACCGTGTGATTAGCAAGAGCATCACCCCAAAGGAAAATGGCCACCACAATCGGAAAAAATTCCAAAAATGTTATATTCCAACATAACTCGGAACTCAACCATTCATGTGGCCATTGCTCGGCACACCAGTGCCCCCTAAAATAAACCTCGAAACTGGTGGAGCCCGCGGCATCCAAGACGATCTGGAGCTCTGCTTCCAGCCGCATCTCACATCGCCAAAAAGAAATGCCATTGAACTCCTTCAAAAATGTCTCCCACACCCCGAGGTCACCACGCATCTCCCTAGTGACCCGGGTAAAATGATGCGGCAAATGCAGGTTGACCATTCCGTCACAAAATTGCCTTTAAAAAGCCCTACTGGGGGCCACGACTTTGCATGCAAAGTTCAAATGACCCACCAACTGCTGCAACTCAAGGAGGGTGACCTTACGCTTACTTCGTACAGATCTAACCCGGGCTAAAAGGCTCTCACGCTTGTCCTCGGGCAGCCTAGAAAACTGGCGCACAGTATCGAGCTCGATACCCAAAAATGTCAAAACCGTAGATGGGCCCTCCATTTTTTCACAAGCCAGTGGCACACCTAATTCTTTGGTTAACCCCAGAAAAGCCGTTAACAAAGAAAGGCACTGCCCGGAGCCTGCAGGGCCCACAAAAAGAATATAATCCAGATAATGTGCCATGTCCCGCACCCCAGCTTGAAAATGTAACGCCCTTTCCAGAAAGGTGCTAAATCGCTCGAAAGCAGCACATGAAACTGAACACCCCATAGGCAGCGCTCTGTCAACATAATAACTCCCCTGGAACGCAAAACCTAACAATTCAAAATCCCTCGGGTGCACAGGGAGAAGGCAGAATGCTGACTTAATATCACACTTTGCCAACTCTGCACCCATTCCACACCACTGGACTATCTGCACTGCTCGGTCAAAAGATGTGTATTTTACCGAACAAAGCTCGGCCAGGATCGCATCATTCACTGATTGCCCCCCGGGATAAGAGAAGTGATGAATTAACCAAAATTCGCCAGCCGCTTTCTTAGGCAGAACCCCCAAAGGGGACACCCGCAAATTTGGCAGCGGAGGGGACGTAAAAGGGCCTAATACTCTACCCTCAGCACACTCCTTCTTAATCTTTGCCCTCACAATGTGCTCTAAACCTCTAACCGAACACAATTTAGAACAAGAAAATGGGGTTTGTGGACCCTGATATGGGATTCTAAAACCGTGGGAAAACCCCTCCAACAGGTAACGTGCTTCATCCAAACAAGGATAATCCCGCAACAAATCCCTAAGAACCCTCAGCTGAATGGGGCTGGGCACCTTTTGCAGGATGCTGCCCCGGCCCACCGCCTGGCCACTTGTTAGGTCCCCTTGGTTTAGACCTGTTACAGGCTGTGAAAGCATGAGGCCCTCCACAAAGCGGGCACTCGTGCTTGTACTTACAAGCCTTCCTGGCACACGCACTTTGGGAGGTAAACTCCCAGCAAAGCAGCCGTGGCTGAACCGACTGCCCAGCGATTGCACGGGAGCCAGTAGGAGTCGCTGTCTTCTGAACACGGTGGCCGCTATCAGATCTTTCCCCCGTGTTTGGCTTTGCAGGCGCCATGAGCTGCAGCCATAGCTGCTGGTTAATCTGGTCCCATGGAAGGCCAGGATTAACTGCTGCCCGCATGCAGAATTGCTCATCATACTGGAGCCAAGCCCCACCAGTAAAGTCATTATACGCCCGGCATATAATGTCACAGTACTGGAAAAGGGGGGCTGCCCGCCACAGCTGGGCCCTGGCTATGACCCCCGCATAAATAAGAAAACCCGGTAACCAATTCGACCACGTTCTATCCACTTTCCTCCGCTTCAGCTTCTCCTTGTCTTTCTCATTGAGTTCCTCCTTTGACTTCTTTTCCAATTCCCTATACAAAAGGCTAAATACATCTACATATTCGCCTTTTAAAATCTTATCCCTGGTGGCAATGGTAAGATGGTCACCCAGAGGCAAGGCAGGGTCTCCAAACGGCAAAGCATGAAAATCCACCCTGCTGTAAGGGACTGGTGGGTGAGATGGAAACCCCCAAATATTGCTCTGCTGTGAGGACCAAGGTGACGATGTGGAGGGGGCCTGCTGCCAACCCCATGACAAAACACCGCTCGCAGTCACATGTCCACTTGGCCCAAGGCCACTAACTTGACCTCCACCCACGGGGGCCGAATACCACGGTGCCCAAGTACCCTCCAAAGCAGGGGTACTACATGCTTATGGAGATGGGATACCCGAAACTGCTTGCTGCACCATAGGCGGCCCTGCCCCTAAATAGGTAGCTCCTAATGCCTGGGGGCCCCCAACCAGCCTAGAATACAACACCGAACTGGGACCCCAAGGACCCCATGGTCATACCGCCCCCAGCTGCCGTGCAGATAACTTACTTACCTTCAACCTTGGGCGGCACTACCACCACCACAGTAGTGTCTTGCAGCACTACTTCCTTTGTGCCGCCACTGCTTACCTCGGCACCCTGCAAGACAGAAAGCCGAGCAAGCACCTCCTTTTGGAAGGATATGGTGGCCGCTCTCCCAGACCCCAAGAGCCCAGTGGCTCTCCGGGAAGGGCCGCCAATACCTCTTGCCTCCTCCATGGCAGCCAGCTGCTCCATAATGGCCTGCCTGGTCCGTGCCTCCTCCCCATCATCCAGCAGGGGCTGGTCAGAGGGGGGCCTCTTAGGAGGCCTCTTTGCAGACTGCTTACCCTTGGTATTAGCCTGTCCCTTCTTAGGCCCCATACTAAAGGCAGCCGTACACTAACACCCTCACAATTGAAAGAGTTGACCAAGAGAGGGCTCTTACACCTAATAGCCACAAAACACTGCTCCTCCCCCACTGTGGGCCACAGGACACCTGCAGGGCACCACAATGCCCCTAAAGTCTCCCCCAGGACCAAAACCCCCCACAACCAGGGTCTGCGCCACGTCCCATGCCGCTATCAACCCCCCAGGGCTCAACAACACAGCCCCGATCACGCTGCTGCCTGCCTGTCACGGGAGCAGCCATCCACCTCAGCTAGCCAGCTACGACACAGCTACTCTTCCCGGGTGCAAAACGCCCACTTCGACCATGAAGCTCCCGACGCCGAGGCCCTATACGCTCCAGAACAGCAGAGGCTGCTCTGCTGACTGAGCGAATTCGTACTGCGCGTTCAGGGGCGGGGGCAGCCTTTTAAGGCTGCGCCTCGCCCCCACCCGATGTAGGAAGAGTCCACTGCCTCCAACTCGTCCGGGGAGGTAATGGACGGCCCCCAGCCTCAGCGGTCGATAGACCACTCAGCTGGGAAGGGGCCGAATTCTCATCCCCTTCTTATGATAAACTTCATTAATTAGCTCATAAACTCATGACTTATGCCTCAGTCTCTTCTGATCACCACAATTACATGTATCTTAAAGCCCTTGTAACTGTGTCATCAAACACATGAAACAGTGATGATGCTGATAATAATAAAGATGATGATGATGACGACAATGACATTGATGGCTTTCCAATGGCCAGCTCCTAAGACTCTGCATTGACCTGTGGTGTATACTCATGTTTCTTTATTAAGCCTCCAGGGATGGCAAACAGGTTTCAAGATGCCATTAATATTCATCTGCCTTTGATACAATTTGCTCTCAGAGGTTCCCTGCGAACTGGGAAGATTAGAATAATAAAATAATAGAAAATTGCCCAAGGCAGAATTTGTATATCAAGTCTCTGCAATACATTCAGTCCTTGGACAGCAATGTGTGGATGATAACTGAATTATACTTTTAACATGATTTTGACGATTGATGGAACAGTGACAGCCTTGAGAAGAAAATCTGCCCTCCTCCACCCCCCATCCCAGAAATGCCCAAAGAATGACATCCAGACCATCCCCTCTGTGAATGAATCATATTTATGTATTTCCCCTCTCACAATCCCTCTTTGCTAGAAAAAGGACCAACCCAGCTTATTTTGTCTCCACATTATTAAAATCACTATTACCATTGCAAATGCTTCCAGGGGAGATAGTATTAATAACAGTCTGCTCCATCAGATCCTGTCAGTTCCCAAGGTGATTAATATTCCTGTCTGCAAGAAGCATTATATCGTTTAGAGAGAGCATATTGCTTGGCTGGTAGGCTATTCGTCATCGGCTGTGATAAGTGCATTGTGATCTGCCATTATTGCATTACTGTTTACACAGCTTGAGATGCCTCATAAAGCAGTTAGGGATGTGACCAAATGCAGATTGATTCAGATCTTGGAAATTAGAAAGGCACCACAGTTATTGTTGCTGGAGACTTAAGCTGCATGGCTTCCTCCTACCCTCATATTTTTTGGCAACACTGTGGTGGGTGCTAAGCTGTGTTTTCAAGAAAGGGGCTAGTGAAGGAATTTTAAAAAAACATTTGTGACCTGTGGCTAGCTTATAGGATGGGATTTTTTAGAAGGAATCCTGCCATTTTCCCCCAAACTAGCACTAATTTGGAAGACTGTGACAGCAAACTCCTTAATTAGAACTGAGCCAGCAGATTGCAAACATTCACACAGGACAACAAAGGTTGTTAAAGAATGGTTTGGTATGGTCAATTCAATCTACCTAGGCCATCTCACTGGTTTGGAATAGCATCAACAGGGGCTGCATTCAGACAACACAATAAACTGTGCTTGTTTAACCTGTTCATGCCACAGACTGCGCTTAGTCTACTGGATGCTAGTAATAAATCCCAGTTTCAGTGTAAACACCAGTTTGTATTTTTCTTGCCTCTCTCCCTCTTCCCAGCAAGGAAGACATCCTTTCTGTGGCGTCCTCCCTGGACCATCTGCATTTAGACAGCATAACTAACAAGAGTTTGATCAAACCACATTTTTTTTGTAATTCCTTTCTTGAAAATGCAGTTTAGCACCTACCACAGTCTGCCACGGCCACTGCGTTCACTCTTGTCACCTCCAGCCCCCAAGCCCAGGTGCATGCTGGAGTAAGTTCCTTTGTGGGGGCAGGGCAGGAAGCCAGGGGAGGGGGACCCTGCAGCCTAGGACACCAAAAGCCCTGGCATCAGCCCTGGGGTCATGGAGTTTTTATTAGCAAAACCATGGTTTATAAATTATGGCTTATTGGGCCATCTGAATTCTGACAGATTACTTCATCCTGTAATCATATATGCCAACCATTATTAGTTTACAAGTCTTGTACAACGATCTAAACTGAAGTTTGGGATGCACTAAAGACACTATTGCAATCTTAAGCACTTTTTTTTACTGCATTGTCTTTTCCTTTTATAATCCTAGTCCTTTCACCTTACTTACTAGATGTTTTATGCTGCCTGATTTTTTGCTTCTACATGTTGTAATTATCCTTGAGTCTCAGCAAGAAGCCCGGCTAAAAATGAAGGAAATAAAGCAATAAATACTAGTAGATAACAAACCCTGTTGAACTCAGTTGGTCTTCTGAGGAAGCACAACTCGAATCCTTCTGCATGAGACCATGGAAGATATAGCGTTGAGCCAGACAATGTGCCCTAACTCTCTGAACATGAGGCATGTCCATGTTATAGAGCAAGGCTGCGGTTGTGTTACTGAAGACGCCTAATGCTGCCGGCTTGGCTTCCCTTTGGATGAAGTCTGAAAGTGCCTGCCATCAACACACTAGTTGCCAGTTGCAGTAGGCACCTGATTTTACAGTGTGCTCCAAAGAACCTCTGCGAGAACATTAATCTTTAAAACATTAAAGGCAGTTGACAGCTTGTATACACTTAATGCTTAGATTGCAGATTATGTAGATGGATTCCCTCGGGAACTGTGGGCTGGACAGATCTTTATGGAATAAGTCAAAGCTTGTTAACATTGTATGGTCAGACTCAAACAAGACAGATTATATGGCATCTGAAGAGTTGGCTGGACTGCTTTTGTACTAGTGGCGCAGTGAGAAAGGGAAACAAAACTCAAAATTTATGTTACTCAAGGGCATTCCCAGTGGTGAATGATCCCACAGTCCTTTATTTCTTGGATGAAAAAATGATGGTTACAGCAGCATTACAGCCCAGCTCTGCTAATTTTAAGGTCACCATAAGGCATAGACCACTGAAGTCTAAGTAATCCTTGAATAGATGTTTCTTTTTTATTTATTAAAATTTTGTTTTTTAAAAAATGTATAGGCCCTCCTTTCTCTTAGATAACTGACAACAATAAAAGCAACACAAAAAGTAATACTAAAAAGAATTAAAAATAAAAATGGGGGGAAACCCTTTTAAAATTAAAGGCACCCATGGAGCAATCCATTTGTGGAACCAAAGGCTCTTCTAAAGAGTTGGCACAATGCCATGAGAATCTAAATAAGCACAGTCACTATCCAATTACAGACCAGTCTTCTGTCTCACCATAGGACACTAAACCCAGATTCGGCAATGGACACCGCATAGGGTGACAAGGGGAAAAAGGAAGCTGCCGTCCTGGAGGGTCTCACCTTTTTATTTCCAGCTTCCCCACCACACTGTATAACAATCTTAGTCCTAAACTTCTTCCAGTTTTCATGCTCTTCCCATCTGTTTCATCTTACACTTTATGATCAACTGGGCATGATAGACTGTTGATCTTTAAAATGCAAATTACATTCAATAATCTTTTGAATACAAATTACAATTCAGACTGACCAATTAAAGAGGGGAGGAGCAACTTTAGCTTGCTCCACATGGTTTTGCTAATAAAAACTCCATGCCCCCAGGGCTGATGTCCAGGTTTTTGGTGCCCCTCACCCCTGGCTTCCTGCCCCGCCCCCACAAAGGAAATTACCTCAACATGCACCTGGGCTAGGGGGGGCTGGAGGTGGCGAGAGCGAATGCAGTGGCAGACCTGCCCTCCGCACACTGGAAGGGGAAGTGCACCGGCTGGCCCACCACCTCCATTGGGAAGAGCCAGGCAGCTGCACCTCCTCACCGGGCCTGGCTCAGGGGCAGCTGCTGCTGGGGGCTATGTGGACAAGTGCACCCACTGACACCCTGCCCCACCAGGAAGGGCTGGGTGGCTGCTGTGGCCGGGCCTGGCTCAGGGGCAGCTGCTGCTGGGGGCTGTGTGGAGGAGTACACCCGCTGCCACACTTCCCTGCCAGGAATGGCCAGGCAGCTGCTGTGGATTGTCTTCGCTGGGCCTGGCTCGGGGTGGCTGCTGCTGGGGGCCACGTGGAGGAGCACACACCCCGTCATGGTGGGAGGGGCTGGGCAGCTGCTGTGGCTGCTCCCCTTTGCTGGGTGCACATGCACCTCACTGGCTGGACAAGTAAGTGTGCAGAAGCTGCCCCTGCCACAAGATGGCCCTGCTTGCCCCTTGTTGTAATCAGCTCTTAAAGAAAAAAAAACATAGGCACCCATTTCCCCCTGCCTTTTGCAACTGCACAGACAGTCGGGTTTTGGTTTGCAAAACTATGTAAGGGTAGAAGGATTAAACCCCTTCACCCCTTCCTATATGGTCCAGATCTAAATCAGGGCTGTACACAGCCGAAATTAAGCCTTAAAAGACTCTGGAAAATTCAATCACATTTCTTTCGCTATCACATCTTTTTTAGCCAGTTTCAGCTACTTGGCTGCACATATCACTTTGCTTTTTCCCTGATTTAAATTTTCACACAGGCTAGTCTCAGCTACAGTTACAAAGTGGCTTTGATTTCATGTAAGTATAATCAGGACTGCAGCCATGCAGCTTCATTGTATGTTTACTGGGAAGCTTAATGCAAGTAAAGAGGATTAATATGATTCCAGCCATAGTCTGTTTTCTAAACACTCTGAAGCTGGAAATCTTGTACAATGGAACCTGATAGAGCCTGACAGGACAAAGTGTGAGTATAAATTTAAAGATTCTGCCATTGCCCTTTGTGTATATTATTTTAAAATATAAAAGCCAAGCCATACTGCTGAGGACTCATCTACCCTCCCTTTGGCTGAGCCATGGTTCACTCAATCCCTCTAGTCCCAGAACAGATAACAATTGGACCACTGGGGAAGCTGCCTTCATGTCCTTTTGGTCTGTCCTTCCAGGTCCTCCATTTTCCCTCAGTGGCTGTTGCTAGGCAACCACAGTATTTCAAGCTTGGTTCTGTCAGTAAAAGGAGAAAGGAGGTCCTTTCTAGGCCTATTTTGACCTTTGAGGGAGAACTCATTGGGGTCATTCTTGGGTTGCCAGCTTCAGGAGATTTTGTGGTGGAGTCTATGGAAGCCAGACTTTGGGGAGGGGAGAAGCCTCAGCTGAATATTATGCCATGGAGTCCACCCTCCAAAGCAGCTATTTTCTC
Organism: Heteronotia binoei; assembly: GCF_032191835.1. Classification (NCBI taxonomy): domain Eukaryota; kingdom Metazoa; phylum Chordata; class Lepidosauria; order Squamata; family Gekkonidae; genus Heteronotia; species Heteronotia binoei. Next base: position 76,051,412 of record NC_083227.1, on the reverse strand, counting down.
CAGGAGGAGCAATATCTGTTGTCTGGAGTTCAGTTGTGATACCTGGAGATCTTCAGCCTCCATCTGGAGGTTGGCTACACAAGCCAAGCAGCACCCTCTGGATGACTTGATGCCACCTTACTGATATGAATTAACTGGATCTGGCTGCTTGCTACTGTTCAAAAGCAGTCCTCCTATGACAACCAGTATGATGTAACAGAGCTTCAGAGCAGAGTCTGCCAGACCCAGGGTCTTGCTGTGAAAGCTAACTGGGTAGTTTTAGACCAGTCGCAGACTTTCAGCCTCACAGAGTTGTTGTGCAGATCAAAAGGGAGGGAGGAGAATGATTTAAGCTGCTTTGGTCCCCATTGCAGAGAAAGACTGTACTTTTCCAAGGTGGAGACTGCAGGGAGGGGGGAGGAGGTGGAAAGCTGGAGTCAGAGGGGCAGATAAAGGTAGGCTTATGGTTGGGAGGGAAGGATATAGGATTGCCAAATCCAGGTTGGGAAATTCCTGGAGATTTAAGGGGTGGAGCTTGGAGTAGGTGGGGTTTGAGGAGGGGTGGGACCCAGCGTGCTTTTTCTAGCAGGAGCTCCTCCACATATTAGGGCACACAGCCCTGATGTAACCAATCCTCCAAGAGCTTAGAGGGCTCTTAGTACAGGGCCTACTGTAAGCTCCAGGCGGATTGTCTACATCGGGAGCGTGGCCTAATATGCACAGGAGCTCCTGCTAGAAAAAGAGCCTTGGTGGGATCTCAGACAGGTACAATGCCATAGACTCCATCCTCCAAACTAGCCATTTCTCCCCGGGAATCAATATACACACACACACACACACACACACACACACATACACACAGACACATATGCACACTGTGGCTAATAGCCACTGATGGACCTCTGCTCCATATTTTTATCTAACCCCCTCTTGAAGGTGGCTATGCTTGTGGCCGCCACCACCTCTTGTGGCAGTGAATTCCACATGTTAATCACCCTTTGGGTGAAGAAGTACTTCCTTTTATCCATTTTAACCTGGCTGCTCAGCAATTTCATCGAATGCCCATGAGTTCTTGTATTGTGAGAAAGGGAGAAAAGTACTTCTTTCTCTACTTTCTCCATCCCATGCATTATCTTGTAAACCTCTATCATGTTGCCCCGCAGTCGACGTTTCTCCAAGCTAAAGAGCCCCAAGCGTTTCAACCTTTCTTCATAGAGAAAGTGCTCCAGCCCTATAATCATTCTAGTTGCCCTTTTCTGGCTTTCTCCAATGCTATAATATCCTTTTTGAGGCGCGGCGACCAGAACTGCACACAGTACTCCAAATGAGACCGCACAATCGATTTATACAGGGGCGTTATGATACTTGCTGATTTGTTTTCAATTCCCTTCCTAATAATTCCCAGCATTGCGTTGGGTTTTTTTTATTGCAAACGCACACTGTCTTGACATTTTCAGTGAGTTATCTACCACGACCCCAAGATCTCTCTCATGGTCAGTCTCTGCCAGTTCACACCCCATCAACTTGTATTTGTAGCTGGGATTCTTGGCCCCAATGTGCATTACTTTGCACTTGGCCACATTGAACCGCATCTGCCACGTTGATGCCCACTCACTCAGCCTCAACAGATCCCTTTGGAGTTCCTCACAAACCTCTCTGGTTCTCACCACCCTGAACAATTTAGTGTCATCCGCAAACTTGGCCACTTCACTGCTCACTCCCAACTCTAAATCATTTATGAACAAGTTAAAGAGGATGGGACCCAGTACCGAGCCCTGCGGCACCCCACTGCTTACCGTCCTCCACTGCGAAGACTGCCCATTTATACTCACTCTCTGCTTCCTATTACTCAGCCAGTTTTTGATCCACAAGAGGACCTGTCCTTTTACTCCATGACTCTCAAGCTTTCTAAGGAGCCTCTGATGAGGAACTTTATCAAAAGCTTTCTGGAAGTCAAGGTAAACAACATCTATCGGGTCTCCTTTGTCCACATGTTTGTTCACCCCCTCAAAGAAATGTAACAGGTTAGTGAGGCAAGATCTTCCCTTGCAGAACCCATGCTGAGTCTTCCTCAATAACCCATGTTCATCAATGTGCCTACTCATTCTGTCCTTGGTAATGGTTTCTACCAACTTTCCCGGTATTGAAGTCAGACTGACTGGCCTGTAATTTCCCGGATCTCCTCTGGAACCCTTTTAAAAGATGGGGGTGACATTTGCTACCTTCCAGTCCTCAGGAACGGAGGCAGATTTCAATGAAAGATTACAGATTTTTGTCAGAAGATCCACAAGTTCAACTTTGAGTTCTTTCAGAACTCTTGGATGTATGCCATCCGGATCCGGTGACTTATTAGTTTTTAATTTGTCTATCAGTTGTAGGACCTCCTCTTTTGTCACCTCAATCTGACTCAGGTCTTTCAACACCCCTTCCAAAATTAGTGGTTCTGGGGCGGGCAAAAAGTTCTCATCTTCCACAGTGAATATGGAGGCAAAAAATGAATTCAGTTTCTCAGCCATTTCCCTATCCTCCTTCAGTAATCCTTTTACCCCATGGTCATCCAAGGGCCCCACTGCCTCCCTGGCTGGTTTCCTACTTCTAATATATTTGAAGAAAGTTTTATTGTTGGTCTTTATGTTTTTTGCAATATGCTCCTCATAGTCCCTTTTTGCCTGCCTGATCACAGTCTTGCATTTTATTTGCCACAGCCTGTGTTCCCTTTTATTAATCTCACTTGGACTGGTTTTCCACCGCTTAAAGGAGTCCTTCTTACCTTTTACAGCTTCCATTACTTTGTTTGTTAACCATGCAGGCCTTTTCTTATGCCTGTTTGTGCCTTTCCTAACTTGTGGTATGTATTTTATCTAAGCTTCTAGGATTATAGTTTTAAATAGTCTCCAAGCTTCCCCAAGGATTTTGACCGTATTTACCTTTCCTTTCAGTTTCCTCCTCACATGCCTCCTCATCTCAGAGAATTTACCCCTTTTAAAGTTAAACGTGGTTGTGGCAGTCTTTTTGGGCAACTCCCTATTTATACAAATAGTAAAATCAATAACATTATGGTCACTGCTCCCAAGTGGCGCAATCACTTTTACATCTCTCACCAAGTCTTGGGCATTACTTAGGACCAAATCCAGGATTGCCCCACCCCTGGTAGGTTCTGAGACCATCTGCTCCATAGCACAGTCATTGAGAGCATCAAGAAACTCAATCTCTTTCTCTCGACCAGAACACATATTGACCCAATCAATCTGCGGGTAGTTAAAATAATCTTTTTTACGTTTAGCCGCTATCTTTAAGCCTTCCATCATATTATAATTGTCCTCTCTCTTTTGATTTGGTGGGTGATAAACTCCCATAGTTAAATTTCCTTTGGGCCCTCTATTTCAACCCAAAGCATTTTTAAAAGGGAATCTAATTCTCTGATCTCAGTCTTACTGGACCGTATATCCTCTCTGACATACAGAGCCACCCCACCTCCAACCCTTCCCTCCCTATCCTTCCGATATAATTTATATCCAGGAATCACCGTGTCCCACTGATTCTCCTCATTCCACCAAGTTTCTGAAATTCCCACAATGTCTATGTTTTCTCCCAACACTAAACATTCCAATTCACCAATTTTACTTTGAACACTTCTAGCATTTGCATACAAACATCTATAATTTCCCAGGCAAGCTAGGCCCGCCACCTTCCTCCTGCCGCCTCGAGACTCTGGCAGACTGTCACCATCACAGTGGACAACTCTGATCCGTTACCCAGTAGAAAAATAGCAGCCAACCCTTCATCTCTTTGAGATGAGTCCTTCCAAACCAGAGACATTTCATCTCCTGTCGGCTTTCCCCCAAGATTTAGTTTAAAAACTGCTCTGCCACCTTTTTGATTTTAAGCGCCAGCAGCCTGGTTCCATCCGGGGACAAGTGGAGACTGTCTCTTTTGTACAACTCCCACTTGTTCCAGAAAGCATCCCAGTGCCTAACAAACTTAAACCCTTCCTCCTTACACCATCGTCTCATCCACACATTGAGACTTCCACATCTGCCTGATTGTCGTCATGGTATGACACCACAGCAAATTGATGCTGAGTGCCCAAGGCCAAGGCACTTGCCTAGAGCGTCTTTCTAGATTCTGTTGTAGTTATTCTCACAACAGCCCATATTCCTAGTTATTTCATAAAATGCCATTGGCCACAATTGACCAAGGACATACAGAGAACAGTAGAGAATACAGTGAAGCACTTCTACCACACAAATGATATAATCCCATTTAAAGAGTTCTTGAGCTTTGCAAAGTGCAGTCAGACACATATGCATATATGTGTGCTCTGGGTAGGCATAGCCTAAATACACTAAGGTTCTGTTCATACATTTGGCACTAGACAGTATGGAACTGCATGATGACAAAGCACCATAAGCTCCTCCACTCTAGCTTAAACTGAACAACTTTGCTACTGGGCACATTTCTATAATGAAAGTCAGAAATCATGCATGAATATGGATTTGGTGGTGAAAAGTGCCATCAAGTTGCAGCCAATTTATGGTGACTCTCTTGGGGTTTTAAGGCAAAATACAAACGGGAGTAATTTGCCATCACCTGCCTCTGCATAGCAACCCTAGTCTTTCTTGGTGGTCTTCCATCTAAGTACTAATCAGGGTTGATATGGATTTTATCACAATATGATTATTGCTAGATTTTTGGTCCCAATTCTGAGAAAGAGACCTTTCATGCAGCATTCTTGAGTAAACAAATTGACCAAAAAAATCTGTTGACACTCTTAGTACTATATTTTCAAACTCAAACCAGGCTCCCTCTCCTTATGTTCTGGGTACAGTTAGGAAAATGACTAAGGCATAAACTGGGAGAAACTTACCAAAACTTCCAAATGATGATGGAAAGTGTTTTTCATAAGGCATCAGTTCTAAATCACTGTAAACCCCATGGCTCAAAATTACTCCCAGTTTTATAAGACTTCATCTCTACTTCCCATTTATGTGTCCTTTTTCTCATTGAGAAGCCCATTTTTACTCTCTCCCCTTGCCTTACTAACTTTTAATGAGGACAGCTGCTATTTTTATAATTCACTGATAGAGCAATTCATTACTTTTACTGTCAGCTCAAGAGACAGAAGACCTCTTTAAATAAATTCAGAATCAGCCTAGTCTGCAGAGTTTGAATGGAAATGTACCTCAGCAACAACACAACAAAATAATAAGCATGGTATGAAGGAGATGGAAATTGATAAAGGAACAGAGTAACTGTTTGGGACACTGCCTTGGCATCCTGTGTAGTTCTCTCCACTGAGGTTAGGATATTCTGTAAGCATTAAGGCTCATTGATTTCACAGTTCAGCATGTGCTTAAAACCTCTCCTCACTAGAGCATTCACATGGGGGGATGTCTGATGAAGTATGCTTAGAGCACACGAAAGCTTACATTCTGAATAAAACTTTGTTAGTCTTAAAGGTGCAACTTGACTCCCACTTTGTTCTGCTGTTTCAGACCAACACGGCTACCCACTTGGATTTAGTTCATTTCTGTTTTCCAAACACTGAAGCCACGTATATGAGTTACACTGAATGCATGTACAATCAATGTACTGCATATCTTATGATTTTTCTTTGCATGTGCATCGAGTTATTTTTATATGTGTATTCAGCTGAACATGTGAATTAAACCCCACTTTTATCCAGATACTGGTTCTCAGTTTTATTTTTAAAGTGAACTCACTGGACTGGCTCTTTCTTACAAAGAGACCAGCATATGTATTTGCAGGATGAAAGTGCACTCACTGTAACTTGTGTATACACCCAGGGACATGGCATAATGCTTTTAAGATTCTGTGAAGGAAAATCTTAGGTTCCAAATACAAGAGGACAAAATTAAACCAATCAAATTTTGTTAGATTGTTTTTTAAAATCAATATTACATCTTCAGATTAACAAAATGAGTGATTTTATTATGAATGAAGGAATGTATGCATGGAGAAGTTTACTATTTACTTGTTAATTCTTTTTTAAAAAATGAAGAATCACACACACACACACACACACACACACATCTAAGTGAAACTAGCAACACATTTTATGTCCCCAGTTAATTCTCATCTACTGCTTGAATACACCAAATTCCAGCATTGCAGTAGGGAAAAAGGTGAAAAGGGTGTTGCTTATTGGTTACAGCAACACATTAATCTAGCAGAAATGGGGGGGGGGGGGAGATGGAATTACAGCTAAACTGAGATGAGGTGAAAAAAAATCTGAACTGACAATGACAGGATACATAGTTTGTATCTGGACAAGAGGAGCAGCATCTCTGAAATAGGAGCTCTGAAACTCCTATATAAATCAGCAGATTATCATCAGGGTGACCCTCTTCCTTCAAGACAAAGAAATTTATTTCCCTGTTCTCAGAAACAAAAGGCAAAATGTCAAATTAACTGCAGATGATATAAAATACTGAAAGCATCAATACTGGAGACATCAGTTATTATTTTTAAGATGATGAAGTATCCAGGGTCAATGAATATGTATTAGCTTACAGAACCTTGTCATATCTGGAGTGCTTTGGTTGGTGCTGGAGACAATTGATCCTTTGAACTTCACCACAATAGGAACATAAGAACAGAAGAGAAGCCATGTTGGATCAGGCCAATGGCCCATCCAGTCCAACACTCTGTGTCACACAGTGGCAAAAAATTTATATATACACACACACTGTGGCTAATAGCCACTGATGGACCTCTGCTCCATATTTTTATCTAAACCCCTCTTGAAGGTGGCTATGCTTGTGGCCGCCACCACCTCCTGTGGCAGTGAATTCCACATGTTAATCACCCTTTGGGTGAAGAAGTACTTCCTTTTATCCGTTTTAACCCGGCTGCTCAGCAATTTCATCGAATGCCCACGAGTTCTTGTATTGTGAGAAAGGGAGAAAAGTACTTCTTTCTCTACTTTCTCCATCCCATGCATTATCTTGTAAACCTCTATCATGTCACCCCGCAGTCGACATTTCTCCAAGCTAAAGAGTCCCAAGCGTTTCAACCTTTCTTCATAGGGAAAGTGTTCCAGCCCTATAATCATTCTAGTTGCCCTTTTCTGGACTTTCTCCAATGCTATAATATCCTTTTTGAGGTGCGGCGACCAGAACTGCACACAGTACTCCAAATGAGACCGCACAATCGATTTATACAGGGGCGTTATGATACTTGCTGATTTGTTTTCAATTCCCTTCCTAATAATTCCCAGCATCGCGTTGGGTTTTTTTTATTGCAAACGCACACTGTCTTGACATTTTCAGTGAGTTATCTACCACGACCCCAAGATCTCTCTCTTGGTCAGTCTCTGCCAGTTCACACCCCATCAACTTGTATTTGTAGCTGGGATTCTTGGCCCCAATGTGCATTACTTTGCACTTGGCCACATTGAACCGCATCTGCCACGTTGATGCCCGCTCACCCAGCCTCAACAGATCCCTTTGGAGTTCCTCACAATCCTCTCTGGTTCTCACCACCCTGAACAATTTAGTGTCATCCGCAAACTTGGCCACTTCACTGCTCACTCCCAACTCTAAATCATTTATGAACAATTTAAAGAGCATGGGACCCAGTACCGGGCCCTGCGGCACCCCACTGCTTACCGTCCTCCACTACAAAGACTGCCCATTTATATGCACTCTCTGCTTCCTATTACTCAGCCAGTTTTTGATCCACAAGAGGACCTGTCCTTTTACTCCATGATTCTCAAGCTTTCTAAGGAGCCTTTGATGAGGAACTTTATCAAAAGCTTTCTGGAAGTCAAGGTAAACAACATCTATCGGGTCTCCTTTGTCCACATGTTTGTTCACCCCCTCAAAGAAATGTAACAGGTTAGTGAGGCAAGATCTTCCCTTGCAGAACCCATGCTGAGTCTTCCTCAATAACCTGTGTTCATCAATGTGGCTACTCATTCTGTCCTTGATAATGGTTTCTACCAACTTTCCCGGTATTGAAGTCATACTGACAGTAATGGTTCTGGTAATGATTGTGATAGTAACAGAGCATCTGCTTGGCATGCAGAAGGCCACAAGTTCAATCCCTGGCCTCTCCAGTTAAAAGAGTCAAGAAGCAGGTGATGTAAATGGCCTTTGGCTGTGACCTTGGAAAGCCACAACCAGTCTGAATAGACAATACTGAACTTGATGGACCAGATTCCGTATGAGGCAGCTTAATGTGTTTGTGCGTGTGTTTAGAAACATGAGGAAAATCCTTCCACTTTGAGAATATTGTAGTTAAAGGAACTGACTGCTACCCTCCAATTCTCTCTGTGTAGGAGGAAATCTGGCAGAAGTGGACAAATAACTGGTTTCTCCTTCCATTTTATCATTACCAATAAAAGTCCATCTGCATTTGGAAATTTGGATTTGCTCCCCCCCCCCCCCACAGTTGGAATAAAGAGGCTGACACAGAATATTGGGAAACGAGCCACTTTATTTAATTAACACAACTAACACGGCAAGGGCTACCTGCAATTGGACAAGCCCTGGGGTCTGCCCACAACCCTGCCAAGTCCAATAATGGGTGAGCCACCCAGCCCCCGGCATGAGCCATATGATTGTGGTTAATGCCGGGCCGGCCAGGCCAAAAACTACCCTCCCCTTCCACTTCAGCCCCGATCACCAGAAGGAGGCGAATTTAGTGGGAGGCATGAATACGATCTGCATTCTACAGCACTGAGCCGTAAAGCCCATCTGCCGTTCCTGCGTATCAACTGCACTAACATGTGCAGGGGCCTGGGTGCTCGCCTGCAAGGTATAAACCCCTTGCTCCTTCTGCCAAGTGACCGAACTAACCTATCCATCCCCAACTTCCACACCGCTGCCAGCTGTACAAGGTAGGCGAAAAACACCTCACCAAAGGCCAGTAAGGTGGGGTGAAAAAATTCCTACCTGGCCCCTAATAAGACGACCTGTACTACTGCAGGGCAGGTGGGTGGGCCGAGAGCAAAAACAAATTGCGTTGTTCTGGGCGTGGTTGGGGCCATATATAGCCCTGACGCAGCGCCCACACGCAGCCCTGGATACCCAGGAAGCTCTCCATCCTCCATCCTTCTGTGGAGGCAAAACGCGGCCCCACGGCGCATAGCCGCTTTGCGGCCCGGCCAGCGTGGGGCCGAATTGTTAGGCTATTGCTGCAAGGGGATGACATTAAAAGGTGATTGGTTTTGCAAACTCCTGTTTAATCACAAGGAATTTTGGGCAAAATATGGAGAAAGGAGGTAGCAAATAGCAAAGGAGTGTTGTATGCATGCAGGGTGCTAAAATGAAATGGGGGATGTCAGTCAAAGTAACTAACCAACACAGATTAGTGGGTTTTTAACCTTGATCTTTCCAGATCTAATCTGAGACTATGTGTTGGCTCTCAGGAATTTCCATTTCCCTTAATAATCTCTTAAGAATATTTTCACAAAATATCTCCATCATAATACACACCTTTAAAATTGGATTTATGACTGAAGATGCTAATTGATTAGATACCCCCAGTACCTTTCCATACCAACTGCAGACACTGTATCAACACGCATATCAAAGTGCCTTCCTTGCTTCTTCTATTATTATGGTTCCTCCCTCAAGAATGAATACTTCAGGTAGGCAATTAGTGAGTAGAGTTGCCATTTACCATGTGGGAGTGGAGGAACTCCTGCCCCACATTGTCTATCCTTACTTTGGCAGAGCTGAGGGAGAAATGTGGCATACTCCAGTGTCATAATGTCATTTCTGGCTACGTAATGGGAAGTGATGTCACCACATCATCAGCCATTCCAGCATTCACTTATAACTCTTTCAGCTGATTGCTATAGGAGCTGAAAATGTAGTGATGTCACTTCTAGTTACATGGCCAAAAATAACATCATAACATTGAGGGATGCCATTCCCTTGACACTCTGCCCCCATCAAGTATCTTCTTTTCTCCAGGTGTAAAGTGTGAGTATTGTTAGACATGCAAGGCCTAAAGTGAAATTTGTTTCAGTCCTTTTAACCCTTGTATTAAAAAGAAATAAATAAATGAGTGTCTTCTGCTGCTCAAGATTTGTGAATCAATGAGCATCTAAGGTACTGGACCAAGATATTGCTGGTTATTCTTTGTTTTATTTAAACTGTATCCCCCCCCCCCATATGTATATTTCTCAATGCATACCTCTCATTCCTGGTTGAAGTTCCAGCTATTAACAATCCAGAGATTTACTTTGTCACTCAAAGGCATTGATTAAGCAAGGTTAATCTGTTCCACTTTCTCCTGCTCAATCCTTTCCAGATCATTTAGTTTCCTCTCTCCCCACCTGCTCACTATAGCAAATGGGAATAGAGTGGAGGCAAATGAGCCAGACAAGTAATGCTTGTCCCACTTGTACAAGACTGAATCTCTGGATTACCACCAGGCAGCCCTATTCCCAATTTTCCATAACCCCCCCCCCCCCAATATGTGTTCCACACTTTGACAGAATATGAACAAATATGAAGAACTGCTACACTTTACAAGACCTCTGGTCAACTACTGGTTTGGGAAAATGACCAAAGTATGGAACATGTAAAATGTTGTAAATTTGTATACCAGTTTGGGTTGCCAGACCCCCATTGGAGCCAGAGGAACCCCTGCTTTTGTGGGATGTTTCCCCACCACTGGCCAGCTAGCCAGCAAGTGAAAATCCTGCCCCCAACTGGCTTGAGGGTGATGTGATTATGTCACCCAGAACTGATGTCATCATGTCAACAGTGGCGTGTGGTGACACTCTAGTTTTTGAGCAAAACTCTGTAGTAAAGTTGGCTACAAACCATAGAGCTTTGCCCTAAAACTATAGTGTTACCCCCTGACATCGGTGATGTGATGACATCACTACTGTGTGATGTCATCATGCCCCACGCACTTTGCATACATTGCAGAAGATCCCAGAAAGGAACAGGGATCCCCTTGCCAGCTGCCAGGCAGGACCTGGCAACCCTAGTGCCACTAATCTCTAGGCTTAGCACAGGCCTCTTGCACCTCTACCTTTGCATTATGGAAACTTTCATAATGCCAGTATGGTGTCATGGTTAGAATGTTGTACTAGAATCAGGGAAACCAGGTTCAAAAGCCCCATTTGCCATGCAAGCCTACTGGGTAATCTTGAGTCAGTCATTCTCTCTCAACTTAATCTACCTAACAGGGTGGTTGTTTTGTGGAAGAGAGAACAACAGTATTGTAAACCACTTTGCATCCCCCATTATGTAGCAAAGTGGAGTAAAAATAAACACTGAAAACACTCTTTAACATTCTGAGGAAGTTGCTGCAGTATACTGATGAAAGTTAAAGCAGAAAGTGCCAAAGCAGGGTTGCATCTGAACATAGAGAAGACAAAAGTAATTTGCTGGAGAGGATGTGATGAGCAAGGTTCTTACTGGCATTGCTACTGGAGCTGTAAATTCGTTCAAGATTTCTAGTCTTCAGTCTTTTACATCACTCATCAAATAACCTCTTTTACATTACCATTGGATGCTAAAGTATTACCTCTTATGGACCTATAGTTCCACACACCCAATCAATAAAAACCTCATAGAAATACTCTGTGCGGCAGCTAGGATTACTCTGACTAGATCTTGGAAGATTAATATCAGATTATTAGTCTCTGAATGGATTGGTAATGTTTATGAATTCTGTGTAATGGAAAAGATTACTGACTCTGCTTATCTAAAGCAAATATTTATTTTGAATCAACTTTTGTTTCCACTTGGTTCCCATTCCTTGAACACTTGGCATCTAAATAAGAGTTTGCTTCCCTATTAGAAATTATAAATGTAATTTACTAAAAATGATATTAAATTGGGTTTAGAGCATGTTAGCTACTTGAATCTTTATTGAGGGGTGTGTGTCATATATATATTGACCATATATGTTATATTTGTATTTGCATTTTTTATTTTGTGTTACTACGGTTAGAAAATGCATTCATATTCTTGATGTGGTATTGAGATCTTTGTATGCAAAGGGGAAAAAAGAAAGAAGACAAAAGGAATGACTGCTGGGGAATTCCACCAGTTTAAGACTGATGATGAAGAAACTGAAATTGTTCAAGAATTTCTATTTCTTGGCTCCATCATCAACTGAAACGGAGACTGCAACCAAGAAATGAAGATGAGATAGAGATTGGGAATGGGAATGGCAGCAATTTAGGAGCTAGAAATGATTCTTAAATGTAAGGATGTGTTGCTGGTGACCAAGATCAACTTATATCATGCCATAGTATTCCGTTATGAATGTGTGTGAAAGTTGGACAATGAAGAAAGCTGAAGAAAGTTGATTCCTTTGAAATGTGGTATTGGAAGAGAATTTAACGGATACTATGGATAGCAAAAAAAGATAAATCAGAGGATTCTAGATCAAATCAAGCTTGAATGCTCCCTAGAAGCTAAAATTACTAAACTCAGGCTACTGTGCTTTGGTCACATTTTGAGAAGACAGGAATCACTGGAAAAGACAATAATGTTAGGAAAAGTGGAAGGCAGCAGGAAAAAGAGGGAGATCCAGCATGAGATAGATTGACTCAATCAAGGAAGCCATAGCCCTTAGTGTGCAAGACCTGAGAATGGCTTAATGACAGGCCATTTTGGAAAACATTAATTTGTAGGGTTGCCATAAGTTGGAAGCAACTTGGCAACACTTAACACACACAACCTGTGAGCCTATACAAACAACTAAGAGAGAAAGTATTTATTCTGCTGGTGATCTCTGCCCGTTCATTGCTGCCTGCCTTTCCTCAATACTCTTGCAGCAGATGCCAAACAAATGGAAGAGACTGTCTATAAGTCAGAAGGGAGATAGTGGGGGAGCCTGCAAGATCTCTGCAGTGATAACTCAGAAATGCTAATGGATTACTCCCACTCAATACAATGTTACTATTTATATGCAATCAGGCCTCTAATAGGTTAATTGCACTGATTAATTAGTCAATGCTTTTAGCTGAAAAGAAATAGAGCAACTTGAATCATATCGCAGGTAGTGGAAGCCCTGGGGAAGGAGTTAGAGTTGAGATTGTCCCAAAACAATGGTGGTAGGAGCCAGAGCAGCATCAATGGAATTGTGTTGCTTTATCCTGGGAGATCTTGAATTTGTGACTGGCCAGCTAATTATATTTTAAAAGTTAATTAATGCACCTAATTGATTTGAAGCCTCTGCTAATGCATTGCGCGTGAACACACACACACAATCTTGCCAAAACCTTGAGTTTATAGCTTAGGTAAGTCCAACAAGAAATTGTTGGATTTGGATCCCATTGCACCTTAGAGAGCTTTTGAAACTCCCATCATTAGACACAGCAGAGTAGAAATGAAGAGCTGGGTCCTTTTATCCTATGAGAAAGAATTTGTTGGTTTGGGATAATGGTGAAATCCCTTCAGAGCTCTAGTCCACAAAAGCTTATACTGAAATGAACTTGTGTTTAGTCTTCGCAGTGCCATATGACCTGTTTGTTTTTGTTATAAGGAGGTAACTGAGGTTCTACCACAGAATGGTCTTGCTAGTCCTTATTTATCCTATACATCACTGTGCAGTAAATGTGAAGTATAATTACTCAGAAGGAAGCCACACCAAGCTCAGTCATGCTTACTCTCTAGTAAGGGTGTGTAGGATTTCATCCTTAGGTACCCACCTGTAAAGTGCAAACAGTGTTATAAATTATGATTCACATGGCTGTTGCATGATGAATGAAAGCTTCACGTGTAAAGTGGCCGGCTGGGCAAGGCAAAAAACAGCCATCAACCTTTAACAGAGGTTTAATGAATAGAAACAGGCAGTGGAAGCTTTCCATGGCAGATTTTTTTAAATCATCTGTTAATTGCTGCTGATATTAAAAAAATAGCTGGAGGGACCAGTTTGGAAGCTGGTGGCTATCCTATTTATGTATGGCATTGTGTGGTAGTGGCTATGGTATTGAATTAGTTCCTGTGTTTAAAGCCCTTTCCACTTATGAAGCTCACTGAGTGACCATGAGTCAGGGATTCTCAAAGCCCAATCTACCTCACAGGGTTGTTGCAGGGGTAAAATGGAAGAGGGGACAGTTATGTTTTTCGCTCTGAGAGCCTTGAAGGAAGGGTAGGATAAAATGGGTATCTGCACAGATAGTTGCATTGCTTTGAATCTTGAATATTTCATTATAGCTAGCATAGAGGAAAAGTGCAACCGTTAACCTGATTTAGATTGGTGGAGATATTCAAATAAGCCCCAAATGTGTCCTGGAATGCCAGTACTTCTTTTCCCATGGGGTAGGAGCTAAAATCAGAGATAAATCCCAGGCAGCAGGAGGAGATTGGATTTATATCCTGCTCTTCACTGGGAGTCCCAGAGCAGTTTACAATCTCTTTTCCCTCCCCCTCCTCACAACAGACACCCTGTGAGGTAGGTGAGGCTGAGAGAGCTCTTTCTTTCAAGAACTGCTCTTGAGAGAACAGCTCTGTGAGAACTATGGCTGACCCAACAGCTGCAAGTGGAGGAGTGGGGAATCAAACCTGGTTCTCCCAGATTAGAGTCCACATACTTAACCACTACACAAACTGGCTCTCTACTGCTATTCACTGGGATTTATTCTTAGGAAAGTGTTTGTTGGATTGCAACCACATAATCAGATGAAGCTGTTTGCCATGTAAAGATGCACAGGGACAAATATCAGGCTCTTATGCAAGACAAGGAAATGAGTGTTCTACCTCCTCCACCCCAATTCTTGACATGGGGAATCACAAGTTATGTCGACAGAAGGAAAAGATAGACCAGGGCCTTGATGGTTTAATAATTTTTCAAAGGATCTCAATTGTTTTTCCTTACTAACACATCCATGAAATTATTTCCTTTATTTTACAAGCACATTTCTCTAGCAAAGAGCTGCTGAAAGCATATGCAATGTATCTAAGTGGTTATGCTGAAAAAAATGCCCCCAAATTATGGTCAAAGTTGGGTTACAATTAATACATGCTCACTGCATTTTGGAGAATAAATATTGGTTCAGATTGACACCTACTAAAACAGCAATGGGTTCAAGACCAGTCCTCTAGGTACAATACAACTGCATTCCTGTTGCAGCAATATATGTTCCATGCTGTTCATTAAGGTTCATCTCAAACATGCCAGCTTTCCTAAACATAGGTATGTTTGCAAACAGAAAAAAGCATCTCCCATGTGGGACGTTCAGAGGAGTGTTGGCTTTCCCTCACCCTTGCCAATACATGTTTCACTGCCAAAGCAAGCTAAATAGCTAAACATACATAAGCCTTTTCAGACCTTTGATTTCAGTGATCCAACTGTGTGTAACAGGCACATGAATTATGCAGTTCTCCTGATAAACATGGTCATCATTTTGTATGAATGGGGGCAAATCTGTTTTCCATACATGCGGAGCTTTGGTGTGTGTGAACAGATTGTTGAGGGAATGCACTTGCTCATACGGGAGAGCATGGAATATACATAGTTGGCCCCATTAACATAAAATGGTGGCCATAGGTAACAGGAGGATTGCATGCAGTGTGCTCCCATTGTGTGGTCTTGAAACATTAACACAGAATTTCTGAAAAGGGCTATAGAAAGTCAGTGTGCAGTAGTACACAGGAAATGATACTAGTGGGCAGACTGAAGTTCAAATCCAGACTCAGTCATGAACATTACTGGGTGATCTTAGATCAGGCAGAGAGATAGAACAGGAAGGGGAATGTCAACACTCACAGGTCCTATCAACAAGTCTTTCAGTCACAGGACAGCTTGGTGTCTGGGATTTTTGTTTTAACCTTTGTTAGAAATGCATAATACTGTGGTAATGGGAAGAAGGTTTTGGGTTTTAAAAAAGTTATTGTTGAAGAAATAATTTTTAACCACTTATTGTTGCAGAAGACAATTTGGTTGATATGATGTAGTCCTTCCTGTACAGAACCCTGGCAAAAAAAAACAGACATTCACATCAGTCCACACAAGCAAAAAGCCAAAGCCCACGGTCCGAAAACTACAACAATTTCCTACCATAAATATAGTGACTATAAAAAAGCTTACAAAATATATTCAAATGTGAAATCCATATACAAACAAACTGACTCAGGAGCAACCACTCATAACAAAGAGTGATCAACGTTGATCACTCTTTGTTATGAGTGCTTGCTCCTGAGTCAGCTTGTTTGTATATGGATTTCACATTTGAATATATTTTCTAAGCCTTTTGATAATCATATTTATGGTAGTAAATTGTTGCAATTTTCGGACCATGGGCTTTGGCTTTTTGTTTATGTGTTCTACACGGTCCCCTTGCGTGATTTGGATTCACATCAGTCCAGCAAGAATGTAGAGGTTAAGATCACCAACCTCCAGGTGATGGGAGGAGATCTCCTGGGATTACAACTGATTTCCAGGAGACAGAGATTCACTTGGAGAAAATGGCTGCTTTGAAAGGTGGGCTCTACAGTATCATGCCCCACTGAAGTCCCTCCCCAAACCCTGCCCTCCTCAAGTTCCACCCAACAAATCTCCAGGTATTTTCCAACCTGGAGCTGCCACTCTAGAAGAAGTACCCTTGCTGGACTGTCTATCTATTGACAGACATCGATATGCTGTCTCTCTATATATATATCATTTTTATACTGCCTTTCCTGTTTGGGGGTTAGGGAAACAAAGCCCAGGTTCCCAATCCTCTAGTCCTGTTGAACTTGATGGATGTGTGTGATATAGAAAGGGTTGCTTATCTCCTTCCAAAGCTTTTTACATCCACCAAACTATGGCCAAAGCAAAACCAGAGCCTTTTAGTACAAACCATAAAGTGCAAGGTACCAGCATTCAGCCAAATTCAATTCCCCGCTTTAAACCCTAAGCTGCTCTCCAAAGTGATAAAACCTGCCCAGCTGGGGAACATGTTCTCATCCACTGATTATCACTCAATTTACTTGATTTCATGATACATATGATCAAATGAGTGAAACTCCTCATAGATACTGATTTTGGTTTCATTGCCTAATGATTTGTGGGAACAGATGCAAAACATAATGTAGTACTGGAGAAAAAGAAACTCAAGAAGTTGGCCTAAGGATCAAAATGCTATGATAATCTGATTGTTTTCATTACCCAATACAGGAAATTATTGCATTTTCTCTTTAAAAACAGCGACTGGCTCTCATCTTTAATGTTTCCTCTTTTGCAATGATACTTTTTGTCCCTGGCTAGCAAGAAGCAATAAATATAATCAGAACAGTTCCTATGCCATCCAAGCCTTGTCTTAATTGGATCTGTGGAGCCAGTTTGTGAGACTGAAATTAACAGAGTTCCATTTAGGCAGTTGGTTCAAATGCATTGGCTCCAATTGTACAATGCCAAGGAATTCCCTGCTATACTATGGTGTATATACTTCATTCTGGCTCCTGAAAATAAAATCTGGCTGCTGCTGTTGTGCTAGAATAGTCACAACATGGTTTACAGCATGCATTCATCCAAGTTTTATATGGCACTAGTGATTATTACAAACACAGATTTTCTCTTTCCAGACAGTTGTCAGCTATTTTTAGGGTCTCTGTGACTGGGGCTGTGACAAAGGTTTCTTTCTTATATCTCTGCAAAATTGTACTCTGTGTCTGCTGCAAAGAAGATTTTTTATGACAGTGACCCCCTCCTACAGCTGATGTAGATTCCAGGTGGAAGCACTGGCTCTTCATAATTTATGGGTAAGTTTCTGTTAAAATGGGAAAGACCAGGTAACAAAAATTAAAAGACTAATATAAAGATTAAGAATTGTAAGGGGGAAAAGCAGAGGCTTAGAGTTTATTTATGGTTACTATATTTTGAAAAGCAAAAACAAAGGACATATTTCCTGACTGACTACTCCAAACAAGTGATCACTTTGACAAATCTCATTTTAAATCTCCCTACTATTTAAGCTGTGTTAATTGCTATAACTAGAAATATTCCTGACTTTCTAACCCCAAAAGATGTATACACACACACACACACACGGACATCTTGTAACCCTAGTTTATTTTAAGGAAAATTGTGGGTTCAGATAGTCATAGTAGTCTGTTGCATCAGAAAACCAATAGGAACCTTATGGAATCTTGAAGACTTATTGGGGCCTTAGCTTTCATGTGATTAATCTAATGTATGAAATGCATCCTCATTTGACATATATGATATGTAAGAAAGATGATATAAACAATGGAGTCAAAAGGCAATGGAATGCAAGATGTGCAGCCTGTGACATTTCTACGCAAAACTCAAATGAATGTCATAGTGCCTCTCACATTTCATTATCTTTTGACTTCACTGATTATGATTTCTCAGTTCTCACTGAAAATGTCAGCTCCATGTATGGCAGTAGAAGTGAAAAGGTAAATGTGAGGGACTATTAGGAAAAGGACTGAAACAAAATGAACACTAGCATGAATATTATTTATCTAGAAAATGCCTTATATGAAATAGATATGACGACTCTGTTCTGCAAGAGAAAGCCAATGCAAGAGTAAGGTTCTGTCCACTTGAGAAAGCCTTCTCACTTATAGCAGGACCAAGGCCAGGCTGGATTCTATACAGCAATACATTAAAATGGAAGATGGAGCAGGAAAAGTATCAGCAACCAACTAGCAAAAGTGTACAAATAATGTGAGGAAGATAAGTCATGCATTGACAGTCAATAATAAAGACATTGCAGATGTATTTGTTGAATATTTCAGATCACCATGGGTTGTATCCAGTGCATAGATGACAGATCGTCTCTGCCTACTCCTTCCCCCTCTTTCACCAGCCATTTCCAACCACAGGAAACTGGATTCCTGGGGTAACGGTACCTATGCAGGTCAACAGAATACAATGAGGCAGGAGCTCTACTGAGTTCCACTGGTGGGAAAGGCAAGAAATGCTATTTTTATCTCCTTCCCCCTCCCCACTGCAGTCTCACAGCCTATAAATCTATTAATCCACCTGGATGCAGAAGCCCCAGGAATAACCTTTTCTGGGGCCAGACATGGCTGCTGGGAAGGGGAGAATGGGAGAAAAATCTGTGATTGTTTGCACAGTCCACTGACTGATCATTGGATCCAGCCTCTCATCTTTCACAGAAGTAAGATGCACAGAATACAGCATGTACAGCTTCAAAGCAGGAGAAAATACTCCATGGGGCCATTTTGGCTCAGGAAAATTGTGCAGGGTAGAGGAAGGAGTCATCCATAGCTGAATTGGGCCTCTCTGCACTTTTTAAAAAATTCCCCACAGCTGCTGTTCGATTGTAGGAAAAACAAATCTTACCAAAATGTGCAACATGTAGCAGCCAATCCATCAAGAGCAATTACCTCAATTAGAGATCTAGGTTCAAATCTCTGCATGTCATGAAACTTTCTAGATGAATTTGGGCTCCTCATTCTCTCTGCACCACATGGGATTATTGTGAAGATAAAACAGTGGAGGGGAGGAAAGAATTATACTGCCCTGAGCTCTTTGGATAAGAGGTGAGATAACCACACACTTAACAAATGATAAATAAACTTGACATCAGTTTACTGATTGTGGCAAATAAAATATCATTTATGCTATTGCATTTCTTTGCCTCAAAAGAGCAGAAAGAATAAAAAGAACCATTGTGAATTCCAAGAAACATCCACTTTTGACAAAATAATACAAATGGGTATATTTCCTGCTGTACAAAACTCTTGCCATGTCCCGTAATAATGAAATCCCAAGTTATCCTAGAAGAGGGAAATCCAGCAGGAAACTAGCAAGTGAGACAGACATTGCAGGCTTTTAAAAAGTCCTTCATATTAAACTTTCACATCTGGGTCTTGCAGCTGACAAGGTCACCTTTTGTACACAACCAGGTATGCTGTCAAGGTGTTTTAGGAAGTGTGGTGCTATCGTTTAAAAAGCCAAGCGCCATTCAGAACAATCAAAACAGAACATCAAAGTAGGAGAGATATAGCAAACTGGGAAATCCATGTTTTCTGTCTTGTGTTTCAGCTCTTGTGCTTTCTCTTTCCATGGTGTCAAGATGACAGAAAGTTCCTGAATTAATGGTAAGCAATAGCAGTCTCTCCTCTGTGGTTATCGTTAAAAATCTGTTTTACCAAAACACATGATTCATTCTTACACAATATGTTAAAAAGACATTTTTTATTCCCGGATGGAAGATCATTTTCTTTTGTGTAGATCTTTTTTTTTTTTTTTTGGGGGGGGGGGGGTCCAACATTTTTACTGATGTATGGAATATCTTGCAGACATTGTCAGAGAGTATTGTGCAAGTATGAGCAGAACAATTGCCTTAAATGCAATAATCCATCAAATGGGCAATCAACTGGCCAAGTTACTTTAATTCAATGAACTGAGGGCAACCATGTGGCATTCAGAATTATTCAATTATAACGGCATTGAACTGAAAGGTGCTAATACAACAGCATATGCTCGGACCAGATCACACCTGGCGTAACTACACCAGACTGGCTGGAGTGACACCAAGGAAGAATATGCTCCGTTATGGCAGAAGAGTCACAAATGTCTTTGTCTTGGGGTCATGGGTAGAGTCAATCGCCCCCTCTGGCTTTTAGAATGAATTTATACTCCCATTCATTCTCTTCTGCCTCAGTAACAGGATGGGTGGTTTATGGGAGATGTCTGTAAAGAGCAGGGTTGATATTATTACTCAGCATAGCAATGTCAATTATTCTTGGATCCTGAGGCCAGAGGTAAAGTATCATGGTCCTTTATATTATTATGCCAGGCATACCAGCAGCGTGACAAAGACTTTGCTAAACTGTTTATGCTTCACTAGTGCACAGAGGGAAATCTAATCTGTTCTATTGTTTCCAAGGCCAAATTCTTATTTCTGTGCATTCACTCTTACAAAAGCTGCTATCATTCCACACACACACACACACACACAGGACTAGTACACTCTGTGGTGTTCATAATTTTATTATAGTGAGTGACACAAGTGAATAAAGGAATATATACCAAACAGGGGCTCATTTGCATATTAGGCCACACCCCCAGACACCAAGCCAGCTGGAACTGTGTTTCTGTGCATTCCTGCTCAAAAAAAGCCCTGATACCAAACATATAATCCAAAAGTATGATTTTGATATACTTTGTGTACGCTGGCATAGATATGAAGTGGTATTGTATTTGCTGAGGATTAGTCTAAAAGATCTGGGCAATCCCCTATTCACATTTTACTTAGCCACTTTTAGATGACCTTTCAACTCATCATCTACTTATAGGTATATCTGTCTTATAGGGAGGTCATAAGGCTTTCTGAACATATGAATGTGATGTGCTTTGAACAGCTGAACATGTCCTATAAATATAAGTTTAAATCCTTACATCCTTTTCTGGTTACAGAAGAAATTTCTTTGCTCAGGAAAATTGGGCAGGGGGCAGGAAGCAGTTGCTAGTAATTCCCAGCCACCACCGTACATTCTCATGCATTTATTCATTTGTTTAAAATGTGTAGGATTTCTACACTGTAACAAGTAAAGACTCAAATTTTACAACATATGTAATAGATGTAACAGAAGCTTAAAACGTCAACATCTGGAGCTTGTATGAAAAAAAATCATAGAATCATAGAGTTGGAAAGGACCTCCAGGGCCATCTAGTCCAACCCCCTGTGCAATGCTGAAAACACCTCCCCCTAAATTCACAGGATCTTCATTGCTGTCAGATGGCCATCCAGCCAGTGTTTAAAAACCTCCAAGGAAGGAGAGCCCACCACCTCCCGAGGAAGCCTGTTCCACTGAACATATGAATGTGATGTGTTTCACACATACATTATACATTATAAACAAAAACACAAACTTAAACTTAAAACTAGCCTGCTAAATATACAAATCTATGTTAATAATAATAAACAAAGTTTATATATTTATCTGGAAGCTTACACAAAGTATTTTGATGGGTTTGTACAAAATCAAAGAAAGGAAACCATTTTTCCACAAAATCGTTAGCTTCAGAATTAACATTTGACTGTTGCAAGTTGTATGCAATTTTATCCATTGTAATTATGTCCCAGATCTTTAGGAATCATTGCTGTTTGGATGGCAAAGATGTAGATTTCCAGTACTGAGCAATTAACATTTTTGCTGCTAGTAAAAGCATTGCTGTTAATTCAGATTTATGTTTTGGAACTTCATCAGGCGACCATAGATTTAATAAAATAGATTCAGGCATAAGAGGAATCTTATGGTTAATAATTTGCTCAATTGTTGGTATAATGTGCATTCTAGAAACCTGATGAAAGTTCTTGCAAGTTTTTTTGATTGTCACTTTTATTTGTTTATTGATTGATTTACATTATTGTAGTCCATCTTTCTCACTGAGACTCAGTATACCTCCAGTACAATCAGCATGATGGACCATCCAATAAGGCACCTGCAGAAGGCCCTGCTCAGATGAACAAGGCTATCATAGATAAGCATTAGGAAAAATGCAGATGAAATAGACCAAGGCAATAAACTGCTTTGTATGTAATAGCCTGGTAACTGATGGGCAGTGTTATGTAGGTGGACTCATGTGAGAACTTAATTGGGTGTTCCTGCCTGGCTTATTGGAGCCAGGCGACCAGAGCTTGGGGACTTGGGAACAATGGGCAGCAGGATCCTAATTCCTGCTGCCCTGCTCCAATCACTGGCCCCCTACTGGTTTGAATGGACCAATAGAGTGTTTGCGCGGGAACCCTGATGTGTATATATGTTGGCCCTGTGGGCCCAGTCTTCAGTCTTATGCTTAGCCTTACTATGTAATCAATAAAGAGCTGATGTTTCTCTACCACTTTGACTCATCGAACCCACTATATTATAGGCAGCTAATGGAGTGACTGCAGAATGGGAGTAAAATGCACCCTCCCAGCTCCTGATAATAACCAAGCTGCAGTGTTCTGCACCAGATGGAGGCACCAAGATAAATTTGAGAGGAGACCTGCATAGAGTGTATAGCAGTAGTCTAGTCTCAGTGTTCTCATGGAATGGATCTGGGTGGCTGAATAAGCTAGCTATGTGTGTGTGTGTGTGTGTGTGTGTGAAGAGGCTCCTTAGAACTGTTTTGTTAGCTATTGATCACTGTGAATTTGGAGTCTTGAGTTCTTCAGCCCTTATCCAAGATAGGAGGAGTAAGAGGATGAGCAGGAGGAGGAGAAGAATGGTTGTTGAGTGTCAAGTGATCAGATGAAATATTCAATCACAACTGCTATTTTTTTCCAGCAACATGATTTATTTATTTATTTATTGAATTTATATCCCACCCTCCTCACTGAAGCAGGCTCAGGGCAATTGTCATTAAATCACTCTAGAGAGACATTCTTCATGCCATTTGAATGTATATATTGCAAGCCATGATGCATGTGATGGCACTAAGAAAAATAAATCTAAGGGCAGTCCCCTGTGCAAGCACCAGTCTTTCTGACTCTGGGGTGACGTCGCATCACGATGTTTTCATGGCAGACTTTTTATGGGGTGGTTTGCCATTGTCTTCCCCAGTCATCTACACTTTACCTCCAGCAAGCAGGTTACTCAGTTTACCAACCTCAGAAGGATGGAAGGCTAAGTCAACTTTGAGCCAGCTACCTGAACCATATATCTGTGAATATTAGCAAGTGCTTTTGGCTTCATCTGGTATGATCAAAGCACACTGAGGGCTACCATAGAAGTGACCACACTGCAATAAGAAATTACAAAAATAATATTCATTTATAAAACTATGAGCACAACCTAGTTAAAACTGATTATTGCTAAATCCCCCTGGAAACAAGGGGACATTGGCAGTACTGACGACTTTAGTTGAAGCATGGTCTATATATATTATTTTTCAAAGAGAATAAATATTTTAACCAGCATGCTATTTGGGGGCTAATATCTCCTACAGATATGGGATCATTGATGCACTGTTATCATAGACCCATACAGAAACCAGATTTGCTGAGCTCATGTCTCAGAAAACAGGACCTGTCATTAATTGGAGGAACTATGGGGAACTAGAGGTACTGCAATTATGTGAAGAAAGGATGCAACTTGCTATATAGTGGTGAGAAAAGCAGGCCCTACTGAAATGCTGTTTAAAAGATATGAGAGCCCTCTTCTTCTTCACATCGGCTAAGTCTGAGAACAGAGTGAGAAATACAGTACAGACAAGGTTGAACCTGGAGCTGTAACAAACGCTAGAAAGACCCCTCCAAATCCTGATGCTGACTATTTGAACATAACAGGCCTTGACTTGATCGCTATGTCTCAAAGTCTTGGCTCCCTTTCAGAACTCCAGAGCTGAATCTGTATTTACACTTTTAATTTGGATTTTGGGGTCTCTTGACAGCAGCCTGTTTAACACATAGCTCTCATTTTGCTCAAAAGGCACTTTAAATTTAGTAGCAGGAAAAAGAAGCGTGTTGAGTTACAGAATCCACCCCTGCTTCTCCAAAACAATCAGAAACAGGAAGAGGCAATCAAAAGAGAGTTTTAATGAGTTATAGAGTCATTGTTTACTGAACTGGAGTAAGATACTTGGAGCCGTAGACTTCAGGACCGCTGTGACCCAGCACTGCCTCTTGGTGGCAAAATATTTGCTTGAAATTGCGTCAAAACAGCACAATGTGTGTTTCTGGAGGCCAAAACAAGGGGAGGGGAAGTTGAGAATAATAATGGAAACTCCCTGAGTCTCCTGGCCAAAGTTTTCAGAAGCTATGTGTTCTGGGAGCTTTTCTTGAGAAGAAAAAAGAACATAAACAACAGCTGTATTTGCATGTTCAAATTAAAGTAGACCAGTAACCAGTAACATTAATATGGCACAGATCTAAAAATACTTCTAAACCTTTGTTCCACTCTCCTGTTGGCACAAATTGTGCCAGACCACAAATAGGTGAGAAGTTCGTCTAGAATCTAGACCCATCAGAGGAAGTGAGCAAATAGATGCATAAACCAGACTTTTTTGTACACACTGTACAGACTCCCTTTTGTACATAGCATTCCTCTTGGAATGGAAATTCATTGCTTCACTATCACAATAAACCTTTGCTACTACAAAGTGATTTTTGTTGCTGGGAGGGGAGGGGAAGATCAGACTGATTAAAAATGATCAAACCAACATGAACATTTTGTTGGGTCACCATATTGATTGGGGTTTTTTCTAGATGTTTTTAGATACATTTTAATGTTTGATTTATGTTTTGAGTTTTATAATGAAATCCACCCTGAGCCTGCTTGCTGGGAGAGTGGGCTACAAATAGAATAAAATATAAACAAAAAACAAACAAACCAGGAAGTTTACACAAAAGATCTATGAGAACAGTACATTAATGGCATGGCAAAAATAATTTGTGATTATGATTAATATTTTTATTTAGTTGGGAAATTATTAAATGGCTACTTTTAATTCTCAATTTATAGGTATGGTCCTAAGGTCCTGTCTCCTTGTAACTCTGTAGTTCTACCATTGTAATGTGTCCCTAAAAGACAGCCAAAGGAGAAGGGGGCCTGATCTGGATGAGGCTTCCATATGTGGGACTGGATATTGCCAAAAATGACAGTTTCTACCACTGTGCACCAATTACTGGCATCTTTTCTTCAGTGTGATGCACAGGTGACAGGAGCTGTAGGTTGGCAAATCACTATAAAATGCCTGGGGTCTTATACCAATGATTCCAACATTCCAGCCCGTCCTCTTAACCAGTTGATTCTGGCCTGGCTCTTCAATTTAAGTGACTCTTTGCTCAGAGACAGCAAATAGCATTCTTAGGCTGGCTGTATTCATATCCTTCTAGGATTGTCATAAAAACATATGACAGCAGGTCTGACACTATTCCAGCCTGAGCTTTTCAGAAGCACTGTCAGCAATGTATAGGGTTGCCAACCTCCAGGTAGAGCCTGAAGATCTTCCAGAATTGCAAGTGATCTATAGAGTACAGAGTTCAATTCCCCTGGAGAAAATTATTGCTTTGGAGGGTGGACTCTGAGGCCTTATACCCCACTGAGGTCCCTCCCCTCCCCAAACTCTTCCCTCCTGAGGTTCCACCCCCAGATCTCCAAGAATTTCCCAACCCAGAATTGACAACCCTTGCTAGCAAGTGATAAAACTCAGAAGGCAGGATTGTTTTAATAAAAATTTAAGTGACCTAAGAAATCATCCAAACATACTTAGCCGCTAATATTGTTAATGCCGGTATGAATCTGATCTCATTTGCAGGATGCTGTGAATTCTTAGACTGGAACTCGCTTTGTGGCAAACAGTTACATAAATGCAGAGAAGGGAAGAGAGAAAGAAACAGCTCAGGACCACTGACACACCCTCTGCAATGCTGCCTCTGATGCTGTTCTCTAGGCGCTCTGCGCGCAGGAAGTTTTAAGGACTCATTACATTTGTTCCCTGACCAACAACAACAAAAATCAATCAGGAAGTTTATGAGAGTTGTACTTCTCTGTAGTGGAAACTCAGGGCTTGTTGTTTAACTAGTTCAACAATCAAGAAGCTGGTCCAATTAACTTTGGGCCTTGGGTCAACACGCACGTAAAGAATGAAAGCAACACCAAATGCTACAGTGAGAGAAAGATATAGGCATTAACATTCATGAAAGGAATACTAACTGTTTAGACAAAGAAGCTCACTAATAATACAAGCACAAGGGAAGATCCAGTGGAAACTCTTAGATGGTAGATGCACAAGAGGCTGATGAATTCAAAGCAAAAAGCTATAAATATGCAGGCATCAAGGTTTGGCATAACTGGATATTGAATGGGGTCAAGAAGTAGGTTTTTTTGTTGTTATTGTATGTAAGTGTTTGTTAGTACCCATGACTTCAAGTCTGTAAAGAGCCACATCCCTGGTCTGTTGGATGTGTATCCAGATCATTGTAAGTATTAAGGTAGCAACAGCTCTACTATCATGCACCCAGGAGCTGTCAAGTTAACTGACAGTTGGGCATCTAAGTCTAAGGTTTGGTGTGACAGAAGATCTATATCATCTTTGATTAATTGTTAATTGGCTGGGCACAGCAATAGGCTGTTTAATTTCAGAAGTGGCAGCCAATTGGGTATAAAAGGAAGCCCAGTCAGCATTATGAGAAAGAAAAGAAGAGAATATGAGGTAAGAGGCATTTGTTTGTCATTTTCAAGCAAGAGAAGAATCACCCAAGATCCAGAAGTCCTGGAGGGAGCTGGATGCTCTGCCAGGAGACTACACTGGAGGGCTGTGGATCAGAATCCTCCAAAGAGAGGTTTGCCAACTATATACGGTTCAAGGTTCCCACACAAGGACACCATTGGATTGTTCAAACCAACAGGGCAGCAGGGATTTGGATCCTACTGCCCATTGTCCCTGAGTCCCCAAGCTCAGTCCTAAATGCTCCAATGAGCCAGGCAGGAAAATGAGTAATACACAACATAAGTCCACATACACAACACTTTTATATTTTAATTGGAATGGAGTAATGGTTCCCTGAGCTGGTATGGACTTTGTTGAATCCAATTCTGCTACCAGGTAAATGAACCTCATCTGGCTAATTGGATTTTGTGATTTAAGATTCCACCAACATTTAAGCAGGCACCCCCCTCCCCCCCCGATATCTCAACTAATGTTATGCCCAGTAAAGGTTCCAGAGAACTGACTTGGTGAATGGGTTTCCTTCATGCTTGTTGATCTGCAAATATAGGGATGGGAATAGAGATGCTTAGCCCCTTCCCCTCCCTGGACTGTGAAGCTCACATGCTGTTCATCAGTTTATTTAAGGTAGATTATATAGTGTAAAACAATGTAAGCAAATAGCATGAGAGATATGATAAGCAATGCAATCAGATTAGGACTGCAAAATTAGATATAGTTTTTTGCACTATTAGACATGATACATCAAGCATGCAGAAGGTGGAATTGCAGGCAGAAAATAATGCAATAAAAGCAGGATAATACATACAAGAAATACATACAACAAACAGATAATACATACCATATACAGTGGCATAAGCTACAGTTCTGTTCTCTTGATAAAAGCACCTTCCTGAACCATTCCATTATACTATTGCTTTTTACCTTTATGAAAATGCCCTCCTAAACAGCTGTACTGTAAATAAGGAGCTGAAGGTTTGGTAAGCATTTCAGATGAGTCCAAATAAAATCTGGATTTGTCTGTTTCATGTGATTGCCCTGCTTTCTCATACATTTTGGAAAGCATAGTGGCAGTTGTCAGCTTCTGCACAAGTTGTTTGCCCTGGCCCCCATTTTTTAAAAAAATCAAAATTCCTTCTATTATATCACACTACATCTGTCATTGGGCACTATTCCTGGTGGCATGGTATTCTAATGCTAATTGGCTCTAAGAAAATGAGGTACATTTCACTAAAGTATGTCTACAGAGGGAGAAATGCATTAAGGTCACTGGTAACAGCATTTTTTTTAAACAGCCACAGTCCCTTCCCTCCACAATCTGCTATTGCCTCCAGTCTTTAAAAGCACTGAGTTAAAAACATTCAATTTGAACTGAAATTTACCATTTAGGTGTTTCTATGTGTTTTGGGTTTCTGCTTCTCATGCTGATGAATGTTCTTCCCCTTCTGTAGATAGATCCAAGTGGGCAGCCGTGTTGGTCTGTAGCAGTAGAACAATGTAGGAGTCAAGTGGCACCTTTAAGACCAACAAAGTTTTATTCAAAATGTAAGCTTTCGTGTGTGCATGCACACTTCTTCAGACGAGGAATCAGGTACAGTGAGCAGAGCTCTGTAGCTTTGTTGGTCTTAAAGGTGCCACTTGACTCCTACTTTGCTCTTCTCCTTCTGGGTCAGCTGAATTATGCCTCTGTAATTTCCCCCCTGTTATGAGACAGTTAACACTATTCATTCCATGCAACCAACATGATTATCCTAATGGTGAAAATAGTGCCATAGTGTCAATTTCAGTTTGGGGATGTGTGTGGAAAAATGATTGCACTGGAACTGCCTGCCCTTATAGAAATGTCAGCTCTGATGCAAGGGCCAAGCTGCCTGACAAGCGCCTTTAGGGCAATTCAATCATGATTGTGTCCTGCATTTGTTCAAGAGAGGTGAGCAGGATAAGTTCACTTGGCACTCATGAAGTCCCTCCTCCACTGCTCCTCTCCTGTTCAGTTGCCTTTATTATTATACATGATAGATTTCCCCATGTAAATTTAGTTTACTTCAGACAGATATATAGATGTGATTCTGAGGTATGTGGTATGCACAGTTTTAGCTTTGTACGCAAGAAGGTCTGGTGAGCTTTGTTAAATAGTGCCTCTCTCCCCAGCAATGGCTCGTAGTGCAAGCATCAGCACTAAGTCATCCCCATTCCTCTCAAACATAACTAGCTCGCCACCTAGGGGTGCACAACGCTAGGAGAGTTAGAACTTATAGCTGCCAGACAATCTTAGGATCTCCTGGCTATACATGCTGCTGTTCGATAATTATTATTTTAACCCCCAAATATGTGTCCTTCTTAGATTTGTGACATTTCCTCCTTTCTACAAGAAACTGCATATATGAACATATGAAGCTGCCTTATACTGAATCAGACCCTCAGTCCATCAAAGTCAGTATTGTCTGCTCAGATTGGCAGTGGCTCTCCAGGGTCTCAAGCTGAGGTTTTTTATGCCTATTTGCCTGGACCCTTTTTAGTTGGAAATGCCAGGGATTGAACCTGGGACCTTCTGCTTACCAAGCAGATGCTCTACCACTGAGCCACCATCCCTCTTAACCTGCCAGAACACAGTAATTATGTATAATGCAAATGATGGCCCTTGCCGTCTGTAGAGCTAGATCCTGACAATCATTTCTGAATGATAATTTTGCCAGTTTTTACTTCCCTTGGCAGACTTCCAAATCCCCCTTCATGCTACTCCTGCGTGTACTTTGTCCCCCCCTGCCCAGAAGCAGCATTGAAAACATTTTGGGCTGCAGCAGGAGTAGGAACCCAGAGAAATTGCATTCTGCAGACAGAAATATCATGCGTGGGGATTAAATCATACGATGAAATGTGTTCGTGCAATTTTAAAAACCTTTTCAAGTTTTAATATGTATTGTTTGATACTTGAGAATGAATTTGTTTCCATAGACATAAAAATGGATTCTTCTGAAAGTCCCTAGATTTGCAAGAGCAAGATCAGAAATCGTGTGACTTGTTATACCTGTTTTGTGTGGCCTTTGGCAACACGCCCCCCCCCCAGCACTATTTACAAATGAGAAACGGGTCATTAAGGTAATTTCCAGGGCAGAGGAATATTTTTGTTTTGAAGAAGCCAGAAAACAACTGCTCTAGTTTCCTTCCATGGTGTAGGAAAAACATTGTTTTGCCTTGTCTTATAATAGAAAAGCAAACTTGACTGGGGAAAAATAATTAAGGGCCAAGGCATTGTACCCCTACACTTTCCTATGCCCTATGTAAAATAAAATAAAATAAGGAAGTGAAAGGCTAGTGTGGGCTGCAAAACATGTTTTCCTTTGAAAAACTGAGCTGTAGGAATATTTATAAGTTGTTGCAAAAACACCAAAAAAAAAAAAGGGAAAAACAAGCATGCCCATTTCTCTAAAAACACCGGATATTTGCCATTTTCACAGTGAAAACATGTTTTGGATTTGCCAGGTTTTCTTCTATTCCGCCCCCCCCCCCCTTGTTATAAAGGTTATGGAGGCTATTTTTTTTCTGCTTCCCAGCTGTTATCAGGTAACCAAGACATTCTTAATTCTACAATACATTGGCTCTTTTTGGTTAGATAAAACCTTCCCCTTCCCACGCAATCCAGTTGCTGACCAGAGAGGAAGCCTTCATTGCACTATTGACATGCATTGTGGTGTCCAGGCAGTTTCTTATTTTTGGTAAACTAATCAATCAAGTAGTAAAGTGATAGACGTGGTGAAAATGGAAGCAGTAAGGATGGTTTGTATTACATGTCTACCAAAGAAGAAAGGGTGATGCCTCATGCAACAGAACTCATTAGCCAGTCTATTGACAAGGAAACCAATGAAAACTGTTTGGGATCCAGATTTGTCAGCCGAAGTCTAAAGAAGCGGCTGACTTGATCAGACAACTCTAAAGAATCCATCACAGAAAACACCACTGCTCCTCCTTCAGATTGGAAGCTTCAAAACCAACAACAACAAATGGTCAATATTAGCATCACTTTACTCAGTGATTCCAACTGAGCCAACATAATTGTGTCTCTTTCCTACTTCTCTCTGTGTAAACCTGCTAGTTTCTCTCTATCAAAACCACTGAGTCAACAAAAATAATATACAGGACCACATTACATGGCAGTTGCTTCTCCTAAGTACATGTTCCTCTGGCAACCTCAGCCTCTGGCCCACTGTCTTCCCTCTCTCATTTTCTCTATCCAAAAGTTCCCTAAGCTTGGAGGAGTCTCATGGATCACATGATAGTAGCCATGGCCTTCATTGCCTTGCACAGAAGCAACTTGATAGATTAATGAAGAAATGGCCAATCTTCTTTGCACCCCTTGAACATGAGTTTCAGCAGTTTCTTCATTAGTCTGAATTTATGTTCATGAATGAATCTGTTATGCATGGAAGCTCATTCTTCAATGAAATTTTGGCAGAACCAGCCCACATGTCCAAGAATACAATACCACATTTTATTCCTATTATCCTTCAAATGTTATTTCTTGATAAGCTTAACTTGTGAAATAGTTATTGAGAGACTATGAGACGTTAGGGATGGCTGCCTCACTTCAGGCAGTAAGCAAACTACATTAGCCAAGTGGAATGGGCAAATATGAGAGTTCATGTAATGTATTGGCTAAGGGCCAAAGCCATGTGAAGGTAGTAGTCTATGAAGCAGAGTGATAATAAAGAGGAGTCTTGTGACAATTCAAAGTTTAACAAAATTTTATTTCGACCCAGGGCTTTTTTGTAGAAAGAGCCCAGCAGGAACTCATTTGCATATTAGGCCACACACCCCTGAGCCAAGCCTGCCAGAATTGCATTCCTGTTCAAAAAAAGAAGAAGCCCTGTTTCAACATATGTCTTCTGGGGGCTAGAAGCTATTTGTTCAGATG
Organism: Heteronotia binoei; assembly: GCF_032191835.1. Classification (NCBI taxonomy): domain Eukaryota; kingdom Metazoa; phylum Chordata; class Lepidosauria; order Squamata; family Gekkonidae; genus Heteronotia; species Heteronotia binoei. Next base: position 76,019,443 of record NC_083227.1, on the reverse strand, counting down.
CAATGAGAAGAGCTTGCTACGGCTGCATTCAGATATCACTGGATGTTGTGCTACTACTGCCCTACAGCAGTCATTCACAACTTGATTGGCTTGTCCAACCAGAAAGTCCAGTTGCAAAAGATTGCTAGTACAAGGATAGCATCATATCAAATGATATGCAGATGCAGTCCATGAAACAAACAAATAGGGTCAAGTGTATTTCCATATTAACAAAAAGAAGTGAGTGGGTGAGGATGTGTTGAATTCTTCTCTGTCCCCTCCTACCTCCCCATCGTCCACCCGCATATACTCTTCTCCCAACCCAAGGAGATTGCATTCTCCTTAACCACAAACCTCATTTGATGTTACAGTTGGTCCCCTCCCTTGACTTTACATGTGATTAAAGGCAGCAGACACATCTAATGTAGACCTTAAAAATCAGAAAGGTTTACAAAGCCTTTAGTTCAAATGTTGACTGTTCCATAAACATGCTGGTGATCTTAAGCGAGCCACTCTCTTCCAACCTCACCACCTCATCTCCTATATATGGGGGTTATAATACTGACCTATTCTATAATGTTGCTGTAAGAAATACTAAGGTAATGTATATGAAGTATTTTGTTTTCATTTTGAGGCCCTTGAAGTTTTACAGAATGTTTATTCTTGGGTGGAATTGTGGTTTTATCAATTCAGTGAACCACCAGTTTTGGGGAAGGGGCATCAGCCATCAAAATTTGTGTCTGATTTGTATTTGTTTTCCTCAGTGAACCAAAGTATCAGAGCCCAGATATTTTTAGGGGGTAAATCCATGAAAAGTGGCTCTCTGACTACTTATTTGTTATGATTAAGTTGCCAGAATTCGAAGCTTAATATGGATGCAAAAACAATGTTGCAAAAGCTTTTGAACCTTAAAACATAATTCTGTATTTTGAAGTAACAGCCAACAGATGTTTCAGTGTTGCTGTTTTTAAACAGAATTAAATCGATAGAAAGTAAGTATTCTCTGGAAGTATGAAGTATGCTTTTCAATAACCTAGGTGATTCAACCAGAGAAAAACTGTCTAGAAAATAATTATTCTGTAGCAACAACTACTCTTCTGTTACCCTTAAAGCTAAGAAAAATACATCTGCCGCTATGATGAGGAAAAGTAGATTTTGATAAAAAGTTCCTTCCAGTAAAATACTCTCCAGAACTGTAGCATGAATCTCTACCCAGACATAGACAGAAAATTTCCCCTGATATTACTTTCTTCCAAAGGCAGAATCTGGACAATATCTGGTCAATGGGGAATCATGCTGCTCCTTTTATAACGATGCAGACACATCCTATCTAGTACTATACACTTACTAGAATACCAGTATTAACAAGCAAGATACGACATTTTGTAAAAGACACAAGTTTGCATAATATCATTAAGATACCAAACAAAATCCTTATGACTTAATATTGTCAGCGTCTGAAAGATTAATCAGCTTCTGTCTGTTATAGAACAAATCCACATAAGTCGCTAGGCCATGCACAGCTTTCCAGTAATGACTGCACTACAAACAAGAACTTCCTGCTTCTCCAGAGGAGCATAGGTTCCTAGAAAGACTCCTTCAGTCAATGGCACTGGAACTTTCACAACTGAACACCTCTGTTCCAAATACTGTCCAGTAGGTGGCAATAATGTACATTCATGATGACCAAGTCTTTTCTTCATGCTGGATGGGCTGAAATCTTTCAGAATTACAGATGCTTGTAGAAACACATTTGTTAGGCTTATTGTCATTACCTCCAGTTTGTGGTATCTACACAGATAGCAGAACATCAACAAATCCCAGAGAGGGAGTCCATTGCAGGGGGGAAACAAAAATCTTAAAGCAACTTAAAGACTAATAGATTTATTGGAGCTCTTTAACTAGAGCCAAAAAACATTTGATGTCATGGGCTGTAGCCCACAAAAGCTGCTTCAATAAATCGGTTAAGCTTTAAGGTGTCAGAAGACACCCTTTTTGTTAATAAACAGGCAGTAGATTATTGGCAATGTGGCAGTTCTTTCTGTAGCACTGCTCTGGAAATGAAAAACCAACTTAATGTTCAAATTCCTCTGGAGCTTAAAGCCTTATCAGGGCAAGAATTGTCCCATTGAGTACAGTGTTCCATCACCAATTATTCCTGGTTCTAAGTAGAATATGGGCAACAACACAAGCAAATAAAATACCCTGCTTTTGATGCTATTTATAAATATTGCTCCAGCCCAGCATGTTGCTAGTGTGGCTGCAGATGTACATGTGAATGTGCATTATTTTCCTTATTATGATATCATCTGAATCCTTCATGCTAATGACACAATGAGAATATGTGTGTGTGTGTCTCATTAGCATGAATATATACACACACATATAGAGATGGATGCAGACTGGGAAAGCAGTTTGGTCTGGGGCTTGTGAACTGGGCAGCCTCAAACTAAACCCTGAACCAAATCCCTGAACAAAAACCCACCAGTTCAGGTGGCGTTCATGTGGGCCCCACCCCAGCATTCCTGCATTACCTGGAAGTGATGCAACCATGTCAGTGACATGCTTGAGTAACTTATGGATGGTGCAGGCACACTGGGGGCAGGGCCTGACATCACCTGGAACTGGCATGTTGAACAGTGAGCTGAACCAAGCAGAGAAGCCTTCCCCAAACCTCAGTTCATAAACTCCAAAATGGGACTTTGGCTCAGATTCAGGTCTGTGCCCATCCCTACACACACACAAACACACACAGAGCCACTTGTTATGTATGACTAGTTTCCAATTACTATAGATGAATGGAGATATAAAAAAACAAAAGACTCCATCCCTTGTAGGTTTCTTCTAAATTCTGGCAATCTGGAATACAGGGATAATGATAATAAACAATAGCCAGTGATATTCTTTATCTTCCATTTCTTTTTTACTCTGGTATACAAAAGACTATCAGCATATCCCACAAATTCCAGGAAACAATGGGCAAGAGGTCAAAAACAATCTATACTTTCCCACTTTGTTCTACCCATGACAGCCACAGACCAGCATTGATTTAGGTAAGTTTGATATCTGTCCATTTTTGAGGGACTTATTTCAGTATGATTAAAACTGCAATCTTGTGCACCTTATGTGAGAGTAGGCCCTGTTGACGAGAGTGGGATAGACTATAGAGTAAATGTGCAAAGCATAAGAAGGGAACATACAAGGAAATGCCAAGAAGGGAAATCTTCTTCCCTTCCAGTTTTATTCTCTTCCTCTCAGGCATAGTTTATTTTTCCACACAGTCACCAGTTTACCTCACCTTTCCTCTTCTTTAGCACTGCACCTCCACCAGCTTGCTTCTAAACCTCACCCCAAGCCTTTGATTACTGACTCTGACTCACCTATCTTATGTCCCTTGGCAGCTATTTGTTCTTCTCACTTCCACCTGCTCCTGGCCTACTTCTCATAATCCTGCATCTCATGTTTTCAAGTCTTGCTTCATGTTGCAACAGTAAACTTTAAATACCAGGTATGTGTCTGTGAGAGCATGCTCTGGTGCCACTATTCACTTGAGGGTGCTCCTTTTTAAAAAAAAATGTTTTATTTTGCAAAGCTGGGAGTTGACCTAGGTTTGCAGAACTCAAGTTTATAACTATATCTGGACCCATTGTGAGGATTTGCCTATCCATATGGGAGTCAACTATTGGCTGTTATATGAGAATGACTGGGGAACAGTTTGCATCTCTTTTTCTTTGTACATCACTGTTGTAGAAATGAAAACCCAGCTTAAAAACCTGCTCCCAGGGGGGATATTCCTTGGAACCTTTAGAAAACCATCATCCCTCCTTTTTTTGCCAGTTTCTAAGATCACCTGGTGTAGTTTCCACACTCTCCTACTCAAATTCCCCCATGCAGGTGGTGATCCACAGGTATAACCAATCTTACATGGTAGGCCATTCCGAGGACAGGAAAGTGAAATTGTAATAGGTGATGAAGAAAGGGCAGAACTGCTTAATTCCTACTTTTCCTCAGTCTTCTCTTGTGAGGGAAACAATGCTCAACACGGCAAAGACAGTACATATGATGAGGGAAGGGAGTTGCAGCCTGGGATCAGCATAGAGATCTTTAAATGAAACAAAGTCCTCAGGGCCAGATGAACTGCACCCAAGGGTACTAAAAGAACTTTCAGATGTAATTTCTAAGCCTCTGGCCATTATTTTTTTGAGAATTCTTGGAGAGATGCCAGGTGATTGGAGGTGAGATGCCAGAAGATTGGAGGTGGGCTAATGTTGTCCCCATCTTCAAGAAAGGGGGAAATGAGGATCTGGGTAACTACCAACCTGTCAGCTTGATGTTTATACCTGGAAATGTTTTAGAACAAATCATCAAACATTCACTCCTGGAACGTTTAGAAAAGATGGTTGTGATTACGAAGAGGATGAGCCTGCTTCAGCAGGGAGGGCAGGATATAAATTGAATAAACCTATACCTAAGAGTCAGCATGGGTTTCTCAAGAACGATTCATGTCAGATTAATCTTATCGATGACCGTTTTCGCACACAGTTTACCTCGCAGTCACAATCCTGTTCCATCCGCAGCGTCTGTCGGATTTCCCACCATCTGCGCCGGAGTTACAGGAAGTGCTGTGGCTTTTGCGTAGCAAATGTAAACTGGGTTTTAGCAGTTTACGTTTGCTACGCAAAAGCTGCAGCATTTAACGTAACTTCGGCACAGATGGTGGGAAATCTGACCAGATGCTGCGGAGGGAACAGTATTGTGACTGCAAGGTGATCTGTGTGCAAAAACGGTTTCTCTTTTTTTGAGAAGTGACTATCTTGCTGGATCAGGGGAATGCTGTAAACCTAATTTATCTTGATTTCAGTAAGGCTTTTGATAAGGTTCTACATATTATTCTTGTACAAGTTGGTAAAATGTGGTTTGGATCCTGTTACTGTTAAGTGAATCTGTAATTGGTTGACAGATCGCACCCAAAGGGTTCTTGCAAATGGTTCCTCATCCTCTTGGAGAGGAGTGACGAGTGGAGTGCCTCAAGAATCTGTATTGGGACCTGTTTTGTTCAACATCTTTATAAATGATTTGGATAAAGGAATAGAGGGGATGCTTATTAAATTTGCAGATGATACTAAATTGGGAGGGGTTGCAAATACAGTGGAAGACAGAAACAGGATACAGGATTATCTTGACAGACTAGAAAACTGAGTTAAAACAAAAAACATGAATTTTAATGGGGCAAATGTAAAGTTCTGCATTTAGGTAGAAAAAAAATCCAGTGCAATATTATAGAATGAGGGAAACATGTCTTGGTACTAGTATATGCGAAAAGGATCTAGGGGTCTTAGCGGACCATACACTGAACATGAGTCAGCAGCGTGATGCAGTAGCTAAAAAGGTAAATTCAATTTTGGGCTGTATCAACAGAAGTATAGTGTCCAGATGACATGAAGTGATGGAATCCCTTTACTCTGCTATGGTTAGACCTCACTTAGAGCATGTTCAGTTTTGGACACCACAATTTAAGAAGGATATAGACAAGCTGGAACATGTCCACAGGAGGGCAATGGAGATGGTGAGGGGTTTGGACACCAAGTCCTATGTGGAAAAGTTGAAGGAACTGGGTATGTTTAGCCTGGAGAGGAGATGATTGAGAGATGTTGTGATCACCATCTTCAAGTAGGAGTCAAGTTTCACCTTTAAGACCAACCAATTTTTATTTAGAACGTAAGCTTTCATGTGCTCTTAAGCACACTTCATCAGACGAGGAATCCAGCACAGTGAGCAAAGCCATACATAGCTGAGCAGAGCCATACATATCTGGTAGGCAGTGGCCCAGAATGCAACACGGTACAGCTATGTATGGCTCTGCTCAGCTATGTATGGCTTTGCTCACTGTGCTGGATTCCTCGTCTGATGAAGTGTGCTTAAGAGCGCAAGAAAGCTTACGTTCTAAATAAAAATTGGTTGGTCTTAAAGGTGCAATTTGACTCCTGCTTTGTTCAACTGCTTCAGACCAACACGGCTGCCCGCTTGGATCCATCTTCAAGTACTTGAAGGGATGTCATATAGACTAGGATGGTGCAGAATTATTTTCTGTTGTTCCAGAAGGTAGGACCAGAACCAGTGCGTTGAAATTAAATCAAAAGAGTTTCCAGAAAAACAGTTAGGTCGTTTTCGCACTCACCTCCAGCTGGCGCGACCCCCCTCTTCACTGCGCAGGATCTGCGCGGATTTCGCACTAAATGCCGCGGAGCAGCCTTTTGCGCCGGAAACTCCCGTCGCAAAAGCCGAGCAAACGCCAAACTGCTTTTTGGCGATTTACGTTTGAGCGGCTTTTGCGCCGGGAGTTTCCGGCGCAAAAGGCTGCTCTGCGGCATTTAGTGCGAAATCTGCGCAGATCCTGCGCGGTGAAGAGGGGGGTCGCGCCAGCTGGAGGTGAGTGCGAAAATGACATTAGAGTGGTTTTTCAGTGAAACAGGTTTTCTTAGGAGGTGGTGGCTCTCCTTCCTTGAAGGTTTTTAAACAGAGGCTAGATGGCCATCTGACTGTGATGCTGATTCTGTGAATTATGCAGGTGATGAGATGGAGGGCAAGAAGAGTGTATGGAGGGGAGGTATTTGTGCAGTTGCTGCATTGTGCAGGGAGTTGGACTAGATGACCCTGGAGGTCCCTTCCAATTCTATGATTCTGTTATTCCAAATGTGTGTGTCATTTGCTACAATTAAAACTGCACAAATAGGTGATGCCTTTAAATGGCTGTAGATTCTGGTTTGAAGTTACATGATTCAGCAGCCTTGCTCAAACTAAGCCGATGAGCTATTCTGCCTTCAGTTTTGTGTTGGAAGTGATATATAAAATAACCTCTGGATAGCACTTCAGCATGTCAGTGCCACTGTTTGCCTTGCATTGTTTTGATTGGGAAAGGCATTTGACCATCTGGTGCAACTTGTTATGTGCAAGTGCCTTCAAAAAGTGTGACTAGAGCTGTGCTGGGAGAAGTAACACAAATGCACTGTGCATGTTTCCTAAACAGCATTTGTTAGTAGATACAAGCTCTCCTTCCTACTGACCCTTGGGGAATTTGGAGGAACAGATCTAGACTGTCCCGCCAACTCTGTGCTTCTTTTCTCACTTCATTTGCTTCCCAAGTGTCCATTATATTGAAATTACAGCTGTCTTGAAGACTTTGGAGAGTGCTTCACTGTGCAGTAGAGAAGAAACTCTTTCAAAACATGAAGAGCCAGGATAGAAAGGCTTAAATCTCCTCATCAGGGCTGCGATGCCTAGCATCTTAATGGATTTAGCAAACAGAGAGAGAGATGAGATGAGTGGTAAACCAGATAAAAAGAAATCTTTGTATCAGCTGGCTAGAGCTTTTTAGAGAGGTACCATCAAAGCTTTCTCTTCCTACGTTGGCTTCTGTCAGATTCAGGGATGGCCTCTGCTAGGATTTGACATCAATGAATAAAGAATTACTGATTAATTTGCACCTATTTGGCAAGTCCTTCGAATTGCTAGACTGTCTAGAAAATTCGTGAAATAGCAGCCTTTTAAAGTATTTCTGCAATATTATGAAAACAGGCAGATGGTTTGCATTTTCAGCAGCTGTCTTTGGTAATGGGATTGAGGTGGGGGGTCCTCTGGAACTCCTCCTCCCATGTCAAATTTCCTGCTGGGCACGGCCTGTTGTTACTTTCCCCTCCCAGGAGTTGCTGCAGAAAAATACCTCACCCCACTTGAAAAGTGAGGAGGACCAGCTTCCTAAATACAAAAGAATGCATTTTGGGTCAAAACCAACATTTTGAATAACCTTTTCCAGCCAACAATTAGGCTAAAGGCACTCAAAATGACTTGATATTGGCCCTCATCAGTCCTATGGAACTTTTTGTCTCACCAGCAGTGTAATGATAGCACAGGCCAGAAAGTGTAATTGCATCAGAGTCCAAATAGGCAAGGATTTCCTCTGACCTGGAAGCTCTTTCTGTAACCCAGTATCTGTGATGATGATCTGAGTTTAGTCAAGATGAGATATGAACTCGACCCATGCTCAGAAAAAATTCCTTTTGTGAAAGAAGCACAATGCAAGTAAGACACTGAGCTTAACTATCTGCAAAACTATGGAGAAGATCCAGGAAAAACCTAGTCTGTGAAAACAAATCACAAAATAAAAATTACTATCTTGTGATTTCCAGGATTAGCTCCTTCTGAATCCAGATGAAAACAGCAAACCAGCTATACCTGAAAGCAATTTGCCTTTGCTGATTCCCAGTGTTTTAGAAGTGCTTTAAACCTGCCATGAAGAACACTGCTAAAAAATGACGTAAGACACAAATGCCTTTTTAAGATATTGTGAAGAACTTTATGACTGTGAGCCACCCAGAGTCCACATGGAGTGGGAGGCATATAAATTTGAAGTAAATAAATAAAACCAGATGACTGGACACATGTGGCTCACCAGGCTGTGTTTAAAGATGCCTGGAGAACCAGGAGGGAAGGAACATTGACTGCTCCATGTGGAGACAGTCTCGGAGGAGTGGCTCAGGAAGCAGCTTTTGTTGAGCAGCTACTGGATAAGATCTGATCCCATTGGGTAGCGAGGCTTGGTCTGGCAATCAGCAGGTATCCAGGGGAAGTGACAGTGTGACATCACTTCCAGGGAAAACCAAAATGTGATGTCACACTTTTCTAGGAATCTAGGTGTGATGTCAGACCTCTAGGGTTGCCAATCCCCAGGTGAGGGCAGGGGATCCCCAGTTTGGAGGCCCTCCCCCCGCTTCAGGGTCATCAGAAAGCAAGGGGGGAGGAGGGAGGAAATGTCTGCTGGGCACTCCATTACTCCCTATGCAGACCCATAGGGTATAATGGAAAATTGATCCATGTGTATCTGGGGTTCTGGGTGAGCTGTTTTTTGAGGTAGAGGCACCAAATCCACAGCATAGCATCCAGTGTCTCTTCTCAAAATACCCTCCAAGTTTCAAAAAGATTGGACCAGGGGTCCAAGTCTATGAGCCCCCAAAGAAGGTGCCCCTATCCTTCATTATTTCCAATAGAAGGAAGGCATTTAAAATTATACTTGTCACAACCTTGCTACTAGCTCCACCCCCAATGTCTCCTGGCTCCACCCACAAAGCCCCCAGATATTTTTTGAATTGGACTTGGCAACCCTACAGACTTCTCTGAGAATTGTCAGAAACTACACTGAAACCCAAGCTATCTCAGTGAATCCTAGGGCGTTTTCGCACTCACCTTCAGCCGGCGCGACCCCCCTCTTCACCGCACAGGATCTGCGCGGATTTCGCACTAAACGCCGCGGAGCAGCCGGAAGAGCCGGAAAGTCCCGGCGCTTTTGCCACGCAAACAGAAACTGCTTTTTTGGCAGTTTCCGTTTGCGCCACAAAAGCGCCAGGACTTTCCGGCTCTTCTGGCTGCTCCGCGGCATTTAGTGCGAAATCCACGCAGTTCCTGCGCGGTGAAGAGGGGGGTCACGCCGGCTGAAGGTGAGTGCGAAAACGCTCCTAGAGAAATGTGACATCAGTTTCAGCTTTTCCAAGTAGTGAGGCCATGCTGTCTAACCAACAAAAAGGGGTGGGTTTTTTTGTCCTGGTGCTGCTTTGAGCATTGGTGGGAAATGGGAGCTGGAAGCAGAGCATCCTCTGCTCCAACTTGGGGCTAGCTAGCAACCCTGTCCCAGATGCCAATAGCGAATTCCTGTATAGTACTAGGCTTGCCAAGTCTCCCCTGACCACAGGAGGGGGATGGAGAGGTAGGGTTTCTAAATACAGGTTGGGAAACTCCTGGAGATTTGGGGATGAAGGCTGAAGAGAGCAGGGATCTCAGTGGGGTACATTACCAAAGATTCCACCCTCTGAAATATCCATTTTCTCCAGGGGAACTGATCTGTGTAATCTGAGATGAGCTGTAATTCCTGGGGATCCTTAGGTTTTAACTGGAGGCTGGCATTCCTATTTATAGATCCTCCTTCTGTTTCTTTGCTTATCATAAAAATGGGCATTTTGCTAGGTTTTTCTCCCTCATAAACTGGTGAGAAATCATTACTAAGTGTACTAAGATGCATCTTGCCCTCACCAAGTATAAGAGCCCCCAATTTATTAGATACAATTAATTATATTAATTGATACATGAAAAGAGAGCTAAATCTTCAACAACTGGAGACCATCAATAATTAGAGGTTAACTTTGTCATCTCATTTTCTGGTAAATGTGAACACTCAGGCAAATTAAATGGCCTTTAACAATACTCCTTGATTAAATGGCCTTTTCATTTTATAGCCAGTGTCCAGAGTACGTCTGGCTTTCAGTGAAAACATCAACAAGTTCAGAATAATGGGAAAGAGGAGCTGACATTTGTGCATATAGAAGTGGCTCAGAGAATGTTCTAAAGGCACTTTATAAAGTTAAAAACATAAACATGCACAAGAAGAGCCCTTGTAGAACTGACCAAGGGACCATTGGCTTGTTTCCTGCAATGACTCCAGGAGAAAACCCTCTAATAGGATATTTATTCCTGGCCCACCAGCAACTGCTATATTGTCTCTGAGCATGGAGGATCTATTACATTAATGAATGCAATTATCTTTTCATAGTCTAATCCTCTGTGATTTTTTCCCCTAAACCACCTGTAAAGCAAAGGAGCAGGGAAGACAGAGATAGGAACAATAGGTTGGGGAAGTCAGCCTAGCCTTCCTTACTCAAGGTAATGAAGCTGTGTTCTTTTATACCCTGCTTTACTTCCTAATGGGACTCAGAACAGCTTTATCAGGGGTGGCCAACGGTAGCTCTCCAGATGTTTTTTGCCTACAACTCCCATTAGCCCCAACCAACATGTCCAATGGCTGGGGGTGATGGGAGTTGTAGGCAAAAAAACATCTGGAGAGCTACCGTTGGCCACCCCTGGCTTACATGATTCTTCTCCCCACCATCTTAGCCTTACAACATCCCTGTGAGTTAGGTTAGCTTGAGTGCAAATGGCCCAAGGTCACACAGCAAGCTTCCATGGCAGACTGGGGATTCAAATCCTAGTCCATTCTGACCCACTGCATCATGCTGGCTTAAATCTGTTTGATTTTAAATTTCTCATCCCAGCTAGTTTACCATAATCGTGCACGATTGGGCTTCTTCCTTTGTTAGTAAAACCTGTGATTCTTTATTCTTCATGCAGTTCTCCATAAATCAACATTGCTTATAACTCGATAAGTCAGCATTGTACATAAATTACATGTATTGTACCAATAAATAGCATCAAAATTATATATCAAAGTAATATAACATGCATCTATCATGCAAACAAATCTCCAAAACTGAAAGCAGAAAACTGAAATTATTGTCAAAACTATAAGCAAATATAAAAAGAAATGAAATAGAGATCATTCACTCACTTCTATTTCCTGGGCATAGGTTAATGAATATTCAGGACCAGATTTGCCTTTTTTTGTTTCTGTTCCTTCCTGCCACCAAGGATCTCAGGGCTGTGCATTTGGGTCTCCCCTTGTCCATTTCTCCCCCACAACAGCCCTGTGAGGTTGAGTTATACTGAAAGAGAGAATGTGACTGGCCCAGGGTCACCTGGCAAGCTTCATGTCAGAGTGGAGGAATCATGACTCAGGATAGAGCATCTGCTTTCCATGCAAGTTCAATCCCAGGCATTTTGAGTTAAAATTATCAAGTAGGAGATACAAAGCAGCCTGAATAGCCCAGTCTAGCTCAATTTTGTCAGCTCTTGGGAGCTAAATGGGGTCAACCCCAAAGAGTGCTTGGATGGCAGACCACCAAGGAAGACCAGGGTTGCTATGCAGAAGAAGGCAATGGCAAAACAACCTCTGCTCATCATCTGCCCTGAAAACCACTTGAGGGATCAACATATATCAGTTGTGATTTGACGGAACTTAATGAATTTATTAAGAGACGTGAAAGACCTCTACTTGAGACCCTGGAGAGTCACTGCTAGTAGAGTAGACAATATTGAAATTGAAAGACCAAGGGTCTGACTCAGTAGAAGAAAGTTTCCTTTGGAGATTTGAACTTGAGTCACTTTGACCCTCACTTGGTACACTAACCACCACACCACACTGTCTCTCATACCACTCCAACTCTTCCTTCCCTGGAAGAGTTTCTCACAGCTAGTCAGCAGGTCACTTCTTCTGTATGTATGTATGTGTGTGTGTGTGTAAAATTCCATAAAGTCATAACCAATTTATGGCAACCCGACAGGGTTTTCAAAGCAAGTAATTAAGCAGAGGTGGTTTTCCATTGCCTTCCTTGGCAAAGTCTTACTTGGAGGTCTCTCAGCCAGGACTCTCTCAGCCTGCTTAGCTTCCGAGATCTGATGAGATCAGGCTATGCAATGCTATTCCACATTCTGCTCACTGATATAATGCATGTAAAATTTGGAGAGTGAGATGTCCTGAGCATGCAATAGGGCTCTTTCTAAATAGACCAAAACAATCTGTTGATGCTCCAGGTGAAGAGATTATCAGACTGTGCTGGCATTGGTCCCATGCAATCACTTTCATCTGTTTGCCCAGCAACTACTGATCAATGTTTGCATGGTTTAATTATCAGTGCCCTAGAGCAACCTGTGAGGTGGTGGAAAGTCTCTATCATAAAATGCAAGGGGGAGTGAGTCAACATTCTTGGAATGCTTCATACCTTTCCTTTGCTGCTCCCCACTGGGATGTAGCTCAGCCCAGCATTAACCCTTTGGAAACTGATGAAGTTGAAGGTCTAGCTGGCAACAAACAAATGGAGCTAAATGATATGGCAGGAAGCCCATTCTTGACAAGAGGCCCACATACAGGTTGCATTCAGAAGGTGAGTTAAAATTAAGAGCAATGTTGAGGGTCAGATTGTAGTGTTCTGCGGGGCATATATGGGAGGAGGTGGTCCCATAGATATGTCAGTCCCAGGCCATGTAAGGCTTTGAAAGTTAAAACTAAAACCTTGAAATGGATCCGGTACTCAATTGGTAGCCAGTGCAGTTTGTGCAGCGCTGGCTGGATGTGTGCCTGCCTAGGCACTGTTATCAACAGCTGAGCTGCTACATTCTGCACCAGCTGGAGTTTCTGGATCAGTCGCAAGGGTAAGCCTGCGTACAGCGAGTTACAGTAATCTAACCTGAAGGTGACCATCACATGGATCACTTAGCTAGGTCCTGAGGGGATAGGTAGAGTGCTAGCTGCCTGGCCTGCCGAAGATAGTAAAAGGCAGACTGAGCAACCACTGTGACCTGTGCCTCCATTGAAAGTGAGGCATCCAGAGTCACTCCCAAGCTCTTCACCTTCTGAGCAAGCACTAAAGATGTACCGTCCATGGTTGGGAGCTGGATTCCTGATCCTAATCCCCCCTGGCCCAGGTACAGGACCTCCGTTTTAGCTGGATTAAGCTTCAACTGACTTTGCCTCAACCATCCCACCACAGCTTCTAAGACCAAGGTCAAATGGCCCGGGGCAGAGTCTGGGTGGCCATCCATCAACAGATAGAGCTGCGTGTCATCTACATATTGATGACAACCCAGCCCAAAACCTCGGGCAATCTGGGTAAGGGGGTGCATGTAGATGTTAAACTTCATTGGTGAGAGAATAGTTCTCTGCGGTACACCGCATTCTCATCACCAAGTGCCATCCTTTGTCCCCGACCACAGAGAAAGGAGAAGAAACACTTTAAGGCAATCCCCTGGACTTCCATGTTGGCAAGGCAGTGGGCCATTAGATCGTAGTCGACCATGTCAAACGCTGCTGATAGATATAAAAGTAACAGCAGTGCTGACCCACCTTGTTTTAAACAATTTTATTTAGTAACATATGGTAACAATATCTATTTCTTGTATCATTAATAATTTCTTTTTATCTATCCCATATGTTACTTTCTAACCAAAATTGTCCAATGTCCTTTTACTTTCCACTCTTTTTCTACATATCTTCTAAACTTTTTCCACTCCATCTTGAAAACTTCTAAATCATAGTCTCTTAAAATTCTTGTTAATTTGTCCATTTCACTCCATGTCATAACTTTTACAATCCAATCCCATTTCTCTGGTATTTTTTCTTGCTTCCACAACTGTGCATACAATGTCCTAGCAGCTGAAAGCAAGTACCAGATTATAGTTCTATCTTCTTTTGGAATTTTTTCCATTTGTAATCCCAACAGAAAAGTCTCTGCAACTTTCTTAAATTCATATCCCAAGATCCTAGAAATTTCTTGTTGAATCATCTGCCAATACTTTTTTGCTCTTTCAAAAGTCCACTGCATATGGTAGAAATCCCCCCTGGCCCGCAGGGCCTGTAAGACCAAATTGTTCCGACAGGCCTTCGACATTTAACCGAGAGAGAGCTGCCACTGGACATCATATAGAGCACCATGCAGAGTACCGATGGTCACCATCGAACTTTCAGAACCGCTATACTGTACTGTATTAATACAGCACCATGAAATGTTTTAAATAATTTAAATATGTAATTATGTTTTATATGTTTTATTGGTTTTTAATGGAAGTGATGTGATGTTGTGAGCCGCCCTGAGTCCGCTTGCAGAGAGGGTGGGATATAAGCTTAACGAGAAAGAAAGAAAGAAAGAAAGAAAGAAAGAAAGAAAGAAAGAAAGAAAGAAAGAAAGAAAGAAAGAAAGAAAGAAAGAAAGAAAGAAAGAACATTAGGGTTTGTAGAATCTTTCGGGCTCAAGTGCCGTGTTCTGCTGGAGAAAGTATTTCTTCCAGATGTTTCGTTCTCGGCTGTGGAGAACATCCTCAGTGGCGTTGCAACCGGAGCAGGCGCTCTGACCTTCTTGGCTGCTGTGCATTGAATGAGGCCAGGGCTGCTGGAGAGCTGCTATTTCTAGGCTGGAGGGGGTGTGGTGAAAGGGCAATAGGTTTGTGGATGTGCCCATTGTTTGGTGGGGCTTCCTTGAAGGGTAGTGATAAGAAAACTGGCTGTTGAATGTGACCATTGTTCTGTGTTAATTGCTGGGAGGGTTGGAAGGGGTGTGAAGAAAAGGAAGATGGTTGTTGACTGTGCTGATTGTTCTGTGGAATGTACTGGTTGTTCTGTGAATTTCTGCAATTTATAGTCTGTAGGGTGTTTTGCAAAGCTGGATACCAAGATTGGTGGATGGAAATGCCTTCTTCCGAACACTTTAAAAGTTTTATTTAAATTTAGGCCTCCTTGCAATGGCCGCCAATGTTTTTCTATGATATTATAGTCCTAGAGTAGGCTGGCTGCTTCAATGATTTCCCTTTTTCATCCAATACTTCCTGCTTTACTTGCCACCAAATCACGTTTTCGCTGGTAGAGAGATCTCACGATGCTTGGCGTATTTCCTGTGTTGACTATGGGAGCTGCAGTTCTATGACAATGGGGCTTTTTCTCAAAAACCACAAGTAGACCAAACAATAAATTCCTTTCCAGTTTTTAACACTGTCCTTTAAATTTACAAAGTCCAAATTTTGCCCCTTCTCCCCTTCTTCTTCCAAGCTTTCTAGATTTCAATTTCCCACCTTCTAATTTTATTTTGTTTAACTTTAATTAATCCCGGAATGAAAGATAGCGATCTGTACCTTTTCTGTAGTTATCCAGATCAAAACAGGTCTTGTGTAGCTTTAGATGTTTAGTAGTTTCAAAGAAGATTAGGATTCTGTCAAGCTTAAGTCAAATAAATGACTCTGGAAACTTCTGCAGATGATGAAAATGCAACTCGTCTCCGGAGACCCTTCAAAGCCTCAAAGGAGCCCCCCCCCCAGGACTCCCTTTTAGCCAAAGTAAATTTCCTCAAAGTTTCCTGTGCATATCTTGGACTAATCTCTGACTGAGAAAAGTAGGCAGTAGGCATTAGATTGCCTTCCACCACCCCGAACAGAAATTCCAGCCTGCTCCCCTTCTGAGAAGCAGTTCAGCTCGGCATTTTCCAACCCCGGAAGTCAGCAGTGCTGACCCACCTTGATCCAGATGCCTTCTGAGGTCATCTGTGAGGGCGACCAAGACCATCTCCATCCCGTGACCAGGGCGGAAGTCAGACTGGAAGGGATCAAGGACTTCATAGATTATAATGGAGTGCCCAGCTGACATTTCCCTCCCCTCCCCCACTTTCTGATAACTCTGAAGTGGGGGGAGGGCCTCCAAACCAGGGGATCCCTTGCCCTCAACTAGGGATTGGCCACCCTAATAGCTGTGGAGCTCCACGTAATAAAACATTGGCAGGAGAGGTTCCCCACATGCTCCGGGTAGACTTTTATTGTAACCCCACAGCCCTTCATTATGCCGTACATGGGCATCTGGACAGATAAAGCAAGCCTTACAGCCCAATCTGATACTCAGACGTAAGCCCTTCAATAGATGTGAGGCCAGAACTGCAGTATTATCATCTGCAGAAAAAGACCAGTGATCTCAAGCTGAGAGAAAAACAGAACTAGACATTTCCATCTACAGACAAAGCAGGTTTTAAATTAAGGATACCATCTCTCTAAATCCCACAGCCAGCCCAGCCACTAGGTGATTTCCTAAAGCACCGGCCTTCTGGGGGTGCCAAATTGGGGACCCCCATGTGACTCAGTAATGTTATGGGGGGTGGAGTTAGCCTTGCCTAGGGTACCAGACTGTCTAGGGCTGGCCCTGCTTTAGTTGATTATATTGTGCTTCTTGCTTTATTTATTTATTTTATTATTTGCTTCATTTGTACCCTGTTCTTCTCTCCTATGGGGACCTAAAGTGGCTTACACTGTGCTCCTCTCCTGAGTTCTATCCTTACAACTTCTAGGTTCCCATGTGCTCCTATGACAGTGTGTGGCTGGCCTAAGGTTACTCTTCCAGGCCCGGCTGCTTGCTACTGTTCAACAGCAGCATCCCATGTGAGCCAGTGTGGTGCAGTAGTTAAAGTTTATAAGTGTTGCTTCCACATTCTGGGGAGCAGCCACCATGAAGCAGCCAAGGAGCCACTTCACCATTCCATGTGTCTTATCAAATGTGTATCATAAATGGATTTTGGGCAAAAAATCATAACTGCCAAGCACTGGAATGATCTAACTGGCCATAAGTCACAACTGCTACTGACTAGCTGCTTTTTTGAAAGCTCTTCAAAACTGTCAGTCAGCTTAACAAGGTCATTGCATGTCTGAGCATCAATTATTTTTCATGAGTTCAGCCATTTCTTTTTTTCACTTTGTGCTAATTCCAGGTGTACAATTGAAAAGCAACACAAGTTAGACATGACACTTGCCAAGTGAGGCTCACATACACGTTCCCATACCTCCTATGATCACCCATATCCACTTCCCCTTCTGGAAGTGAACTCATGTCTTTCTCCTTTCCACCTGGCATAGATCCATTCAGAACAATATTCAGCTTGCAAATTGCAGAGTCATCATTTAGAATTAAGCTAGCACTTTAGAGTCTTTATTGTAGACATTTAAACATTTTGAAAATATCATCCACAAATGTTGATAACAGAGGGATAAATCCAAACACTTTACTAAACTGACTCTCTGCTGAGTAAACAAGAAGATTCACATTTATTTATTTTGGTGAGTGAGTAAGTGAGTTAGTGTGTGTGCCTGGAAGTCATGGCTGACTTCTGGCAGCCTCTAGTGGGGCTTGGATGTTTTTCAGAGAGGTGGCTTGCTTGCCTGCTTCTGCATCTAAGCTCTAGTATTCTGTGAAGGTCTCCTAATTAAGTACTTGCCAGGGTTGGCCCTGCTTATCTTCCAAGATCTGACAAGATCAGGCTTGCTTGGGCTATCCAGGTCAGGGCGAAGGTTTGCATTTATGAGCCTGGTATGCTACATCCCTAGAACAAGGCAGGCACCAAGCGCTTACGATTTGCCTACATGTGGAGACTCTCAAAACCTTGAAACAAAAAACTGATAGGTAAGGCTATAAGCTCTTAGAGTTAAGGAAGAAGAACATGCCGTTTAGTTGCAACAGATTCAGACAACCCCAACCATGGGCCTTCCAGGCAAAAGAGGAACAGAGAATTTTTGCCATTGCCTTCCTCTGCATAGCAACCCAGTCTTCCTTGGTGGTCTTCCATCCAAGTATCAAGTATGACCAACCCTGTTTAAGTCCACAAACTTTGACAAGCCTGGGCTAACCCAGGCTGTTCAAGCCATTATTTAGATTTAAGCCTATAATATATAGGGAGGTACTAGCAAAAAACCTGTTCATTTTGCCTGTATCTACCCAAGAAACCAAGAATTCAGTTGGACACCCACATAAGGAATGAAGGTGTGCATGAGGGAATAATACATCTGAATTCAGGTATCCCCAAGAAAGTGGCCATAGAACATCAATGCTCAAAATAGCCCTGTAGTGAAATGGCCAGATCTCCATTAAGGAAGGAAAGATGCCAGTACCAATGGCATTACAAGCTACAATTCAACATCCTTTTGCAAATAATTATGATGCATTTAAGAACAGAACACTGGGAAGAAAGAAGCATGTGCTGGAACAAATGACATCATCAGCCATTGGCTTGTCACAGACCAGAACAGAAAGATATGGTGCTCATGCAAATGATGTAATCATTAGTAACAAAACAATCAGTGTTGGGAAGAAATGTATGGTTTTAAGACAGATCATTGGCACAATAAGGAATTAGTTCTGTATACTGTATTCTGTATTAAGAGCCAGTTTGGTGTAGTAGTTAAGTGTGTGGACAGTTATCTGGGAGAACCGGGTTTGATTCCCCACTCCTCCACATGCACCTGCTGATGTGACCTTGAGTCACTCACAAGTTCTTGCAGAACTGTTCCTCTCAAGAGCAGTTTCTGTTAGAGCTCTCAGCTCCACCTACCTCACAGGGTGTCTGTTGTGAGGAGGAAAAAGGAAAGGAGATTGTAAACCACTCTGAGACTCCTTCAGGTAGTGAAGGGCAGGATATAATTCCAATCTGTTCTTCTTCCTCTTCCTTCTTCCCTCTTCTATTAAAACACATAAACAGGAAGGAGGATCACTGAGAGAATGCTAAATGAAGCAGGTAAGCCTTCACCTGTAGAAGTCAATGATAGAGGAGGACAGACAAATCTTCTTGAGGATGAAATTTTCATGCCACAACCAAGAAGGCCCTTTCTTGGGTTTCTGACCATCAAACCTCAGATATTTCAGTGAAATATTCTTCCAATGCACATATATAGTAGTGGGTGTTGATACAACTCTATCCTCCCGTTTGGTATAGTGGTTAAGTGTGAGGACTCTTATCTGGGAGAACTGGGTTTGATTCCCCACTCCTCCACTTGCACCTGCTGGAATGGCCTTGGGTTAGCCATAGCTATTGCAGGAGTTGTCCTTGAAAGGGCAGCTGCTGTGAGAGCCTTCTCAGCCCCATCCTCCTCACAGGGTGTCTGTTATGGGGGGGAGAAGATATAAGAGATTGTAAGCTGCTCTGAGTCTCTGGCTGTTTTCGCACTGACCTTAATCAGCAGCGACGCCCCTCTTCACCGCGCAGGATTGGCGCGGATTTCGCACTAATTGCCGCGGAGCACCCGGAAGAGCCGGAAAGTCCCGCGGCTTTTGCGGCGCAAACGGAAACCGCCAAAAACCAGTTTCCATTTGCGCCGCAAAAGCCGCGGGACTTTCCGGCTCTTCCGGGTGCTCCGCGGCAATTAGTGCGAAATCCACGCCGATCCTGCGCGGTGAAGAGGGACGTCGCTGCTGATTAAGGTCAGTGCGAAAACGCCCTCTGATTCAGAGAGAAGGGTGGGGTATAAATCTGCAGTCTTCTTACCTCCCAAACCCATCTTGATATGATAGAGTACATTCAGCTGTGTCGAGGTTTTCATGAGGGAGGAGGGCATATGTACATCAGTAAAACACTACACAAACGTAATGCTGCCAGTCATGCACATGATCTTATCAAGATGGCTTGTTGTTTTCAATGCTTTATCAATGTACACAGATATATCAACAACATGGGGGGCAGGTTACAAATGAACTGGAACTCTATGCTGTAGCAAATTATGTTTGGATTCTAGAATTCAAGGAAGTAGAAGTGAAAGCCTGAGTGCTCCTGTATCTATATTTTGTGCAATATGATGGGACTGTTTTTCAGGAATAATTTTGTAGTGTCAAAAATGATTTTTTTAATGATAGTTTGAGTATTTGTCTATAACATTGTTCTCTTGCTGTCACAGGCTTCATAGTATTGCCAGATATGCAATACTATGCGTACAGTACAGTATAGTGATGCTATTCTATTCCTTGCCCAATTCTTGCATGGTAGAATTATCCAGAGAGCCATAAGGCATTGTCTTCCTCAATAACACAGTCAGGTAGCCAAATCTGACTAGCTATGTAGCATTATGACATGATCCCATTCTCTAAATTAACCTGAATTAGTCCAGGAAGCAATGACCTTACTCTTAGTTGGCTTTGCCTTTGTTTGCTAAATCTGACAGCATATGTAGTATTACTGTGTCATCCTGTTCACTGAGTTACCTCTGATTGGCCAGGATCCTCAATGTGACTAATCCAGATAGAGGAAATATCAAATAGAATTGAAAGGGACATAGGAAGCATGTGAGCTCAAAGCTTGTTCATGTCAGCTATACCATAGCTTGGTATATTCTGTCTGAGCTGGACACTTTTTTTTGGGGGGGGGGGGGGACAGCTTTGAGTAAAATAAAATAAAACCAGATTTTAGTTCTTGGTCTTTGTCATCTAATTAACAGAAACATCAGTGTTAGAGTACTTATAACAAACTGGGAGTATACAGAAAGAGTCCTTCAGTCCTTCAAGACAGGAATGCTGTGTAATTGATTGCCTCCCATTGTGTTTGTTATGGCACCCTAGTGGTTAACAGGAGCTTTCTTTGTCCAGCAGTTGCCAAGGAAACAGTTCCTGTACTTCAGGAAGCAGGAATAGCAGTTTCCTGTTTTGAAGTAGACTTGAAGACTGTTTCTCTCCAATCAGAAGTCAGAAGTCAGATTCATGAGCCGGAAATGGAGAACACAGATGCCAAGGGCATATTAAGTGATTGTTGCTCTATTTTTTAAAAAAAGTTTTGTAATAAATAAAAGCAGATCTGAAAACACCTCAGTTGACAACCACATGACAGTAAGTGGGTTATAGAGTTCGGGGAAGGATGTTTTGTGGAAGGTAAATATGAAAAGAGCTGTGAATAGAGACCAGAGACTAAAATGCATTGAGGAAGTGGGTGTTTTGAATTTTTTTCTGTGGATGTAGCTTACACACAATGAATCACACCCAGTATAGGTCAGGGTAAAAATGCTTTCAGCAGATTTTAGGAGCCTTAGCCTTTGGCTCAAAATAACACACTGGTAGTGTCAGTGACAGAGTTTTTAAATTCTTTCCTCCTTTTATCCTGATTCTCTTTTTTCCCATCTCTGTTTCCTTCTGTTTCACTGTTGTTCTCTGATCTGCCTGGTATTTGACAATTAAAAATTGCTCACTCCATTACCATGCAATTCCATTCAAAGGCAAAAGACAGGGGGTTGATGGTTACCTGCTATCCAATTACCCACTTCCTACCTCTTAGATACTTGGGATCCTCAAATGAGCAGAGAGTGGGGGCTTATGAATAAGTTTTATTTGTATCTGTAGAAGAGATTTTTGACTCTCAAAAGTGAATACCCCCCAAAGCTTGTTGGTCTGTAAAGTGCTACTGAATTTGAATCTAGCTGCTCTACGTCCCCTTTGTTACTGTATCAATGATAACTTCCAGACTAGAGTTAACTTCTAGGCAGCAGAGATATCTCAAAAACAGAAAGAAATATGAATGTGCACCATGTCAGGCTACTGTTCAATATTGTTCAATACTTTCCATGCTAACTGACAACAGCTGCCCAGTCTTGGATATTTATTTACTTCATTTATACCTTGCCTTTCTCCCTAGTGGTGACCCAAAGTAGCTTACACTGTTCTCCTCCCCTCCATTTACCCCTTGTGAGGTAGGTTAGGCTGAAAGTCTGATGGACCCAAGGTCACCCCACAAGCTGCCACGGCAGAGTGGGGTTTTGAACCTGGGTGAGTCCCTGAGTCCCAGATCTTAGTCCAACACTCTAACCACTGCTCCACTATGACTAGCGAATGGTCTTTTTCTGCCAAAGATGTCAGGAACTGAATCTAGAATCTTGCATGCAAAGCATGTAGTCCACCATAAAGCCACAAGCTCTACTTTAAAAATTCAAACCAACAAACAACAACAACAAAACCCATAAGAACCTGCCATAGAGAAGTTGGGCCATCTAGCCCAGTATTTTCAGGACTGTGGTGATGCTTGTATCCTTCTGAGGAACCAACCAAACAAAAAACATGTGGTATGCAGGGGCCATTTTGTAAAAAAAAAAAAAAATAGGTGGTGGAGCTCATTAGCATATGCCACCACCGCCCCGGCCAAAAGCAACCTGATGCAAGAAATGAGAGCCCTGGGCGAGCAAGGCCTGCTTGCGCTGGCTAGCGATCCAGCCAGCTCAAGCAGGCCTGGGGCTCTCCTGGACTGCCCCCCCCCCCAGCAAGCCAAAATCACATAAGAAGTGGGAAAAGGGTGGTGCTGGGGTTAATGAGGGCTGCTGGGGGCGTGGCAAAATCCCTGGTGTCTGGCTGGCTGCCCACTGTCCTAATCCAGGGATTGTTATGCAGCTGCACCTACTATTCAATGGACAAGCTAGGTGGGAAAAAAGAGGGGGAACCATCAGAAAGGTTCAGGAGCTGTGCTCCTGTGAGCTTCTGCTGAATTTGAGGCCTGGCATTATGGCATGGAAAATTCAGCTTTCTAGAAACCTCAGCCTTTTTTTAATGGCAAAAGCAAGTTTCTAGTTCTTATGACTGTAAAGATATGCTTTAAAATGTGTGGTCAATGGAGGCTTCTGGGTTTGGGTCATAGAGGATTGAGCTGCTTCTCAGGAGAAGAGCAGACCAGAGTCTCTGTTCTGGGCAGAGTAGGCGATCCTAACACCTGCTGCCTACTTCTCCCAGGCAGGGAGAAGTCCAAGACATGCATATTAAATTCTGAGGGGATTTACTTTGGCTGACGAGGAATTCCAGTGAGGTTCCTTTTTGGCTTTGAAGAGTCCCCGGAGAAGGATTGCATTCCAATGTCTACAGAGCACTTCTGGGGTCATTAAATTGACTTAAATTCACCAGGATTCAAAGCTTATTTGGGACTATTTAACATCTATCTTTAAAGAGAACGGTGTTCAAAAGGATAGCGACTTTAAAGGTAAAAGATCTTTATCACTCTGGGACTAAAATAAGACTTATTTAAAATAAAGACAAAGGTCTAAACTACGTTATTTTAAAGTAAAGAAGATAAAGGAGGGGGGAAATTTGGGAATAATGGAATTTAAGAAACAAGGTTAAAAGACAAAAAACAGCTCTTGTTTTGAATACCTGTGGTCGGGCCAGACAATCCCCTCTGAAACAAAACTGCTGATTTGATGGACATCACAGGAAATGGCGTCATAGTAATATCGTGAGACTTCTCAACCATTGAAAACGAGACTTCATGGCAAGAAAGGAAGGAAGTAGCCATTTGGAGAAGGGAAAACTGCAAGCCTCCTAGCCCTCTCTAGGACCATAAATTATAGAGAAGTACCGGCGACCATTAAGAGAAGGTCAAAAGTTTAAAAAAAATTTAAAAGAAAATGGGACTTTTAAAAAAAGTGGAGCTGGTAGATATCATCATTAAAAGGTGAAATCTATTGGAGTATATGCTTGGAACTAATTTTGGAGCACTCTAGGAGAAAAAAGAAACTTTTTAAAAAGGGGGACAGAAAAACCGCAGACACCATTTTGAAGAAAATAAAACTTTAAAAAATTAATATCTTGACTTAGGAGTCTCTGGGAATGGCGATTTTGGGCTCATCTAAAAGAGCATGCTTTTAATCTACAAGACTGTGCAATTGAAATTTGATTTTGTGAGGTCAACTTCAGATCCTATTTTAGCAATGGGCAGGCAGTGATGTCTCTGCATAAATCAGGAGCAAAACAGATCCGTATGAGGGCTAGGTCACTTGAAGAAGCAAAAATGTCTAAATGGCAGAAGGCAATAGATGTCATGGAGGCAAGACTGGCAAAAGTAATAAAAGATTCAATAACAGAGAGTAAGAAGGAAAAAGATATTGAATCCAGTGCAGAGGCAGTTAAGAAAGAAACCAAAAAAGAAATTGAGGATCTCAGGAAAGACTCTCAAGCAGCGTTAAAGAAAGTGCAGGAGGTAGAAGAAAAGGTGAAAGACCAAGATTCAAAAATTGACACAATGGATTCCACTATAAAAAAAATGCAGGAGAAAGCAGTACTACAAGACTGTAAACTAATGGAAAATCAGATACGTCTGAGAGGGGTGCCTGAACCTGAGGGGACTGACTTAAGGACATACCGTATTTTTTGCTCCAAAAGACGCACTTTTCCCTCCCCGAAAAGTGGGGGGGAAAGTGTGTGCGTCTTATGGAACGAATACTGACAGCCCCCACCCACCCCCTGCACTTCCGACGTGCTTCTCTCCCAGCTCCAATTCCCCCCCCCCTTCCCAGCTCCGTGGCTTCTAGCGCTGCCTCAGTGCCCTCGCCCAGCCTCCGCTGGTGGAGCAGAGGCAGCATCGCTTGGTATGGAGCTAAACAACATCTAAAGTCGCGCTGCTGCCTCTTCTTTCTACAATGCCAAACACTCCATTCCCAAACTGAGGCTGCAGCTGTTTCCCACCCTCGACAGACGACGCAGCTCCAACTTCTCCCTCTTTCTATTTGTTTACAATCAGATGACATCACTCCTGCCCGAGCCCCCTCCCTCCGCCCTCACTCCCCTTGTGCCGTAGACGGGAGATGGTTGAAGTGTTTGTCAACGTCGCTGCTGCCCTCCTGCATCAGCGGGAGGCAGATGAGTTGGGCAGAGCTTTTCAATTCAGTTCTCTGAACACGCTCAGTGCTTTCCCCTAATTCTCTTTTTCCCTGACTCCTGGCACTCGCGCTCCCCTCCGCCCCCTGCCCTCTAACTCAACCACCAGAGCTGGCTGCCCCTTGCCCCCATGCATCCTTCCCTTTACACCCGGGCCAGCATGATACGCGAGATCGCCGCAGCTGTGGGCTTCATCTCCAAGATCATGTGCTCCAAGGAACTGATGAATGAGTGGCAGTTTGCAAACGTTCAGCCAGAGCCGGCAAGTGAGAGACGGCGGGGGGGGGGGGGGCGGGGGGGGGGGACTTCAAGAAGGAAGAGGGAAAGGGGGGAAAGTTGGATCTTCATGAACTCATATGATTTTTTACATTGAAATGAAATAAAGCCACTGTAATTCTATAGATCCTGTCTTAGACTATAGGCAGGACCACAAAAATCATGCTTCCACGGATTTGTGGCGCTTCAGCAATGCAAAAACAGGGTTCCAAAGCAGGGATCCTCATGAATTCATATGATTTTATGGTGAAATGAAATCAAACCAACATCATGTTGTAGATCCTCTCTTAGACTATAGGCAGGACCACAAAAATCATGCCTCCACGAATTGTGGCACCACAGCACTGAAAAAAAACCCTGTTTCCAAACCACAGATTCCTCATGATTTTTGCTTTGGATCCCCCAAAGCTCACCATCTATTCTTATATCGTGTCCACGGGCAGAGTTTGCACCCCAGAAATCGTGGATCCACGGCTTCGTGGCAGTGCCAGGGGACCAAAAACTTGGTTTTGAACCACGGATCCTTATGGATCCTCATGATTTTTGCTTTGGAGCCCCCAAATCTCACCATCTATTCTTATATCATGTCCATGGGCAGAGGTTGCACCCCAGAAATCGTGGATCCACGGCTTCGTGGCAGCACCATGGACCAAAAACTTGGTTTTTGAACCACGGATCCTTATGGATCCTCATGATTTTTGCTTTGGATCCCTCAAAGCTCACCATCTATTCTTATATCGTGTCCATGGGGCAGAGTTTGCACTCCAGAAATCGTGGATCCAAGGCTTCGTGCAGCACCATGGACCAAAAAACTTGGTTTTGAACCACGGATCCTTATTGATCCTCAGGATTTTTGCTTTGGATCCCCCCAAGCCCTCCATCCAGTCACATATCATGTCCATGGGCAGAGTTTGCACCACAGAAATCATGGATCCACGGCTTCGTGACAGCACCATGGACCAAAAACTTGGTTTTGAACCACGGATCCTTATGGATCCCTCAGGATTTTTGCTTTGGATCCCCCCAGCCCTCCATCCAGCCACATATCATGTCCATGGCAGAGTTTGCACCACAGAAATCATGGATCAACGGCTTCGTGGCAGCGCCAAAGACCAAAAACTTGTTTTGGACCACGGATCCTCATGGATCCACATGATTTTTACCTTGGATACCCCCAAGATCACCATGCAGTCACATATCATATCCATGGGCAGTTTGCACCCCAGAAATTGTGGATCCATGGCTTCGTGTCAACACTGTGGAACAAAAACTTGGTTTTGGACCACGGATCTCTTGGATCCAGATGATTTTTGCTTTGGATCCCTCCAAGTCCTCCATCTAGCCACATATCA